>NC_039274.1:28844124-29154838 GCF_003368295.1 Carassius auratus
TCAAACTTTTCAGGATGCCGCAGCGCAAGAATATCAGACCTGAACTAGGAAGTTGGTCACCCAGATCACAGGGTACCAGTTAAATTGCATGGAGACACCGGAGAGCGCCTAGATGTTCCTCTGAGGTGCTCGCTCATCGCAGTTGTGCTGCCGTGGTACACCATATCGGTTTTGCAAAGGGAACAAAGAGACGTTTTATTTGTCCTCTGTTTAAAGTATTCTCATACTTTTAATAACAGTGGTCTCTGTTTGTGATAGAATGCAACTTCTTCATTCGCCGTATGCCATTATGCAAGATGTAAACAGTGTGACGCGTCCACGCATTGCACGCATTTTGTAGTCGACGTAAACGATGACGTCGACACGTCGTTGCAGCACTAATTAGTGGTGGAAATTATGATTCTTTCTAGAGATTCGTTCATTTTCGGTTCATTCACCAAAATGATTAGTTCAGAGATAATTTCTTCGTTTTACACAGAATATGCCAGCAGGTGGCAAAAGAGTGTATTATGTGTTATGTCTTACGTCAACGAACGCATTCACTTGTTACAAAAACTGATCTGGGCTTTATTAAAATGTGTGTATAATCGTGTTCGATATAGGAAGTCTAATTGAGTTGTTCAGATGAACAAAGCACGGGGTTTCTTGCCTAATTAGCATTTTAATTGTTTGGTCAGACAGTTTGTGTATTATATATTCACATTCATCAATCGGGGATTAACCTTTCTTTTACGGTCTATGGATTAAACGCGGAGTTGCTAAATATCAAGACGAGCGTATGTGCACAGTACTGTACCTATAACTGCGCTTTGCATTTTCGAGATTGACATGTTAAAATAGCAGATTAACCCAGTTTACTCTAATTCAAATGTTCGCGAACAAGATGTGCCAGTTCATTTAATTCACAAACGACGTGTATCCGTTCATTCAGTTCGTTCACGAATGACAGGTGTGCCAGTTCAGTCATTTCACTCACGAACGATAAGATCTCTAGATCTAGTTCTGACTCATATGAAACTCGTTCATTGAAGGGCGTATTAGTTACTACATTCAACAAATCACATACTCGGTCACATCTCATACTCGAAGGCTATCGGCTCGATGTTGAGTAATTCTTTGACAGGATGAACGGTTGTTACCCGGTTCACTGAGCTGCGCATGCGCTGCTTAAAGCGCCGCGCTGCTATGAGGGGAGGAACTTTACTGAACTTGAGAAATATGAGTCCGTGGATAACATGAACGATTTGTTCGGCTAAAAGATTCGTTCAAAAAGAACGATTCGTTTACGAACGACACATCACTAGCACTAATGGATACATCTGGAACACTGGTTTCACGTTGTAGTATAGACTGTGGAAACAGAGGCTTCTGAAAACTATGAGAATCATTATGCAATGAAAATCATTATGTCTGTAAAACATACCAACAGACATGATTATGGCAATAACGTTAATTGCAGTTATGTGCTATTCACTTACAAGCAGTTCTAAAGATATTTACTTGCATGCTTTCATATTACGGTCCTAGAAAAACTCAGAATTTACTCACACTGCTGTCCTGCGGCAAAACGAGGGTATAATGATCACGCCAGTAGATGGTGAAATATGTCCCCAAGAAAATTGGTCCTGCCAGAATAATTGCATGAAACTTGTCTGTAAAACCTCAGTGAGGTTTAAACATGCACGGTAAGGCAGATAATATCTTTGGACATTTCAGTGTGGATGATGACTACCTCATGGCCTGATTTAACGAACTTTAAGCCTCCTTTCCACAGCACGCGACATTTGTACACGATTGTCGCATTTCTCCCTCTCGCGGCAGGGGTGCTTAACTTTCAAACTGGTCGTGCAGTAGCCCTAACTGTTACCTTGACATGTTCACCATGGTAAAGTTAATAATTTGAATGAATAGAATGTATAATGTATGAATACATCGTCACAAATCAGATTACCGCCTAAATAAAAACAGTAGGTTTTGTGGGGCTAATCACGTAAATAATGGTTTAATAATTATTTCTGCCATAATTATTATGAACCACCATTTTACATAAATCATGTTGAAGAATAATGTCAAGGTTAACAAAATATAGGTAATTCTGACCTCGCACCGAAAGATCACATCCCGTCGGGCGTTTGCACACGGCCTGGTCGCAGAAGTTTAAATATTTGAACGCATCCGAGGCTCAATTTGGATCTGAATTTCCACATACATATGTGATCGGAACTCCACGCGGCTCTCGCACTACTTCTGGCCGCAAACCTGTATTTACCGTCTTCATCTAAAAATGTATTGATTTATGACGCACGGTCTGCGCCGCTAGAGGAGGCGGCCTCAAACTGCGCCTCGGCCGGAAAAAGCCGCGGTGAAAGGCTCAGCCGCTGCGGGAAGTGAAAGAGGCTTGCTGCGGTAAGAACTGAGGAGCGGGCTGGTTGAATGCCTGCTGGTGTTGCGATTCCAGCGCTCAAAGAGAGCCCGGTCTTGATCGGGTCAATCGTGGCGTCAAGCGAGGCGAGCTTGAACTTTGCACGGTCTATTGGCCACGACGTGTGGCTTGGCAAGAAGAGCAGCTGTCGCGATGACGTTTGATGGTGCTCAACGGCCGTGTTTAATGATCATGGTCAGCAAAGTAGCAGATCTGAGAAATCGCCGGTATGGATCTCCTTGTTGGAAGGAAAATTTCGTCTGTGATAAGATGACGGACAGCGCGAACCGGGATGCTGAAAACTGTCAATGAACAGAGATAGGTTCTGCTGTTATTTATACCTTGTCATGAGTTGATTACTGATTGGTCTCCACTTGTGTTAATCAGGTTAATGAACTGCGACTGTTCCTCCCGAACTTTGTTATAAAACAGCATTAAGATATAAAGGTAATATCGCGAGAACAGAACGCGGGAGATAAAAGTCTGCGCGCAGTAATGAGAGGTAGAGAGAGAGAGGGAGAGAATGACGCACACTGTATAATCAGATGTGGCTAATTCCTAATGTTCACCTGTTGTTTAATAAATCAAGTGTTATGATCTGCCGAGCTCCCTGTCGGTGTCCTCCTTCCAACAAAGCCAACGAGTTAGCGCGGTAAAAACTGTAAACCCTGCATATAGAAACGAAGCACATTACATTATTATTAGGTAAATTATAGACACATAATATTGTATTTAAAAAATAACATTAACCGGTATTTTTTCCACCTGAACCGGCTTCGGAACGGTAATAATTCAGAGGAACGCAGGAACAGAAACATTTAAATATCGATTCTGCTCGGAGTGAACCGATTTAATTTTCTTTTCGTTTTCAAGCCCTGATTAAAATAAAGCTGAAATAAAAATCCTTGACAACTAACTGAAATAAAACAAAAGTTTAAATTATCATAAAAATGACAAAAGTCAAAATGAATCTAATTAATATATATATATATATTAGAATTATAACCTAATTCAAAATATTACACACTACAATAGTATTATATAAATAATACTAAAATGAGACTGGTGCCAACTAGGACTTTAATCAAACCAGATATCTAATACAAATAAGGTAGCCATAATGGCAAACAGAAACCTGGCATAATAATGCAGCATGAATGGCTCACAATGTTTGCTCAGCCAAAATGAAGAAAAGGCTTCTCAAAGTTCAAAGGAAAGACCCCTGACACTAGAAAATGTTTTAATATAGATGACTGAGGTCTGCATTGACATTGTAGGAAGAGTTTATCTAGCACTGAGCAGTCTGAGACAGAGATCAATAGAGTAACTCAAGCCAGTACTGCTGGCAGTATGAAGAATGGCAGCATTGTTTGCCAAATAATAAGCAAACAAGCATTTCCATTTTCAATCATCTGCCTTTGTGAGCCACTCTGTTTGAGCAGCTTGGGTCGATATTAGCATGTCAGCGTAATGACAGCTTGGAATAACGTCTCATGCCCTCAAGAGTGAACGTGCCCCTAGAGTCTCTGTGGCATTATGTTTATTTGAAATAGAGAGAGTATTTATTTATGTATTTTTGATATGTGGCTTTGAACTGTACCATGATAGATGGTGCTGCTGTTGCCGCTGAGGTAGCTCTCCACAAGGGGAGCCTGTTCTTCCGACTGCCGGGTCCTGCGCACTCGAGAGCGCCCGTCCAGATTAGACTGCACCATCAGGGGCTCTTGACGTTTCTTTTTCTGCTTCTGTTCCAATAAAGCTCGCTACAAACACACATCAACAGACACATGTGATATTTAGTGTGCAGCCAAACACTACATTATATTAGATGTGTTGGGTAAGTTACTCAAAAAAGTAATAGATTACAATTTACTGATTACTACTTGTAAACTGTAATTTGATTACATTACTGATTACTGCATGTAAAAAGTAATCAGATTACTAATGACTTTACTTTTAAGCTAAAATGTATAAAACTTAAAAAATAAATAAAATTGTAGTTCGAGTAATTTAACATTGACTGAAGAATATTACAAGGTACGAAAACAGCAACTTGACTAATTTAAATTACACCATTTCTAAAACTTAAAGTTCTTAGTATAAACCTGCCTAACAATGAAAAATATATCTTTAAATGTGCCTATACAGTGTTTTATATACAACATTGCTTGCTGAGTGTAAGGTATATGTGTATGCTGGATTAACTGTGTGAGCGTTAAAGATATATAAAACACTGAAAAATATTCTGCTAACATTTCAAACCAAAATTGATGAAAATAAATAGCATATTTGAATGCTAAAAATGGATCTTGTTTATTCGTTTACAAAAGTGCACCCTGTTTGTTTTCTTTATTTTACAAAAGCACAACGTTTTGTTGATATTGTGAGTGTACACAAATAAAAGAAGACCCTTCCCAGATTCAAATTATGTATGATAACAAACAGATTCTAACACTTGTATGTATGATAACAAATGGCAGATCATTTTAAGTTCTTTTCTCTGTTATCAGGAAAAATGCAAGTGATCGCGTCGGCACCACCATCGACCCCGCACAAAACGTGATTTTAAAAGGCATAATATATAAGGCATAATATTTTTCCCTTAACATTACATTTGTAACGCAAGTAATGTAATTATATTGACTTTATTAACTGTAATCAAATTACACAAATTTAAAATGGAATGCATTACATTACTGAATTACCAGTAATGCTGCAATACACAGTTACTGTGTAAGGTGTTATACCCATATTATATGTACATATATGTCTGACATGAAAGAAATGCTAAAATGAAATGTGGGAACAACAAGTAACTGGCACCAAACATATTTATTTCTGAGAGAACTGCCTCTAGCAGTTGCAGTTTAAATCCCATCTTGCCTGGCGAAAAAAAAAAGGCAAAAAAGGCCCAAGGGATAACAAAATGCTGCCCAAAATTACTGCAGTATTACAGCAAGTATTTTTATTAGTGAACATTATTCATTGTACATGGCTAAGTTCCTGTACTTCTGCCAAAGTTTATTTAGATCTTCTGAAGAGAATATTTGAAAAAATAGAGCTAGAGATGAGGATAAGATGCACTCAGGGATGCATTCCTTTGCAATCTCTATATATAAATAATATATTTCTATCAATATCAAAAACTTAAAATCGCAGAAGGATACTGCTGTGCAACAATGTGAAAAGCATCTGCAGAATTTTCTGAAATCCTAAACAACTGATAAGCTAAAGAAATCTTAATAATAAAAATATACTGAATGCTTGTGTAATTAAATTTGCTATTCTCTATTATTCCTCATGTAAGTCATAATAAAACATTGAGTAGTTGCATTTATATAACATAAAAAATTACACCACAAACACTACCATTAAATTGGTCAAAGATGACAGTAAAGACAGTTATAATGTGTCAAAAGATTTCTATTTCAAATAAATGCTGTTCTTTTTATTTTCTTTTTATTCTTTTTATTTTTTTACAGTGTTCCTGTAGCTCAAGTGGTAGAGCATTTTGTTAGCAAGCGCAAGGTTTGGGGCTAGAATCCCAGGGAACACATGTTAGGAGAAAATTGTTAATCTGAATGCAATGTAAATCACTTGGGATAAAAGCATCTGCTAAATGCATACATTTAAATTTTCTTTTGAACATTGTACTCAACACTGAATATTATGCAGCACAACTGGTTTTAAACATTGATAATAAGAAGAAATGGTTCTTAAGAAACCAAATCAGCCTATTAAAATGGTTTCTGAAGGATCATGTGAAAATGAATACTGGAGAAATGCTTGCTGAAAATTTAGCTGAGCCATAACAGGAATAAATGTAAACTATATTAAAAAAGAAAGTTACTTCAAATTTTATAAATTCAGAATATTACTGATTAACTGTATTTTTAGTCAAACACATCGGCCTTGATGAGCATAGGAGCATAATGAGCATAATGAAGACATTAAATTCTTCACAAAGTAAAAGCACATTTTAAGCAGTGGTTCTGCTCTCCATCAATGAATGAGTTTCATCAATGAAAAGAATAAGTAACAAAGTCAGAAAAAGCACGAAAGATGAGCACTAAAATAATTTTTAAACCTTTGAAACATTTGAGCTTCAACAACAATGGAATGGAGCCAAATAAAGAACCACTTGGAGTGCACAGACTGTGTTGCTTCTTCATAAAACTTTAAACGTCCTAGAACTAAAACCAGCCATTACAACATCCCTTCCCTTCACACCCGACTGCATGTTCATCCCAGCATGGGTTTCTCCACACAACATTCTTCACTTTCGTAGCAACCTGACATTATGTACAGCTATAGCAAAGAGTTCTGGGGGGATCCCAGCTCTGGAGTCTATTAAACATTAAAGGAATCCTTATGGTTATACAGTAGTGGGCTTGAGACCAATAGCAGTTCTGTCCAGTCAGGCAGAAAAACATCCTCCCCTGTGCTAGCTTGTGGGTGTGCAGATGAGAGGAAAGAACCTATTACCATGGATTATGCAAGCAGAAACACACCAGAAGCTGCTATGAAATTCCATATATTAAGCCTTTTCTTCATTGTCATTAGTTAACAATACTGAGGAATCGATTTTAATCAATCTTCATTTTGATGAACCAATATAAATTTTCTAAATGACAAAAATGGGTTCTGAATGAATTCAGTCTTGTATTCATTTTTCTGAAAATTCCTATCATTTGCACATAAACTGACAGTCACCACTACTAAGCTACTAATAAATATTATAGAAACGTAATTTTCTGTAAAGTTGTTTTGCAATGGTTTGTATCGTTAAAAGCGCTAAACAAATAAACTAAACCTGAATTGAATGTTTTCTGTTGATGCATGAACAAAACCTTACTAAACATTATTTGCAGCATGTCTCTCATTGAATAATCACACTAAGCTCAGTTGAGTGTTTAGGCATCACGCAAACCATTGCAATTTCTACCCCAGTTTCCACTTGCTTAGGGCCCCCAACACTCTAAACACGCCCCTGACTGAGCTTTGTGCTTTCTGTGTGATATTCAGTAAATATCACAAAATCAATAAAAGGTTTTAACTTCAGGAATGCCATTCAATGTTCATTAGTAAACTAGAAAAAAATAACTACAAAGAGGCGAGGTTTGATAAATAAAAACACTATATTAAATAATAATTCTGTTTTTACTTGTTAGTGATGTCTCATTTATTTGTATATTAGAAGAAATATCAGTGTACAAAAATTTTACTCAGAAGTTGGCAATAAATTCACAAAGAAATTGCAAATAAGAACATGAATTAAACATTACATTTTTAAGTAATAAGACTGAAATAGAACTTTCTTGTAAAATGTAAACCAATAATTGTTTTATTTGCAACTTTGGAAAATACTTCACAGTGTAGTTATGTTTGAATACAAATTTGTGAAAATGAGTTTAAATGTACATTGCAGAATGTTGAAACAATTATATCTTAATTTTTTTTGCATAAAACTGGATTTTATGCAATTTAAATGATTGAACACAGTTTTATTTGAGTGTTGATCATTATATCTAAAAATAAATAAATAGCCATGAATTTGGTTAATCTTAAAAATTAAAGGGGTCGTCAGATGTTACATGCACTTTTACAAGTTATTTGAACAGAAATTTGTGTTCGCAGTGTGTGTACACAACCACCCTGATTATTCTACTGAAATCTTTACCACTTTCTCAAATCAAGCTGATTTAAGATGCCTGTCTTTGTGACATCACACAGACAGGCCCCTATCACGCTAGTTTGATTGACAGTAGTCTTTCAGCACAGACTGGACTGGCGTATTACCTAAGGCTTAGACCCGCCCTGAGTGAGCTGTCATCAGTCCACCATTGTTTCACCACCAGATGTAGACAAAAATGTCTGCAAAGTGATTAAGGTGTTCTCTTGTTGGATGTAATAATGAACAAAGCAGTCATTAATTACTCCCGATGTGAGCCACAGAAGACGCAGTGGATTGTATTTGTTTCTGAAGGGAATACAACCCTGATCTACATCTGATCTGATCTACATTTCGCAAATCATTCATGGTCCAGCTTCACCAACAGAAAAAGTGAGTATAATCTTTGCAAATCGCCTTTCCTAATAATGTGCTAATTAGCAAGTTTCACAATAAAAGTAAACAGTCTCCCTGAGAGTGGCTCAGAAAAGGGGGTGGGGATAGCAGAGCTCATTAACATTTAAAGGAAAATGCTA
This sequence comes from Carassius auratus, assembly GCF_003368295.1. Taxonomy (NCBI): domain Eukaryota; kingdom Metazoa; phylum Chordata; class Actinopteri; order Cypriniformes; family Cyprinidae; genus Carassius; species Carassius auratus. The sequence continues at coordinate 28,852,754 of NC_039274.1, forward strand.
CAAAACGGCTTGCTCTGAAAAGAGCTGTTTTTGACAGGGTTAAAAAAAAAAGTGTTTTTTACACTACCATTGAGAAATTTGAAGCAAACTATGTTACAGACTTTTCATTAAGACCCTAAAGAATCAAATTAGCTTGTGGAAAATGGGCATCGATGAACCATTTAACAATACAGTAATGCACAGTAATGAGAGATTGTTTTTATGAAGAAATTGACATATATATCCAAACAAATCAAAATCAAATCAGATCAAGAGGTTGTGAATCGGAATAAAACAGATCTGTGTAATGTGTCAATACACAGTCTTCTTTTCATAATATCATAGAGACACCATTAAAACAAAAGCTAAAATCCTTAGATTTGAATCTTATGATTTGGTTTGGCTCTAAAATTTGTCATCCTTATGCAAAGACAATGAATTCATGTGTTTTTAATAATGCTTCATGTTCCTACAAGATTGCATCTCCCTCAGGGGTTTCTACACAAAGCTCGTTCTATCTGCGGTACCTTGTTGCTTGGGAAAACATGCCTTTGTGCAGCGCACACAGATCTCCATATTGATGTTTTAATAAAAAGTTGTTTATCTGTGAACACATTGCCTAAACACGTTCGCCGTCTGTGCTCTCCACTGTTTTCAGAGCTGATGCTAAACAGCGCTACCACATAAAACATAATGTTTCAGTATCATTGAAAGTGATTGTTCTAAATATGCATTGATACAGCACCTTAAAATTCATTGAAATGCATTGGTCAAAGACTCATGAGGCCATAGAGAGCACAAAGAGGCTGGCTAAGGTGATGCTCAACAATTTCAGGCTTGGCTCCTTCAAGGTTATTATGCAAAGCAGATAGGCAATAAACATGGTAATTTGGTCTCATGGTCTTGTGAAGAGTGTGGGAGGTTCATTAAAGAGCAGCCGAGTGCTGTGGGCTAAACCTATTGGCTTGAGTCCAGATTTGGAGCAGATTATGCGTGTCTCCCTATCCAGCTGCAGAAACCTCTGGTGTCTACAACACAACAGCAAACAAACAGATGCAAAGCACCCTCAAGGAGATATCCTCCAAACTCCCCCACTGCAGAGGCAAGGAAAACAAAGGTTTGGGTTCCTAATGTTTACAGCTCATTAAAATCCTATCTCCCATCTACAGCCCACCTCTAGACATTTTGGACAGCTTATGAGAGGAAGGACTTTGACAGGCCTGTCAGTTTTCTCTGAAAAAAGGTTTCAAGGCTGAGGCAGATGCTCTTTCTGTCTCCTCTAACACCCTAAATCTGTCCCAGCTCTGTAGTTCTGATACTTTGAGAATACGTCACTAAATCTTTTTATATCTGTCTGAATTCTGAAAGCAAACCAACTAAATCTGTTCTGATCGTGATACTGCTACCTGCAACTACAGTATTTTGCTGAATGTCACTAGTATTTCAATATTAATTCCTAATCATGTTTAATTATGAACTACATCTCATAATAATCATCTTAAATAATGACATTTAATTTCTGAAAAAAAAGCTAGCTACTCATTGTAGTAAAAATGACTTTGAAGCACATTCGTAATAATGTATATATATATATATATATATATATATATATATATATATATATATATATATATATATATATATATCGAGCATCGCGTTAGTTCAGTCAGGTCATGTTAGTCATGCTTGCATCAGCTGACAGTCAGCTGTTCCTGACGTGTACCAATCCAGTCTTGACACCTATCACCTGAGGTCTATTTAAATTCCCATTATTCAGTGTCTCTCCATCGCATTTCTGCTTGCAATTAAATCCCTCCTCCAACCCCAACTCCACCAACTGAACCTGTAATCTGATCTGTTCTCTCTTTACAGTGTCTTCATTGGAAGCAGTCTCTATGACATTTTGTTTACAACTCATGTAATTGTGAATTTTAATTATGTATGCTTATAATGGTTCTGTTCTGTACCCCAGGGTGGTTTGTCTTGCTGCTTTCCCCGCTCTGTCCAAGCATGGCTGCATGGACAGGCGTGTGGAGTGTTGCCCAGAACATAACCATACCACCAACACTAACTGTATGCAATTATAATTGTCATTAAATATACTTGACGGAAGTTGTCCTGATTGAAATATATATATATATATCCACAGTACACATTACCATTCAGATTTTCGACAGCAAGATATTTTAGGAATTAATACTTTTATTCAGCAAGAATGCATTAAATGGATGCATTTATTATGCTGAACAAAATTATAAATGCAACACTTTTGTTTTTGCCCCCATTTTTCATGAGCTTAACTCTCATGGAGACTTTTCCTATGTACACAAAAGGCCTATTTCTATCAAATATTGTTCACAAATCTGTCTGCCTAGATAGAATCCACTTCACAGCTGTAGCATATCAAGATGCTGATTGGACAATATTGGCTGATTTGCATAACCAAAGAATTTCTGCACAAACTGTCAGAAACCATCTCAGGGAAGTATATCTGCATGCTCGTCGTCCTCATCGGGGTCTTGACCTGACTGCAGTTCGTCTTCGTTACCGACTTGAGTGGGCAAATGCTCACATTCGATGGTGTCTTGTGTTTTGGAGAGGTGTTCTCTTCACGGATGAATCCCGGGTTTCACTGTATAGGGCAGATGGCAGACAGCATGTATGGCATCTTGTGGGTGAGCGGTTTGCTGATGTCAACATTGTGAATCATGTGGTGTATGGTGGCGGTGGGGTTATGGTATAGGCAGGTGTATGTTATGGACAATGAACACAGGTGCATTTTATTGATGTCATTTTGAATGCAGAGAGATACAGTGACGAGATCCTGAGGCCGGTTGTTGTGACATTCATCCACGACCATCACCTCATGTTGCAGCATGATAACGCACATCCCCATGTTGGAAGGATCTGTATACAATTCCTGAAAACTGAAAACATCGCAGTTCTTGCATGGCCAGAATACTCACCAGACATGTCACCCATTGAGCATGTTTGGGATGCTCTCGATCAGCGTATACAACAGCGTGTTCCAGTTCCTGCCAATATCCAGCAACTTCGCATAACCAAATTTTTTTGTACAGCACCTTGGGCAGCAGCTGTTGTATTAATGTGTACTTTATAAGTGAAATAAATAGAAACCGATTGAAGAGAAGTGGACCAACATTTCACAGGCCACAATCAACATCCTGATCAACTATATGCGAAGGAAATGTGCTGCACTGTGTGAGACAAACGGTTGTCACATCAGATACAGACTGGTTTTTGGACCCCCAATACAGTAAAACTGCACATTTTAGAATGACCTTTTATTGTGGGCAGCCTGAGGCACACCTGTGCAATAATCATGCTGTCTAATCAGCATCTTGATATGCCACAGCTGTAAGGTGTATGGATTATCTCTGCAAAGAAGAAGTGTTCTCTAACACAGATTTAGACAGAATTGTGAACAATATTTGAGAGAAATAGGCTTTTTGTGTACATAGAAGAATTCTTAGATCTTTAAGATCAGTTCATGAAAAATGGGGGCAAAAATAAAATTCAATTCAATTCAATTCAAAGCTTTTATTGTCATGTACCCAGTGAGGAAAACAAGTTACCCTGAGCAATGAAATTCTTACTTTGCGGTCCACAATGAATGCCAAGACTTTACACTATACACACACATACACAAACTATACACACACACACACGCACACACACACACACACACACACACACACACACATATACATATATATATATATATATATATATATATATATACATACATACAATGTAAGAAACATAATAATAAAACTATGCTGCAGTAGTAGGAATATAGACTATGAAAATAGAAATATAGACTATGTATATGATATCTATATATGCAAATGTACAGTATTAACTTTTGTGCAAAAAAACAATAGTGCAGAAACGTGCAAATTGAGTAGAAATACTTGATAACAATAGCAGCAGTAACAGACAGAAACTGATCTAGTGATCGGTCCTATCATCAGCAAACTTCAGTATGATGTTGTCCTTGTGGGATGCTACACAGGACATGTGTAAACAGTGTGTAGAGGATGGGACTGAAAACACACCCTTGTGGGGTGCCAGTGTTTCTTATTACGGTGTCTGAGGTCCTATTTCCAATCCTAACAGACTGTGGTCCGCCAGTCAGGAAGTCTAGGAGCCAGTCACAAAGTGTGGGGTGTAGTCCAAGTACAATCACTTTGCGTTTGTACAAAAAGTGTTGCGTTTATAATTTTGTTCAGTATAGTTTTATGCATTTCTTAATATGTTACACCTCTCAAAATATACTGTTATGGCGTGTCTCAGTCAGAATACTGGCATGACAGGACAAAAACAATAAAACCCATTACAAACGAGGCAGTTGTTGCATCCAGTGGTAACATAATTACAGCTTATAATGACTTAATTACGTTACTTATCGCGCCACGAAAGCATATAACCATGTCTGCATTTGTGATCGGAGAAACGACAAACAACAAGCAGTACTCTACACTGCTCAAAACTCGCATTTGAATCGTCGCTGGCAAATCCTTTACATATGTAAACCTACTTCCATACTGTGAGTCAGAAGCACCGGATTGTCCTTGCAAAGATTGAGGAATGGCTTGAGTGGGCAGCAGCCAGCGGCTATAACAAGTAATGGCCAGCGGATTCAACAAAGGATCGGCCGGGGGTTGCCGCAACCACATGTGATGACCCTGGACCATGTACAACCAGATAGTCACTTAAAAAAAAATAATAATTTAAATAAAAAATCTTACATTCCTGCAGTGTTTTGCACTGCTCCTGGTCAGGGTTTAATTCCAACTGTCAGTACTTAATGCCTAAAGAAATTTGAGGAAAATTATATACTTGTGGAAAAGAATAACTAACTCATAGAGTACTAACATGGACTGCCCAAAAACTTTGTGAAGGTTTCCAAGGAAACCATCTGCCGTTCTAAGCGTCTAGTGTTAAATAACAAAGGATTATCAGAATTCCAAATGCAAACTGCAAGGCTATTGAAGACCACAGAGGAACGAGTCTGGCTAACTGAAAGAATCTATGTTGGCATAAGTTTTCAAAGCTATCTGGGGCAAGTCTATTGAAGTAACAGCACATAACGTAAGGCAAAGGGACTGTTGGCATATGGAATCTTATCAAAGCCTTTTTCTTTAAACTGTCTTGAGAATATGTTTCCATGACGTGACTCCTCAATGAACGGTTTCTCTCTCATTGCTCTGTTTCTGCCTGTTTTGTTTTTGTTCATTTTTTATTTATTTATCTAATTTCCTTTGAGCCGAGTCTTCTGAACACAGTGCTGAAAAGAAACCAAAGGAAGACTCACCTGTCTGTCAAGCTTCTGTTGTCGTAGGTTCGTGCCCTCATCATCCAAGGTGCTGCAGGAGAACAAAAACAAGATTAATGGGGAAACCTATCAAAAAAAGATGTGCCACAGTGAGAGAATAGCACCAACAGAGACGAAATTACTAGAGGTCCTTTTGTGTATACAAAGATAGTCCAGCGCCAAGAGAAGCATACGGTGAAAGAAAATATAACCTATCAATGATTTAATTAAAGGTGCTCTTTACAGAAAAGAGTTTCCACTAAAACTCTGCTGCACAGGATATGACATAAGTCTTCAGTATTCAGCATATCTTAGCTCATACATTATTGAAAAAGCCACCAGTCGCTCTTTATTTACTAGTCATTAAACCTATAATATGGGCAAAACAGTATATAAATAGCACATATGAAAAAAATGACATTTTTTAATGACACAGACAATGCTGCTGTGTTGGTCATGCCTATGACTCATTGAGCTGTGAGGAGGGAGGTCTTTAGTGATGCTTTTGTGCTCTGCCTGTCCCTCCTCTCATTCACTTTAATCAGCTGTGACATTCACTCCAGACCTCCTTATGCATTTCTGCTGCCTGTTATTGCTGAACCAAAAGCTGTGTTAATTAAATGGCAATGGAGGGCTTCCTCTGTGGCTGTGGTGGGTCATGCATGGAGAAGAAGTGTGACAGATCAAGGGTGGTGTGGAAAAGGATTTGTGCTGTATAATCTGTACAGCACAACCAGGGTGCTGGTTTGAACAATTGATAGGAACGTATTTCACAATCAATCAGCGTATAGAGATGCACAGTTACAAATACGGTAAAGAAATCAAGGGATGTCATTAGACAATAAAGAAATCATTAAAAAAAGATGAACAGCAGTTCAGAACACCACAGGCATTTACTCATTTCCTTGATGGCATTATAAAACACAAACAAACATGCTAATCAAAAGCTCTCATTTTTACAAGTTTTTAGTAAGATAAAATGGAAGCTAGAACAATAGATAGACTGAGTGACAGAATGATAAAAAGAACAGAAAGAACGACAGACAGACCTATAGATAGATGATGCTCTAAACTTGTCTTTTCAGGAGGATTATACTAGAGTCTTTCTTCCTCTTGCTCGGATGGATATTCCAGTGCCTAGCTGCAAAAACCTTAGAGTCTCAACTTTTTTTATTTAAACCTGAGAAATCGAACTCTCTGTGGACTGCCAACACTGACACCCTTTTATCACACATGCACATGGGCATGAAGATACATGCCCACAAACACACACTCGAATACTGACAACTATTCTGGTAACTCGCACACTTACTCAAACCTCAGGATACAGAAATAGTCATGCTTATTTGCACACATTCATGAACTCCCTTTTAAAGCTAAAATACATAAATGCACACATGCACGAAGCATAATGCCTAATATGTTAGCAGTCAAGAGTGTCAGTTCCCATCAGATTGGCGGATAATGACATAAACAGAGCGGTTATAATGAGGGTCAACAAGGGATGAGAAATAAATTGATATGTTCTGACAGCTGCCTGCAATGTGCAGTAGAATTTCTCTCCCTCACTATCAAGCTTCGCTGATGACAGTGACAATTCACTTTGTGTGTCATTGTGTGTGTGTGTGTGTGTGTGTGTGTGTGTGTGTGTGTGTGTATGTGCATGTGGGTGTTTGTATGTGTGTGTAATGGAATAAGAAAATAACATTTGCTGATTTGCATGCTGTACTTTTAACTGCAAATTCTCATCAAAACAATTAAAATGCACTACAGAAAGAAACGGTGAATAATTTATTTAAAATCAAAACAAAACGAGCTATGACCCACAAGAATGTTCAAGCATTATGAGCACTGTAAAAAAATAATACTCATTTTTGTCTTGTATTCCAGCAAAAAATATCTAAAAAAATCCTAAATTAGGATTTACTCAAGAAGTAAAATTGCATGAGACATCAGACAAGGTCTGTTTTTAGAGAACAGATCTTAAATTAAGTTCACTTTTCTTCTGCTTCTTTTATATTGCATGGAGTGTAAAAAAAAAAAGATTTTGAGAGCAAGTGATAATAACAGAATACATTTTTCCCCTTAAAGCAGTAGGGATGATTGTGTATTTCTTTACACTACTCTGCTACACAATTCAAGAACGAAGGTCAGTCACACTTTTCTAAAGAGTTATGCAAGTCTTTTTTTTTTTCTTGGAGCCACATGTTTCTTTCTCTATGATTACGCAATGAGACTCTAATTTTGATTCAGTCTTTTCACAACTATCTGCTGCTATTCACTGAGTGCGTCACAGGACAACAACAGGAAGGTTTGTCCATGTAGGTTTGTAACCTACCAGAGCACACTGGCTCACTCATAAACTAGTCAAGGCTGTGAAATTAGTGTTTGTGATTGTGATGCAGAACGTCCAGCTGAGGCAACCCCAGCTATGCCAGCGTGATCTCTAAGTTCAATACATTTTTTATAGCAAGCCCCATCTGCAGGGGAGGAGATGCTCATCACACAAGGTAAAAAAGCCATGAAGAGCTCAATGGCCCTGCTGACAAAGGGAGACATGAGAGAAGGACACATTACCTTCCCACTGCTGTTTGTTTCCTAGTCCTTTAGACTGCAGGGGGTGTCAAACTAGGGCTGCAACTAACGATTATTTTGATAATCGATTAATCTGTCGATTATTTTTACGATTAATCGATTAATCGGTTTATGTACTTATATTTTAGTTTTTTTCCATTTTTTCCCCAAGTAAATTATTAATAAAGGGTCTTTATCATTCAGCATAGATTTTTAAGAGAGTTTAACCATTTTGCATTGTCATATCCTCATCAGAAATATACCTGGAGTTGTTTTATTATGTTAGTAATCCTTTGTCGAACTCTTCTGCAATCAAAACACTGACCCATACTCTAGCAAAATTCACAAGGAGATTTCAAATATTGTTTTCACCATGGCAGTCCTTAGAGCTCCTAAAGTAGTTTAACATCCCAAACAAAGCTTAAGGAATCTTTGAGAACATATTTTCACGAAGTATAAGGATAAAACAGAATAAAATTGCAGTGCATTGTATTTTATTATTTACTGGGAAAAAGCTTTATAGCTTATGCTGTGAAATTGTAAACAATCCTTCGAAAAAAAAGTGCCAATGGCATGAAACCTGAATGGAACTCACAATTTAAAGTAAAATCCATCAGAAGGTTGTCCAGAAAAAAAAATTGGGACACACAAAAAACCTGCTGTGTGAAAAAGAGCAGTGAATACTTAGAAAAGAAGTGCATTTTAAATATACTCAAACATTTACCTCTCATTCAGTCATAATTAGGCTGCAAGTCTGAATTATGAACTGGTAAAGGACAAACTGATCACATAACATGTTTGTAAAGCTTTAAATGTTAACTGTTAAAAAACAATGTTATCAGCTTTTACGACTAAACATTTGCAAACAACCTTGTACTGGAGAATCTGCACAAATAAAATTCTTAGGGGCCGTTCACATATCGCACCTAAAAACGCGTGGAAAACGCTAGTCGCGCCGCTTTCTCCTTCTTTCCAAAGCGCTCGGGCAGAAGCGCCCCTGAGGTGTCTGCCTTTGCTAAGCAACCATGACGTGCTCTCTCCATGACGTGCCCTCTCCATGAAGACCCGGAAATTTCAGCAAAGGATAAATGGATGCGGTGTGGACGCGCCTGGAAAAACGGGCGCATCGCACCGCGTGCGTGTCGCGACCGCGTCGCTTCCATTATGAGAGTGCATACTGCGCGCCTACATAGGAAATAACGAACTTGAGCACGCAAAAGACACGATATGTGAACGGCCCCTTAAACAGTTCAGTAGTGCAGAGTTTACAGGTTACTCTTCATTTTGAAGGCTCAAAGTAAAGTACTCCCACTTCCCGCTGAATGCTGCAGAGACGCTGTTCGGGAAGCACGTGACATAAAACGAGGCCAGCTATTGGCTATTCGCTACTTCACCTGCTGTACTGGCTGAGTAAAACCTCCGGTGGCCAGTGTTGCCAATTTAGCGGATTTGTCGCTAGATTTAGCGACTTTTCAAACCCCCATAGCGACTTTTTTCCAAAAAAGCGACTAGCGACAAATCTAGCGACTTTTTTTTGACAGACCTTATTTATTCTCTGAGACTCTCCAGTACTGCCGAACGAGCACAAGCGCTCGCGCTCTCTCTCTCTCTCTCTCTCTCTCTCCCCCCCCCACAGGCAGCGCGCGCACACGCATCTCTATCTGCCCTGTTCAGCGAGCAGAGAGGAGCAGCACTTTCAGTTAAAAAATGATATTCTGTTGCTTCAAACTCTATTTTACATACAAGTACAGTCGAAATCACAGTTCAACCATTGTCTTAATCTTATGTGTATGTTATTTCATAGTCGTGAATAGGATTTTAGTGCACAGATTAACATCTTTGAGAGCTGGTATGTAGTCTTAATGGACCGCGTTTCAGTCATTATAATATTAATTCCGTTGTCTGACAACAGAAACATTAAAATATAATAATAAAAAACGTTTTATTGAGAATTTTTGCAGCATTAAAATGCAGTACATGAGCACAGAAAGGGCGAGATAATATGACGCACCTACGTCATGAATATGGTAATTACCATATGACGTCATCTAGCGACATTTAGCGACTTTTCAGGCAGGGTTTAGCTACTTTCCATTGAAAGAAGTTGGCAACACTGCCGGTGGCTCATTACTGCCACACTTTGGTCACCGCAGATTTGAAATATACACGAAATGAGCCGCTTATGGCAAATAAAATTTATTTAACGACGAATCGATTACTAAATTAGTTGACAACTATTTTAATAATCGATTTTAATCGATTAAATCGATTCGTTGTTTCAGCTCTATGTCAAACATAAGAATATTGACTACCATCACAAAGGCAGAGATCCAGATCTTGCTGCATTACCAGTCTGCCTGAAAGCAAGACACTTAATAGCAAATCACCCTACTGCTGCTTCTCTAATTATTGACCTACTTTCTTTTTAGGATGGGAATCATTTCTGAAATTCACATATGAGTGATCCAAATATTCAACCACAGCTCTAAGGCACAATATATACACTGAAAAAAAAAAGTTTTATTCATCCAATTAAAAAAAAAGTAGGGTAATGATTCACTTCTATATTTTAACTAGAACCAATGAAAAATAAATAACTTGCTCTTAAGGCAATTTTTTTTTTCAATGTATTTTTATAAACCAAAGAACAAAGAACATTTCAGATGGAAAAAAGCTATTGCTCATAGGTTGCTCTTTCTTGGCCAAGGAAGTTATTGAATGATTAATTGCAGATGTTAGCAAATATACAGTGGACAGATAGAATGGGTTGAGCTGTTGACATCTCTCAAGGAGTTTACTATTGTCCTATATTCTCCCAAAAATGCAGTTTATGATTATTTACACACCCTCATGACATTCCAAAGCTGTGTGAATTTATATTTTCTGTGGGACACTAAATATTTTATTTGGACCCCAGTGATAACATTGTACTGCATGGCTTTCATTGAAAATATTATTTTCTGTTCTGCAGAAAAAAAGTCTTAAAGGTTTTGAACAACAGCAAATTATAGTAAATTATGGAAAACATTTCTTAAGGTTCAAATAACTCTCCTTCTTATCCCACTTCTGACTACAACAACAAGTGAGAGATATAATTTATGATTTTCTTTTCTACGGGTTTATTTAAAACAAGTGACTCATGTGCTTCTCTTTCCATTACAGTTCCCTTGAGCTTCTCTAGTGCCAAAGCTGGTTAGATTTCTCAGATCCTTTCAGGTCACAATCACAGACCTCACACACAAGAAACTGGGGTGTGGGAGAGGGCATATCTTCACAATCAAAACACACTCCCATAGAGATCGTCTTAGACCCTCCAGGGTAGGTTGAGCGGTACCTTTAGCTCTTTGCAACAAGCGGCAAGTGCTCCCTGATGTAATTTTCCAAAGAAAGAGTGGAGGAAAGTGGGCTTGTAACTTATAGCAACCAAGAGCCATTGAGAGAGCAGAGGCCGTGCAGCCATGGCAATGAGCCTCCTATAAGAAGCAGCAGCAGATATGCCTCCAACAGCAAATATAAATCAAAAGCATGATTATATTACTATTTACACTGATAATCATTGATCGTACCCCACCTAAATTTAAAAAAAAAAGTTATATGCAAAATTAATGCAGAGTATTCTGAAAAAATAAATGAGCCTAGTTTATATATATTAGGGAAAAACTCTGACTTCACACATTTTAATAAGTGTCACAAAGTTTTTACATTCTGAAAGGGAAATTCAATACATATGCATGGCGCAGTGGATAAGTCACATGCCTTTGGTGTGAGAGACCCGGGTTCAAATCTACTGTGAGACACCAATGTGTCCCTGAGCATTCAGCAAGATACTTAACCCCTAGTTGCTCCAGATGCGAGCGACCTCTGAAATATATAGCAATTGTAAGTCGCTTTGGATAAAAGCGTGAGCTAAATGAATGCATGAATTAATTTTGTTGTTGTTGTTTGTTTTTAGTTAGGAAAGTATATTATGAATAAATAAATAAATATCTCATCTATGGGAGCCAGTTGGAGTTCTAAAAGTTCCCAAAGCATACAAACACAAACAACATACATTAAATACAGCCATAGCACTGACAGACAAGGTATAGTGACAATGCAGCAGTGACAGTTACGTCAACCGGCTCAGAAAGGGCCATAGTTATTGCTGAGCCCTGTAATAGATTTAGACCAGCTTATATAAACAAAACCTCAGCAGCATCTACACAACCAGACACTCACAAACTAGCTCTGAGCGCTAAACTAGCAGCATGAGAAACATGAAAGTACAACAGATAAAGACAAGGACGAGAGGATCACCTTTACAGCCCTGTCAGCAAACCACTCCATTCATCTTCCTACAGGTATTTCCCCCATCAAAGACACCTATCCACTCCAACCAAACACACATGCTCACTCTCTCACCAACAAACATATGTACCTGTAAGGGATCCAGTCAGATGAGTGTTTGGAGCTCATATCTGTATGCGTTGAACAGGTTCCGAGGGCAGGAGGAAGAGTAGCAGCAACAGAGTAGGACAGTAGCAGCGATGCCAACAACAGAGCCCATTCAGCCCAACCATTCCCTGCACTTCTGTCTCCGCTATCTACAGATCTACAGTCTCTTCCATTCACACATATTCTGCCTGCAATCCGCAATGGATCCTTTCCATTGTGAGCCGGACTCAGCTGCCTCGGTGTGACTCCAGTTCCCTCGACATGTGCTTCTTTTCTGTTTGTTCACAATCCCTTGTGTTTTATTCTTCCGTTCACCTTCAATGTGTGTCTCTCGTCATCATCTTATATGCTGCTCTGTGTACTGTGGCTCTCGCTCACTCTGCCTTGTACCGACTGCCTCCTTCCCTCCCTTCTCTCTCTCACTCTCTCACTTGTTCTCTCTTTCAGACTACTGTCATTATAACATTACACACAGCCCCAAGAAGGGAGAACATATAGTGAATCCCTTTTGTCTAGCTGCTTTGATGTTCGTTGCGATGCTCTGCTGGTCCATCAACACACACACAGATACACACGAAGCTCTGAAAAGCGGGAGCCTCACATGGGTTTTCTGAGCCATGATTTATTCATCCCTTAATTCAGCACTGGGCTCATTAACATTGGACAGAGCAGCACAGTTGTAATTGTCTTTGGTTTAACACGCTAAATCCAAACTCAGCATATTATTTTCTCTTTGTTTATTGGCTTTCCGCTTTTCTTTTCTTTTTTGGTCCCCGGTACTTCACTCAGCTAAATGTGAAGTCTGACTTCATATACATATTTTAATAACAGCATTATCACACCGCCTTCATTAGCTGCCACCAAGAACAAAGGTAAATTAACTTGTCACCATTGTGCATGTTGTCTTTCTATGCTAAAATCATATTCAGAATTTAAGAATGATGCATGACTTCTGCAGCAGTTTGTAATCATTTATGCTAATTTTAATCAAACATGATGGTGGCTCCTTTAATCTAAATGAAAAATTATCTTCCTCAGCTTCCTGTATGGTTTTAAATTATATGTCGTTTCGTATTTGTCTCAAGCACACTCCTGTAAGCCTCTAATATCGTCATGGAGCCTGAAGTGTATTCTGTTTTACAGTATATCAGCTTCCTCATCTCTCCTCTGGACTCCCTCATCTTTCTTAGTGTCACACTTAGTCATGTTGATTTAGTGCATGGGTCAGGCACACACTTCCTTTACCAGTAAAATGCTCTTGGCGCTTTGTGTGCGTGTGTGCTGTTTTTGCCAGTTAAATGAATCAGAATATATGAAGTAAAATCAGCAAGAAACAAGTAAAACTACAGCACAATACTTTAGGAAAGAACCATGCATTAAACAAGTCCCAAGAGTAGAAACACCATTGATTAACTTGCAAAAGGTCTGGTCCACATAACAGCCTATTCTGGACTAGAACAGTATGTTCAGATAGGAAGAGTCTGATGAATGACATGTAAATCAATCAATCAAAAAGCATGGCAGTCTCTGTGAATGGCTCTGAAAACAGAGTAGAGACGTCGGCATGAAATGAAGCTTCGCCAATATCCTGTAAACGCATGTTACTGATATTATTGTGAATGATATTTCCATGTATATCCGTTTAACTTTTGTCTGTAAAAATTACAGACTTCCCTCTGGTGATATATGCTGGACTGTTCCAATCATTTAGTCCACTTACACCTAACTCAGAATATATCTTCACATACTTAATTACACAGAACATCTGCTTGTGAGTATCTTGCTGGTAAATGGCTCAAAAGTGTTTTATAGAAAGCTGAATATCTTTCAAGAGATTTAATTCACTATCCTCAGTCACCAGGGCAGTCCCCTGGGAACTACATTTCCCAGCATCCCTTCTGGTCAACACCTACACTCAGTCAGCCATCACCACACGCACCAAAGATGATCTCATTAAGCCTAGTATGAGATCGGTTACTCTCCACTTCTTTCTTGTCTGGTCGCATCTGTCTATGTATGAGGACTTACCTGGCTACTTCCTTGGATAGTTACCTGTCTTCAGTCAGTTTTTAGTTCCAGCCACTGCACTGCACTGAAGTAGTTTAAGTCTTTGGTTATTTTAATTGTGATGGTTTTGGCTCACATTTAACAAAAACCCACCAATTAATCTCATATCTCAACAAATTAGAATCTGTTGACATGCCAATAAGCTATTCAACTCAAAACACCTGCAAAGGTTTCCTAAACCTTCAAAATTGTCTCTCAGTTTGGTTCACTAGGCTACGCAATCTTGGGGAAGACTGCTGATCTTACAGTTGTCCAGAAGACAATCATTGACACCCTTCACAAGGAGGGTAAGCCACAAACATTCATTGCCATAAGAAGCTGGCAGTTCACAGTGCTGTATCCAAGCATGCTAAAAGAAAGCTGAGTGGAAAAAAAGATGCACAACCAACCGAGAGAACCGCAGCCTTATGAGAATTGTCAAGCAAATTCAATTCAAGAATTTGAGTGAACTTCACAAGGAATGGACTGAGGCTGGGGTCAAGGCATATGGACATGTCGCGGAATTTGGCTACAGTTGTCGTATCCCTCTTGTTTATCCACTCCTGAACCACAAACAATGTCAGAAGCATCTTAACTGGGCTAAGGAGAAGGAGAACTAGACTGTTGCCCAGTGGTCCAAAGTCCTCTTTTCAGATGAGAGCCAATTTTGTATTACATTTGGAAACCAAGGTAATAGAGTCTGGAGGAAGGATGGAGAAGCTCGTAGCCCAAGTTGCTTGAAGTCCAGTGTAAAGTTTCCACAGTCTGTGATGATTTGGGCTGGAATGTCATCTACTGGTGTTTGTTCATTGTTTTTTTTTTTGAAAACCAAAGTCACTGCACCCATTTTAGAGAAGTTCATGCTTCCTCCTGCTGAACAGCTGTTTGAAGATGCTGATTTCATTTTCCAGCAGGATTTGGCACCTACCCACACTGCCAAAAGCACCAAAAGTTGGTTAAATGACCATGGTGTTGGTGTGCTTCACTGACCAGCAAACTCACCAGACCTGAACCCCATAGATTCTCTGTCTCTGTATTGTCAAGAGGAAAATGAGAAACAAGAGACCAAAAAAAAACAGATGAGCTGAAGGCCACTGTCAAAGAAACCTGGGCTTCCATACCACCTCAGCTCTGCCTCAAACTGATCACCTCCATGCCACGCCGAATTGAGGCAGTAATTAAAGCAAAAGGAGCCCATACCAAGTACTGAGTATATGTACAGTAAATGGTCATATTTTCCAGAAGGCCAACAACTCACTAAAAAGTGAATTGGTGGGTTTTTGTTAAATGTGAGCCAAAATCATCACAATTAAAAGAACCAAAGACTTAAACTACTTCAGTCTGTGTACATTTAATTTATTTAATACACGAGTTTAACAATTTGAGTTTAATTTGAGTTTGACCTGTAAGTGAACTCTATGGTAATAATCTGCAAGAATAACTTTGTTGAATGTATCAATGTGTTTACAAATGACTTATTTGAATTATTCATTGATATAACATTGCACTGAGCTGTTAGAAAATAAATGCGTAGAGACGCTATTGCTTTTATAATGTCAGGAACTGATGAATAGGCTTTTTGAACTGGTTCAATGAGCTGATCTGTCTGAAAAGAACCTATATATGGAAATGAATCAGACTTTGCATCACTACAGGAAACCCAGTTCAGTCATTCTAGGTCTGTTCACTTCTAATAAGAATACCCCAACCAATTCCATAGCTTTTCATATGTGTGTTCCAGGCTACATGTCTTTTTTGTGGCACATACCATTTCCAAAGTACAGAACAAGATGCCAGCTAACCTCAGCCCATATGAGGAGGCGGAGAAAGAAGTGATTCCAACCCCTAACCAGCTCAGTCCACTGGGAACTACATTTCCCAGCATCCCTTCTAGTCAACTCTGCAATCAGTCAGCCATCAACACACCTGCCATAGATGATCTCATCAAGCCATATATATAGAGTAGTTACTCTCCACTTCTTCCTTTTCTGGTCTCGTCTCTCCACATATGAGTACTTACCTAGCTACTTCCTTGGATACTTAACTGTCTTCTGTCAGTCTTCAATTCCAGTCTTTACTAAGCCTTCACCAAACACCTGCCTGCACCTACAACAAAGTACTGTTTATGCTCAAACTAAGTGGTATCTATCTTCATTGAATAATATACTCACCTGTTTAACATGCTGCTTCTCTGAAATGCCTGTAAATTAATACTTTTTTTACACTACCTCTGAGTCTTCTCCTTCTGTGCTTGTGATGTATATGTTTTATCCAGGTTGAGCATTAATGACAATAAAACAAATTCTAAATAATGGCATCAGTTTAGAGCTGGATATTGCAAACTATCCAAGTATGTCTTATAGACCGAAATGTTACAATGCAGCATGTTCAGGAAATATAGAGTGAATCTGTGGTTTTAATCTCTCTTGTTCAGTTTACTTGTCTTAGGAGCTCTGATCACAAAGAAAAAAACAATTTCCCAAAGATAGCTTTGTATTCCCGGTTATCAGATTGGGAGACCATGAACACTTATACAAATGTATATAATTGATTTAACTCAAAAAAAGAAAACTCATATCAGAGCAATTATTTAATTATTTAATAAATTAATTATTAACTTGGGCCACATGAAAGCATATTATTATATGACTCTGAAAGGAGGACAGTCGCTGCTAGTTTTGATTTCACACAAAAGAACAGAAGGCAAAGATAAGACAAACATCTGTCCTGCTTTCATCTGGTGCTCAAAAAAGAAATGTATACTATCATATCCTACTCAGTGGCCAAAACTGTTCATCAGAGACCTGCAAACAGTTCCTGCAGGGGAGCCGAGGTCAACATTCATCCGAGCACCAGTCAAAAACAGTGAAAATGGTGGGATGATGCTGCTCCAGCAGAGGGAGAGCAGGTGGAAAAGCAGCTTGGCTGGTAAATATTTGATGGTGCTGCAAGCCGTCTGAAATCACACTGTACTGAGCTCATCGCCTGGGCAGATCCATTAGCTAAACCTACTGCCAGCATGCCTAAAATTATGTAGTCCACCATCAAGCTGTGCTAACAGTGAACGCACACTGCTACCCTGATTGACAAATTTCCAAAAAGAGTCAATAAAGTGTGACACTTGCATAAATGCAAAGTAGAAATTGGCTGTTTTGATGCACTGTAGTGCCTCAGTGTTGAGAATAGCCATGACAGGGGGTCTCTGTGTAACATGGGGCTTGCTAATGTTGCCAAGGCCAGCATGCGGGCAGCTGCGGAGCCAGAGTATGAAGAGCTTTGTTAATAATGCAGAGACTCCATCAGCCATGCAGGACACGAGGTGCCAACAGTTGTTGATGAATGAACATAAACCTACACTGCTTTGTGTGTGGGCGCATATGTGCGTGTAAGATCTTTCTTTTTTATTTTGATCAAATGACACTGTCATTGACAATTATGTGTGCATCACAGTGTCTTATGCTATCTTGACTGTATCAAATGGCAGAAAAAAAAAACATTAGCATAAATATTGCTTTTAACCAAACTGCTGCAGAAGTCACAAAATCTTTATTATTATTAAATTTGAGGTTTCTTTCTAAAGGTTTCTTTTTAGGAAGGGTCAACATTTAAAAGTAATAGGATTGCTTTAAACATGCTATATTCAAGTTAAAATTATATTTTTGAAGTTTTATGAACTTATGGACTTATACCACTTTTAAAAGCAACAGAAGAATAACAGTAAAATATGTAAAACTGTATAATAAAACAAAAATATACTGTGCAGAAAGACAGAAGACATATACGAAGGTAAAGAGTCTCTCATGCTCATCTTGAGTGCTAGTGAAATGACTCTGCATCCTGACGTCCCTTTTGATTACATTATATATTCCTGCTTCTGCCCACTATTTTAAACCAATCCCAAGGTTTTCCATTTTAATTGGGGATGAACTTATGTTCCAGTTGCTCTAAGGCTGCTTTTTCTTTAATGAGCTCAAAGACGTAGGTTCACAAAATTACATTAAAATCACAGGAAACCAATACAAAATGAAACTAAAACTCCATGAAATTCTTCAAGGCTTTCTGTCTCCTCTTTTTATGTCAATAGCTCGGAGATTCAGGCAAAAACTAGATCATAGAAGTATAAGCCATCAGTTCTAATTTAAAAACAATCTGATGACCTTTTCATTAAAAACCATTCATAAGGCAGCGGTTCTCAATGAGATATAGACCTTTTGTGATTACAGCCACATTGTGAAGATAAATATTTACTGACATCTAATTGAGGTTGCATTAGCAGTGGCTGGAAATCCCAGATGGCTTGCTGGGTTTGTAGAGAAGGCTCTATATAAACAGAGGAGTCTTTATTCCAAACGGAGGACTAAATCTTTATGTGGTGAAGAAAAAAAGAGAGGGGGAATGGCAAAGAGGAAGTATGAGAAATGTTGGCTGATGGTCTGCATCGATTCCCAATGACGGAAATAACAGCTCATGCCTGAACAGACCCATCTATAGGGTGACATTTAGATCTCATTCACAGATGACTCACTATAAAAGAGACAGACATATGAGGTGTAAGGGATGAAAAAAATAACAGACAGACAATCTTTCATTCTATATTATCCTGTGCCCTGTCTAGTCTAGATGACTAATACATGTCTACAGGGTCAAGGTTAGGTTAGCATGGCTGCATTAGCTTCTGCTGGTAGAAGCTATAACTACACCATCTGGCAACAAAAGATATCTTTCTGCATTGATGAATATTCAAAATAATCAATGTCAAAAGTCTCAAACATTTAAATATTTAATTATATTATAGCCTAGTAGATATTTTGCCCAGGTCATGGTTAAAGCCCAAGACCAATCTCAAATTCCTTTTGTCAACATTTTTCTATATGCTATGGTTAAGTATTGCAAAACCTTCTGCTGTACAGTTAATTTCGTTAAAAATGTATTATTTTTATTAATTGGTCATTAATTTATACCTACCCAAAAGAAAATATATGAGGTTTTGCTTTAAACAAAATCATTTTATCTTTAATATAATTTACTATTAAAATGAATAACAGCCGAACAGCTTTCACTGAAATGAATGAGAATGATAACAGATACAATAGATTATTGTCAGGAACATGGACTGTCTGTGCCGTGTTCTGCTCCCCATGACCTAGTTTTCACTCATGTTACCTGCCCGTATTTGGTTTCTTTCCTGTTCCTGTTCCTATTGTGTTTATTGATTCCAGGTGTGTCTTTGTAATTCCCTCGTTTAGTTATATAATTTAAGCTCTGTGTTTTCCAGAGTCCTGCGTCCAGTCTACATGTGTGTTCATATCCGTGGGAGACTTTATTTAGATTAAAGATTGTTCCATTTGTTTATCTCCTTCATCTCTGTGCACCTCATTCCAGCACAGTATGTAAACCGTGACAATGATGCAATATATGAACTTAAGACATAAATATCTTAGAAAGAAACATCACTACATTTTCCTGACATAAAGAAAATATAAATGTGACTTTTATAAGGCTTCTTAGCTTTTTTCACACAGTCAGATATTTATGGACAAAAATGTACTAACAGATTTAATATAAAAAAAAAAAAATATATTGAAAAATCTATTTAGTATCAAAAACTATTTAATATCTAAGGGGTCAATACTTTGTCCCAAATCACCTGCTCCCTCATTTACTTCATTTTTTGGAGCAGAGCTTCAGATATGCCCAGATTAGAAATATGCTTCAGCTCTAGAGAGAGCTATGACAGGCTAATAAGCCAGAGATGTTCCTTAGGGAACTGAGTATGAACTGACTATTCACTTCTGCATTTGAAAGATTTATGTCAATTCTGTCATCATTCGCTCACAGTCATGAGTGAATGATGCCAAACCTGTATGACCAATAAACTAAAACTATTGAGATTACACTTCTGAGATTTGAAAGATACAGCAGAGAACCATCAAGAGTTTTCATTTGTGGCTGAACAAACCCATTAAGAAATGTCTCGACATTTGACACTCTGCATAGCCACACTAGAGGTACATTTCTCTGAATGTGGCCAAGGGTTATAGGTACTATTTGTTCTGAACTATTTGTTTATCCTAAAGACCCAATGAAATCGATTTTTGCCAAGATAAAGCAGTGCCAGGATCTTACAAGGCAAGCAACATGAAAATTCTCAAATACTTTAGTGCAGTAGTTCAGACAAGGAGAAGAGAGACACACGAATGGCTAGAACCTCAGGGTTAATGACTGTGCACAAGCACTCACCCCAGTTCTGCAACAGAACTTACATAACATGAATGAATGAGTGTGTACAACTTGAAGGCAAGTATGCTGCCATGAACTCTTATTGCCAGATATCCATTCACGCTAATGAGGGTGATGCAGTAGTGGGGCCTCTCACGTTTGTGTCTGTACTGCAGAATGTTCTCACACTGGTGACTATATGCAGATCATCTGATTCCAGATCTACATATCTCCACCATATTCCATCTATGCACACATGTATGCAAATTAATTTTAACCGCACTAATTTTATTAATGTGCGATTAATGCAGCACAAATTTTCTGTTTCAGGGATTCCACAGGGTCCTTAAAAAGGCTTAAAAAGTCTTCAATTTAGTTGTATCATATTTAAAGGGGGGTGAAATGCTCGTTTTCACTCAATATCCTGTTAATCTTGAGTACCTATAGAGTAGAACTGCATCCTTCATAACTCCAAAAATTCTTTAGTTTTAATATATTCATAAGAGAAAGAAAGTCTGTACCGATTTTTCCCACAAAAACACGAGCGTCTGGAGGCGTGACGTGTGGGCGGAGCTAAAGAATCACGAGCGCTAGTAGGCTTTTGCGTTGAGAGTGTTTGGAAGCTGTGACATTACCGTGAGGAAAAAAACATCCAAAACAAACCATGGCTAACAGTCAGATTCAGCGTATATTTATAATCCACAAGAGCAGCATCAGCAACGACGTCTCTATGTGGCATGTACTGAAACTGTATATATTTGCTTAGCAGTTTTGGAAAATGACTAAGTTCCACTTTATGTCGTCTTTTTTTTTTAAGCTGTACATGTGGAAAGTGCAGTTTAATGACAACGTCGCATGTTGTTTACCTGATGTTAGGAGTGCTCCGATCAAGATCGGCCGATCGTTAATGCACATCTCGTCAGTAAAGCCGGTTCT
The DNA here is from genome assembly GCF_003368295.1 of Carassius auratus. Lineage (NCBI taxonomy): Eukaryota > Metazoa > Chordata > Actinopteri > Cypriniformes > Cyprinidae > Carassius > Carassius auratus. The sequence continues at coordinate 28,874,280 of NC_039274.1, forward strand.
CTAATCAGCGGTTAATTCCATCAGGTGCGTGATTTCACTTAGAGCAGCTGTTACTACACAGCTGTTACTGTTACTAATTTTTTTGTTTCTTAGATGTTTGATGATGCAGACCCCCAAATGATGATCTCCTGGAAGTGACACTCTTTCTAAAATATAAAAGCAGCTTTTAAACACATCAGTTTTCAGTAACAAGTGAGCTTTCAGAAATCATTTGAATATGCTGATTTGGTGCTCAAAAAAAGTCTTAATATTATCAATGTTGAAAATGGTTGCGCTGATTAATATTTTTGCAGAAACCTAGATACATTGTTTTTTTAAATCTTTTGTAACATTATAAATATCTTTACTGTCACTTCTGATCAATTTCAGAATAAAAGTATTAAATTCAAAATAAATTGTATTGATCCCAAACTTTTGAACACAAGTGTATATTTATGTACAGAGACCCACTTATACTATTAAACAAATCTAATATTATAAAATTTATAAAATATTATCTGTAAAATATTTACTTTCTAGAGTAAATATACTTAAAGATGACAATGTGACTTCGATCTACCACCCTGAAACTCCTGAACTCTGAAAACTTCTGCTCTAGATTTTCACAAGAATGTCACAAACTGTGCTCAGATTTTCTCATATGAAGTCTCATTCTTATTCAATGTGAACAACATTTCTCATCAAAATTGTCCAATAAAAATATGTTCTATACAATCCACATTACTTAAATCTGAGCACAAGGGATAATCAACAAGGGATATAAACATGACGATTAGTAGACCCGACCAACACAAAATGAACAGACATGAACTTACGTATGGGATCATTAACAAAACACACCTGAACCACATGAGACAATCAACAGGAGACAAAAACTAGGTCACAAAGAGCACACGGGGCAAGAAAACACGACCAAATGTTCATACTGGTGACAGTAGTAGTCTGATTCAGTTTATTTAGGTCACAGCTACCATCCTATTTCTAGTAGTTAAATAAAAGCTAACCGAAAATGAAACAGTACTTGGCTTTCCTCTCTCCTACCAGTGTCCAGAACACTCAGCATTTTAAATGAAAGTTAATTTCCATTTCATCAAAGGAGCAGCGTAACACAACAGCTGCAGCAGTCATGTAAAGCACAGGTGCGGAACCAGAAGGCACAAGGTTATTCTTGTCTCTCATTGCACCACTACTCTCTGCACTCATACAGCATCACTGCAGCCCTACAGCAAATTCCCCAGTTTCACTCCAGCACCAGCGTGAAATATGCACATGCATTGAAAATGATGTGGAGTTGAAAACGTCATCATGAGCAGTAGACATGGAGAGATCCCATCTGTCTTAATGATAACTGTAGCTGCAGATGACTAAACAATGTGAATCCAAATGTGTACTACCCATACGAAAGGAAAATATATTTACCAATATATTTCTTAAAATATATTGTCATATATTGTAATATATTATTATCCCTTTTTATTTTCTAATATATTATATATTGAATACATTTATTATTATATTAATGATGCATATATTACATAATATATTGCAAAATATGCAAATGTTGAAAAAATATATACAAATATTGGAAAAAATAAATATATATAATAATATATGCCTAATATATTACATGATATTTTCTAATATACTGCAATATATTTTTTGTTTCATAAGGGTATATACAAGATTTTTCCTTAAAGGGGACATTGGATAAAATGTTCCCTTTTTTGAATGCGGTTAGGTTTCTGGTGTGTCTGCCAGCTCATAAAAGCTGAAAAGAAAACTCACAGCATGTTTGTTATGCGCTGTCTGAGTCTGATACTGCCATCCAGCGAGATGTTTCAATTTGCAGTCGGTTTCTACATAGATAACTAGCTATTTGAATAAGACCACCTGTGAACAGAGCTGTTTTTGACAAGGTGAAAAAATGGCGTTGTTTTACATGACCACAAGGAATTTTAACCAAAATTGTTAACCAAATGTTAAAGACATTTCATGAAGACCCTAAAGAATCATACCAACTTGTGGAAAATGGGCATCTGATGTACCCTTTACAGGAGTAGTCCACCCAAAAATGAACATATGCTAAACATTTACTTACCCTCAGGACAGCTGATACAATAATCATCACAATAATCCATAAGTAATCCACACGACTCCAGTTGATCAGTTAATGTCCTGTGAAGTGAAAAGCTGCATGTTTGTAAGAACCTGTCATTAAGGTGTTTACATTTGAACCATTGCTTCTGGCCAAAAGCATAATCCATCTCCTGTTTGTCCTCTCACATTAAAGTTCTCCGACAAAGTTTGGCTTGCAAACAGTGCTTGATCTTTGCAAATTTCTTTCCTGATTCAGACAAGAGTTTTTCCAACTGTTTTAAGTTAAAAAGCCTTGATTAATTTCTTTATTACAAACTGTTTTTAGCTTCAAAAGATGTTAGTTGATGGTCTGGGATCATGTGGATTACCTGTCAAGTTTTTATCAGCACTTTGGACTCTATATATTCTATATATACTCTTATTCTCATGACACCCATTCACTGCAGAAGATCCATTGGTGAGCAAGTGACGCAGTGATAAATCTTGGAAGGCCTTAGGCTGAGTAAATTCAAATTTTTGAATACATTTATTTTTCTTTTTGTGTTCATTTCTTTAGGGATACTGACTTAGTGTCATACTAGTATATAAAAAAAAAAGTAAAGCATGTTCAGAATCACAATAATCTACGTTTTGAGATACACAGATATAGGGAATGTGTTTCCAGGGATGCCATGCATCACTTTTGACACTATCTTTAGTGTCAGAAAACTCTTGCAAAATGCTTTGAAATTGAATCTACCTTAGTGATATCATCTGACAGTTTGAATGCAACCTCTGAAGGTTGCAAATCCAGTAATTCTGCAAACAGCAGCGTACTTGATAACATTAGTCAGCTCGCCTTGGATACTGCAATTTAAAAAGTACAGATTAAAAGCAAAAAAAAGAAAAGGTAACAGAGAAAAAACATAAATAAAGCAGCCTGAAGCAATTAGGCTATTGTACAGAACGTAGCCTACATTTAACTTGGAAACTTTTAAACTGTCTGCAAATCTTTTTTGCTTTTTTTCCCCTGTTGTTTTACATGTTCTTGTTAAGGAACACAGGCATGTCAACATGATCGGGTAATCCCGATCTGCATCCGTGCCACTCTGATAATGAAAATGCTCTGATAATGTTCAGAAAGTTTTTTTTTTCTTACTTCTCTCAGGTTTTTGTCGAGGAACCTGAGATGTTTGTGCCGAGGGTCTAGAAAAGACACGAGAAGAAGACTTTTCCCTGCATTCTCCAAGTTAGCTGTGTTTATTCGTTGCTTGAGAGATGCAACGATGTTCTTAAATTTGTTCTTTTTCTGGTATTATCCACAGCATTTTTAAAGCACTGTAAAAGACCGCAGTTCTTATTCATTCATTAATTATTTTTTGCTTACAGACATTTTCAAATATGCCGTAGAAAAATCACAAAAAGTTACCGAATTAGGTTTTACTGTGGATTTTTTAAATTTATTGAATTTTTTTATGGCAAGCAAAAATATAGCGAAATTCGAATATAATTTTTATTTACCGAATAATTACAGCAGAAGGAATATTCAAATTTTCGACTATCTGTGCACACCCCTAGCAGATACATGAGCTCTGAGCTCCCGCGGATCGCATGGAGTTAATCATCTCCAAAATCGGCAAAACACATTTTTTAATAGGTAGACTACTGTCTTTATAAATAAACCGCAGAGTTTTGAAGAACTACATTCTCGCCTTCTCGAAATTACATTTCATGACACAATAACAGTAATACTTTGAAAATGATCCAAATAAATGGTGGTTGAACTCAACCAATGCTGCGTGAACTCACCCAATCAGGATGTTTTGCACCCAAGTCCCGCCCCTGAAAGTTCCGGAACTTTGAAAAAGTACTACCTCGCCAGCAGGGACTTTCTGAGGGGCAATTTTTTTTATCCGGAATTTTATTTAGTTCCTGGTTCCTGTGGTGAAACACACAGAGTACCAGCCCAAAGTCCCTAGTTCCTGGATAAAGTTCCTGTGGTGGAAACGCGGCTTATGACAATAAAACTAAAGTCTATTAAATAATAATATAAAAAATTAATAAAAAATTAAGCAAAGCAGATAATTTTACTGAACTATTAAGTGTGCAGTTCATGATAAAGATAAATAAATATGATTTTAATTTTCACCAATGACAGCACTATCATTAGATAAAATTAATGTCAGCATTTTAAAGTTCACATTCACAAACATTAAAAAGTGCATATTACCATGTGTCTTTTCTTAAGTGAGCTTATGTAAAAAGATTTCTAGCACCCTGTGGTATAGACAGTATACTCTGTTCCAGCCCAGCTTCACTGTAAGGAGGTTAGTTAAAAAAAAAAAAACCTACAAATACTGATATGCAACTTATTTTAATGCTATTAATATACAATAATAGTATTTAATAATGTTTTATATTAATTACATACTAAAACTGAAATGGAAATAAATGAAAGCTAGGAATAAATTGTAATAAATAATAATTCTAATTATATATGTATATTATGTGTTTAATTTACATATTTGTTTAGGTTTTAGTAATTTTGTTATGTGTTTTTTTTACATTTTATTTGTTTTTGTTTTACTATGTTTTAGTTTTTATAACATCTTAAACTTATTTTATTTCAGTTAGTTACTAAGGCAACATTTATCATTTTCTTATAAGTTTTTTTGAGTTTAATACATTTTACATCTTATATATATATATATATATATATATATATATATATATATATATATATATATATATATATATATAGTTTAGATAATACAATTATTATTATTATTAGTTTTATTATTATTATTATTTAGTCTTAGGTTTATATAACAACAAAACTGTGACAACTATTATAATACCATTATAATAACCACCATAATAATCATTTATTACAGGACATGTCACACTTCATTTGCGAGATAATTTAGTCAAATGTTTAAATTCATATTTTTCAAAACATGCCATTTCGGTGTTCCCACTGACACATCATATTCTTTAATTACAGGACCAAATACCACATCTAATTCTCCTTATTAGGTTCAAGCTTGAATCAGAGCTTGAACCTAAAGAATCCCATCTATTACACAGCAGCCTAATTACAGGTTACTTTTTGACATTTCTTAGCAATGATTATGCACGCTTGCCTGTGAGTTTGTCTGCCTTTCCATTGCTGCCGACTGATACTAATGAGATGACGTCTTTGCCACGTCTGGCTGCCTCATATAACACAAGCACTACAACACTGTAGCCCACAACCATAGCAACAAGCCACTAATTACTGCCAAAAAAAAGGCAGAACAAAATGGAACACAGTGTCAGCCTATGGAGCACATCATGTGCAGCCATCAGCTCTGCTATTGTAGTCGTACTTACATACACTGATGAGCTATGAAAGGAGATGCCTTATCGCTACACTGCAGAGAGGAAACATTAGAACAGAGAGAAGAACAATACAGAGCTGCACATACTGATATAAATGTGTGTGTATTTACCATCTACACACTATATTTCCATATTAAAAAAAAAAGATCTAATCAATCATAGATATAAATACATAAATCTATTTTTGAAAAACATCCAGTTGGTATTCCTCGATTAAACAAGCAACAGTCTGTGGAGTTCAAGGAAAGGATTTGCACTGACATCTAGTGGAAAATATAAAATCATTATTTTTCACCCTTGCTAAATTATGACAAATCGAATCCAAGACCCTTAAATATATATACTCATTATTCTTTTTTTTTATCATCATAGAACTTAAATGTAATTATAATTTATTAATAACAAGTAAAAGCTTTATCATAATATACCAATGAACTTACACATAACTAGGTATTAATAAATCACATATTCATACCAATGTGTTTATGCCAAGAAGGTTTACAATACCTAGTGAAAGCTAGCAGTTAGCATTTTGTACTCATCTCAAAGGACTGTTTTCTCGCACATAATTTGAATTGTCATTTTTTTCATAGCCCACAGTAAAAGAACATCCTGACATGTGGACATTGCTGAATTATTGATTTCATCACAAGTCCCAAGCGACGATGCTGAGCTGTGACGTGACAGCAGACTAGCTAAAGAAATAAACCATTTCCCTGCTTCTTAGAACCCTCCAAATAGTCACTCACTGAAAAAAAAGGTTTACTACAAAAAAATTCAATATAAACTTAAATTGGAAATGTTGATTTAAAAAATATATATATATAGCATCCATGCTAACCAGCCAAACACTGACCTATTGATTTATGCTTCTGTACGCAGCCACAAGATGGAGCACTAGTGTTAGAGTTCTTAGCAGAATGTGGCACCATGAAAACATTTCTGACATTCTTGTTATCGTCTCATTCTGAATAATAAGCAACATAAATAATATTTTAATACAGGTTTGTCTCAAAAGACAAAAGAGTAATAAGTAATCTGAATCTCTTCCATACAGCTACAAGCTCATTTATATACCTAATGCCATAACATCTTGACAGACAGAAAATATTACAGTTTCAGTGTATATATATTTATTCAACAAGCCTACTGACCAACTTACAGCCCATAGCTTTACTCTATCTACATCTATTAATCATCCGCTCCTCCATGCCTTCACACATATGCATGCAGGAAGCCGTACACCATTCCACACCTGTGGATTTGCTTCATTTAGATTCACGGTGATGTGTGCCGGTCTATAAGCTCCCTGCTCTGCACTTAGCACAGAATGTACCAGTAAGCTATGGGAAACTGCCCTCAGCTCTCTCCAGGGTGGGTTTCTTTGTTATAAATTTACTCTAAAATCTTCTAAAAGTGCGTGTAGTGTCATAATCAAAGCATACTCTCTAAACTCAGTATGGATCTCTGTAAGAGTCAGTGCTTCAAACTGTGGTGTTCAGCACTACTGTGCCTGTTCTAAAAGCAAGCAAATTCTCTCAGCATTAAATGAGCATTTACAACTAACATATAGCTTAATGAATAGAAAAATAATAAGCATTCCTAATATAATAATTACATTTCACAATAACATTTGGAAAGAAATTGTGCATAACGTACCTACTGTACCAGAGAGCAGATATTTGTGGATAAGGTAGGTTAATTGACCATATGCATAGGGTGTTCTTTAGAACTTCTGCATAAAGATAAGCCAGCTCGTAAATGTCCGGTAAAGCATCATTTGATGTTGTGGTATACAAGTAGAGACTCTTGAGACCCTCACAGAAACATCTCTTACCACTTCAGACCCAGAGCCCAGCCCACCATCTTCCCACTGCAAGGATCTGCAGGCCTGGCCCACCGTCGGTGGAGAGCCAGAGGCTGCCGCAGCCGAGGAGCCATCACCAGAGAGAGTGATAGAGCTGAGGATCACCGCGGAGCCGGGGCCGTGACGTCAGTCTAGGGTGAACAGAGTATGGCATCGCGAATAAAGAGGAGAGGGCTTTTGTTCCTAAGTTCTGGTCTGAAAGCCAAGAGGCTCACAAATGCCCATCCTCTCCTATCTCCTCCTCTGCTATTGTCTGGCAGCCCCTCTGCTCACTGTCAGTCCACCATCTTTTTGTGAATTTTTTTATAACCCATCCGTTTAAATTATATATATAAGTCTTAAAGTTCTGCATAAATAAGGGTTAGGCCACTTGAGTGACAGGTGGATTGCCGCTGCTGACACTGCCGTCAAACTAGGTGGGCGTGGTTTCAGCAACCAGCTCCCGCCTTTTTGCACATTTTTGATTGTCCGGGAGAGTCACGCGGTGACAAGGACACACCTTTATCAATGTTATTGATAAACAACTATATTGTATATATTATTAACTACATCACATTATTTTTCATGTTACACATTACTATTCTCAAATCTACAGCTGTGCAGTAAAATTCAATTGCTTTTGGATTTAGAATGAAATCACTATTGTAATATATTTGAGTACTTTTACTGTACTGAAGTATAAACTATAGCAAGTGCAGAAAGTCACAAAGTCTCGTGTCATTTTTTTTTTTTTTAAATAAGCCCAGACACCAACAGCCTAGAAGGGTAAATTATTTTAATACTTAACTAGTTAACTACAAATTAAAGAAGTTAATTATATTGGTATAATAATTAAATGATAATGCATTAATATTTTTTAATAGATCTTAAAAACTAAATTTTTAAGTTTTATCTTTAGCTGTAGAAGCTGCTAAATATATTCAGCCAGTCTTGTTGCAGCTTAGTTTTGTTAGTCTGAATTTAGTCTGAATCACTTAATGCACAGCTGTGTTTTTGACATCGGCTCATCAGATGTTTCCTTTCTGTTGCTTTATCACTGTCAATCATAGCAATGACTCACGGCACAACTTTGTAGATTCATTGCATAATTTTTTATGTGTTAGTCATTCCTGAAACTGCATACTTGGACATTTGGTCTTTTAGACAAACAAAACTTTTCTTCAAATTGTAAATAGATTATTTAAAGCAACAGTTGACTGGAAATGACTGAGCTGTCTCATCTAAAACCAGGAAGTAACCATGCATACAGTATAGTCAACTGGTGGGTGCAGATTCATTGCTTACATTTTAACTCCATATGACTTTAGCATTTTGTGTCTTTATGACGACTTTGTTTGAAATCTTTGCAAATATTAATCATGAGAATATATGATAAGCCTTATAATTTAACAAATGGTCCCATTCAAAGTGTGCTAAAAAGTAATCTTTTCTGTGCCTTATTTTCTGCAATAAGGCTTTCTTTAAAACACTTGGAAATTAGAAAAATAAACAGCTTACCATGGCTTAATGTACTGAAATTGGAGGACCAGATTCAGTGTGCACCTTATTGATGACCCATTGCATTATTATACTGCATCTCTGTCAGCGCGTGTTGTAATAAATCTGCAGTTTTTTGTTTAATCCATTTCATAGAATCTGCCTTTATTTAGCAAGTTCACTCACACAAAAATATTTTTCAAGGTCTTTTTTTTCCCATTCAGTTGTGGATGCTGTTGATAGAGAAGATTTTAGGCCAGACCACGGAAGCCCCGCAAAGTTTCAAGTTAAATTTATTTCTAAAGCACATTTAAAAACAACAGTAATTGACCAAAGTGCTGTACATATAAAAGGGTCATAAAACACACAACAACAATAAAAGGGGGTAATATATATAAAAAAGAGAGTGTGCATTCTCGTTTGAAAAAGTTTCCTCAGAAATACGTCCCTGTTTACTGCATTACTTTTCCTTACAAACTTTATTTTTGTCGGACAGTAAGTGGTTGTAGAAATGCGCACAAAGAAAGAGTAGGAGCAGAGATGGTCACATTTTTATAGACTGAAATGACTCCTGACTTGACTTGACTCAATGAAAAGGACTTGTGAAAACTTTAAAAGCAATTAGAGTATTTTATCCTTAACTACTTATAGGAATGATATAAAAGGCAGACCGATATTCATCCATCCATATCGCAAGCCGAGCAGCTGAGCAGGTCATATAATAAGCGTTCAGGGTCGTTTATGCTAAATATCTTTCAGCACTATATCCTCTAGTATTTATTTATTTTTTTTCAAAAGTCAAACATGCTTCATTCAAGACCTTTCACCTGCGTGCGCTTTCTCTCTCTTTCAAGTTAGAGCTGCGGATGCCGCGATTATTTTAACATCTACAGAAACAACAAAACACAGCAGAAAACAACAATGCTGCAAAGATAGTTATTTTCATACTATCTGTTTATCTTTCTATAACCTATGACTCTGACTGTTCAAACCAGATGTGACAAGACGTTTCTAATCTACATTTAGCATTATTAATCTGCAATCAAAAAAATATTATAATAACTAAGAATAAACTAAGAACATTTCAAAAGAATCGTAATTATAATTGGTAAAATCTGGTTTTTAGATGGCTAGGATGGAAATTAAACTTTGAAATTGCTATATTTGTCTTTTTTGCTGAAGATGAGAACGTTTTGATTATTGTAGCAACATTATTTTTAGATAATGCTTTTAAGTAGGCTAAAATATTAAGACATTATAGAGTTCAGGAGGAAAACTGCAATAAATGTTTTTTTGTTTGTTTTCTGTCTGGACCTCTGCTTGGAAGAGAATATAAAGGCAGTGCCTTTGAACTTTAATTGAATACCTCTGATTTATATAATAAAGAAATACTTTATTTGTATGGTTTTGTAATCTCTGTCACATATTTCCTTATGTGTCATGATAGATCGGACTCTTATTATAGAATTTGATTACAAAAAAATAAAACTGTTTTAAACATAATGAATTAAAGCATAGCCTATAAATAACAGGCTAGATGTACAATAACAGTATATCTTAAATTGTGTTTTTTTTTGTTGTTTTTTACAAAGCAGATCATATAATATAAGTTTTTTCTATAGCCTAAAACAGGTTTGTAAATAGGAATGAGATGTTTTTTAGCAAGTCATTAAATTAACTAATGAACGATGATTAACTCATGAGTACTTTTATATAAGCTAATCTTTTACTCCTAGTCAAGTAGTTTTTAGACAAGTAATTTTACTTTACTCACTACATTTTTTGGAATTTAATGGTATTTTGACTTGTATATATTTTTTCAGTACTCTTTCCAACACTGTTCATGGTAAACATGCCAGACATTCTTAACAGAGAAACGAACTGACGATTTAATCTGGAAACGGATGCGAAACACATTTTGTAAGGAAACAGCTGATCATTTAATGAATTGACAACTTGTTTGCTAATCTTCATGTTTTTCATTAAACAATAATTTTGTTGGGAACTAAATATCATCATTTTATTTCTTTGGTTTTTGGGTTTTAACTGAAATTAGACTTGTAATTGTACTGATGTGACCATATCCCTATATTTTTATATAATGCATTTTTAATAAATGACATTAATCATTTAAATTATTGTATTATATCTGTTGTTTAATGAAAATAAAATGTTCTTTCTATGACTTCAGAGTATCAAAAAATAGACTTGAAATGGGACTTGTGACTGCTGCACATGATGATGATATAACGCTTTTTAATGAATCAAGGTAAAAAATATATTTTAATGAATAAGGTTTTCTTTCTATGGTTTCTAGATTTCAACAAAAAATAACATTTTAACTGTTGCGTATGCCTAATCATGCTTTTTTTTTTTACCTAATCTTAACTTGCAGTGACCAGAAATTATTCCGAAATTTGCGCTCTTTTTTATTGTAAAATGTAAACTGTAACTGTCACTGCCATAGTATGATTCACAGAAGGTGCCTCGTGTGATCAAAGTTAGCCATTACACTTTTTCAAATGATAAGTAAATAATAAAACAATTTCTGGCCATACTGCTTCTTTCTTCTTTTGTTCAATGTCCATTTTATGCATATCACATAATCTGCTTTCTAGAATACCCCCAGGACAAGAGCATCTACAAAGAACCAACTGACAATGAACAAAGCAAACACAGGAGTATAAACAGGATAACAAGGCTGACAAGCAGGCTAGAACTAGTGAGCACAGAAAGGGAACACAGAAACACTGGGGAAGTACATTTTAAAATAAGAGTGTAACAGGGGAACACAGGCCGGGATCATAACAATAACATTTCCAATTCAAACTGTAAGCATAAACCTAGGCTATGTGCTGGTGTTGTGCCCAATTCTGACTCTGTGTGTAATGTAAGCACCGATCCAAATCTCTATGTGCTCTCATGAGAACTGAAAAACTTATGTGCACCCCTATATTACACATACACACAACAATATTTGTGACCCTGGACCACAAAACCAGTCTTAAGTGTCAATTTCTCGAAAATAAATAAGCTTTCCATTGATGTATGGTTTATTAGGTTCAGACAATATTTGCCCAAGATACAACTATTTGAAAATCTGTAATCTGAGGGTTCAGAAAAAATCTAAATACTCAGAAAATTGCCTTTGAATTTGTCCAAATGAATTCTTAGCACTTCATATTATTAATCAAATATTACGATATTTTGATATATTAAGAGTAGGAAATGTACAAAATTTCTGCATGGAACATGATATTTACTTAATTTCCTAATGATTTTTGGCATAAAAGAAGAATCTATAATTTTGACCCATACAGTTTTTTGGGGCTATTACTAAAAAATATACCCCAGCGACATACTGGTTTTGTGGTCCAGGGTCACATATATACATATATACACTCACCTAAAGTATTATTAGAAACACCTGTTCAATTTCTCATTAATGCAATTATCTAATCAACCAATCACATGGCAGATGCTTCAGTGCATTTAGGGTTGTGGTCCTGGTCAAGACAATCTCCTGAACTCCAAACTGAATGTCAGAATGGGAAAGAAAGGTGATTTAATCAATTTTGAGCGTGGCATGGTTGTTGGTGCCAGTCGGGCCGGTCTGAGTGTTTCACAATCTGCTCACTTACTGGGATTTTCACACACAACCATTTCTAGGGTTTACAAAAAATGGTGTGAAAAGGGAAAAACATCCAGTATGCAGCAGTCCTGTGGGAGAAAATGCTTTGTTGATGCTGGCGGTCAGAGGAGAATGGGCCGACTGATTCAAGCTGATAGAAGAGCAACTTTGACTGAAATAACCACTAGTTACAGCCGAGGTACGCAGCAAAGCATTTGTGAAGCCACAACAGAGGCGGATGGGCTACATCAGCAGAGGACCCCACCAGGTACCACTCATCTCCACTACAAATAGGAAAAAGAGGCTACAATTTGCACGAGCTCACCAAAATTGGACAGTTGCAGACTGGAAAAATGTTGCCTGATCTGATGAGTCTCGATTTCTGTTGAGACATTCAGATGGTAGAGTCAGAATTTGGCGTAAACAGAATGAGAACATGGATCCATCATGCCTTGTTTCCACTGGGCTGGCTGCTGGTGGATGTTTTCTTGGCACACTTTAGGCCCCTCAGTGCCAATTGGGCATCGTTTAAATGCCACGGCCTACCTGAGCATTGTTTCTGACCATGTCCATCCCTTTATGACATCCATGTACCCATCCTAATGCACCATGTCACAAAGCTCGAATCATTTCAGATTAGTTTCTTGAACATGACAAAGAGTTCACTGTACTAAAATGACCCCCACAGTCACGAGATCTCAACCCAATAGAGCATCTTTGGGATGTAGTGGAACGGGGGCTTCATGCCTAGATGTGCATCCCACAAATCTCCATCACCTGCAAGATGCTATCCTATCAATATGGGCCAACATGTCTAAAGAATGCTTTCAGCACTTTGTTGAATCAATGCCATGACGAATTAAGGCAGTTCTGAAGGTGAAAGGGCTCAAACACAGTATTAGTATGGTGTTCCTAATAATCCTTTAGGTGAGGGTATGTACTGTATACAGACTCACACACACACACACACACCTCGCTATGGTCTATGAGTGTCAGGGGTCCAGGGCATGTCTTTTCCAGCAAGAATATCTGAAACAGAATAATCATAATGATGCAGTTATGGAGAGTTTCTAGGCTCTTGTTAAAACTGGCTTTTTACAGCAGTGTTCATGACTTTGCATATTTCCTTCAGAATATCTGTTTCTGTAGTGCCTCTTATGCATGCAGCCTATCAAAAAATTTCCTACTTACACATTATTATTGCACAGTCAAGCTCACATATAAAGTTGTCACAATCTGTCCTTTTACACACCTCACTGCTGAGAGTGGATTCTAATTACTGTGGCAGTCTCATTGCCCACAGCCGTGCTTCCTCCTGTCAACTCCTATCTCCACCATGATTGTTCACCATAGCAACAAGCCACATGGGTCCCTCATGTGGGCCAGAGCTGGTGAGACCCAAGAATTCAGTTCTCCTTTTAACCATTACAATTGGCAACCACTTCTCAGACCTCTCTGCTTCATCATCAGAGCAGTGATGAAATGGCACTGCCACCTACACCACTCATTTCAGGAGTCCAGTCAAGACGTGGAAAGCAGCGAAAAGGGGGTGTTACTGCGGAGGTTTTGCAGACAAAAGACATCTAATCAGTGCCCAGCGAAGCAGATCGGCCAGGAAAATTGACCTTTGAAACAAGAGCTTTAGCGTTTAATTAGACCAAACCTTCATGTACTGTCAAGCTACATGCTGGTGCAATGAGCTTACTAAAATCCCAAATGTTACAACCGCTTTGTGCTTTGGCAAACAAACAGTGTGGAGCGTTTTTTAGAGTTGCGGCAAATTGGTCTGTGAAAATCAGAGGTATAAAGCACCTTGTAAAAATGTTCTGACACATGAAATGTGACGTATCTCTACAGGAAGTCCTCATTTAAAAACAAAAAATAATAATTTTGTCTTAAGGAAGTCCTTATTTCAGTCTGAATAAAATATTGAAATAAAATAAAATAAAATTCAATTATAAAGTCCTCAAACATCAGCCACCTGAGAGCTAGCAAAATCCTACACACACTGCAGGTCTATGGTCCTAAATTCCCTGAGCTGCTATATTTGTTTAAGTGCTGTTTAGACTAAATTGTGGTTAATGTCAGATGACGCAGAACATGAATGGCTCCACTGGAGATCATCAGTGAATGAGTGCACTTTAAGCAATGCCCTCTCTTAAAAGAGTGCCGCAGTGTATGAAATTAATTGATGTTACCTTCTGTGCAGAAGAAATAAAGTATAAACATCAATGAGAAATTAGGAAAAAGTTAATATCAGAATTGTTTTTTTTTTTCTTAAAACGATGAGCATGTAATGAGTGAACAAATCTTTTTCTTATAAGGCATGTTTGGCATGTCAGACAGATGCATAAACGACCTTTGTTGACTGCCAAACAAAGGCTTTCTCAATAATAACCAATACATCTTGTACAGTTTCATACCATTTTTTCATCAGAGAAAGCAATGTAACACTGTAACAGCAGGCTCACCACCCACCCTTCACTGACTGCTGCTGGGGCTAAAATATATGATTAAGCTGAATCACACATTTGTCATTGTATTGACTTTTATGGGATGCCTACACTCAACGGCTGTGAATATATATCTCATGTCTGCACAAACAACTTTACACAGTCCTCATTTTGGATATAACTGAGGTGAACATTTAATATTAGAATAAATATTAGTACTGAATTAATATTAGTAAAACACAGAAAATAATAATTATAATAAAATAATAATAATAATAATGACAATAAAAGATAAAAATAAAAAATAAAATAAACCTTTATTCAACCTTTTGAAATAGTGAATACACTTGAATTTTCAAACAACAAAACATTTCAGGACACAGTAGCAAAAAAGGTAATAATGCTTTGGGGCACTGAAATGAGATCTTAATTTAGGAAGCAAGCCATTTCCGCTGGATTTTTATTCATCCTTTTTTTCTGCTTAGGAATTCATAGACTTAAGGCTAAATCAATCCAAGCAAGCATTTTTTTTTTTTTTTTTTTGCTCAGGAAAGTACTGAACAATTGACTGTAATAATCTGCTTTTATCTGCTGACACTGACAGTGATTCACCAGATGATCACAGTGTCTGTCAGAATGGTTGGTACATTGCAAATGATTTCTTAAACCATTATTAAAATCGCCTGGAAAAGCGAGTTCATGAATTTCAATAAGAGAGAGAGTGATTGAGAAGCTAACTTCATGAAGATCTGTCAAATATCCCTTCTTCACGGTTAAAGGGATCTCCGGGTATTAGGACACGTATAGCTTAATGGTCGCCGTGATTTTGACAAGTTGGACATGTTCCTGGATCGACATAATTTGATGATCCTGGATCGACATTATTGTCCAAAAATTTTGACTTAACCCAATCCCTACCACTAAACCTAACATTACCCATAATTTATTCCTAAAATCAAAGATGCTGATCCAGAAAATCACATGCACCACAGCTTAACATAACAAAAATGATTAAATATGTAGTAGAAAACCCATGAAAGATGTATGTTATTTAAAAAAAAAATTTTTTTGATTGTTTTTACAATATGGGAGGCGCAATTATTTTATGTGCATTGTGCACAGTACATTCTGCGTAGATGACGCCAAATGGTTGCACTCGGTGAGCTACTGGTGCTTTTTACCATGACACAACTCAGAATAAACAACTCAAAAAATACAATACTGATACAACACCACATTGTGTGGCTTTTGGTTGAAATTTTCAGTCGCAGGACAACAAGAGAAGCAATATAAGACATCACAGATTTCTTAGCGATAAGAAGAGGAGAAAAGAATGGGAAGTTGCATATGGACGAATAAAACTTCTTTAAGACCCGCTTTTTTCTCTCCACTTTAGCCCTGATGCCTTTGAATCTTTTAGTAGACCTCAGCCTCTGAAACAGCTTAGAAACGGCTGAGACAAGAAACGCTATGCCATCCTGTTAGGATGTAAACATGCCGATGCTAATCATGATGCTGCGGCCGCTGGAGGAGTTTCTCAGCACAGATTTCCCCTGAGATTCGGGCGTTTTGACTCCTTGTGGGGAAAAAAAATCGAAGGTACGGCATTTGGTTTAAGCCTATACTAATATCCATCACCACATGTAAATTTTTTCGACAGCTGTAGTCATCATATCAGTATTTTATTTTCAGAGTTGTCTATTCAGAGTTGTGTTGCAGTAAAAACAGCAACAGGTAGCGGCAGTAGCACACAAAGTGCAACCATTTTACGTCATCAGAATAATGGCCATTAATACTCTATTCGTATCATTATTATGTTACAATTTAATATGTTGCCTCAAATGCATTTGATGTGTTTGCTATCATGACTCCAGTTGAATTGAAAATGTAACCAATTTGGAAATACTGTAATTGAACTGGATGGAAACTCTGTCAACATAAGAGAAATGGACACTGTGATATATATAATACCATTTTCCAGGGAACATATCCTATCAGCAGCTGACATCACTGTCACAGCAGCATGTGTCACCTTGAAAGAAATGAGCAGCAGTGTGTTCAGCGTTCGGCTATTGAATCAGATCTGTTCTAAGGTCAGTATAGTGTACCATGCTTTACTCCAATACAGTGTGACTTGTCACTTTGATTTATAGCAGTCATGACCAATGAAATAGTATTGCAGACTAATGCTCCTACTTTATTTTCCACAGGCTTTTATGTACTTTGGTTTAAATATGAAAAAATGACATTGTGGTGTAATTTTGTAAAGCTAGCACTGCAGGGTCTTACAGGGGACACAGCCATTGAGACAAATATGAATGACAAACAGCTTTCTCCAGGTATTAGAAACCTGCTTGCACTTGACATGAGAAATAAGATTCAGTGCAGTGCTATGCTTATAAGTCGAACAGCCTCCTCTTTTAATAATATCCTATTTTCAATTACAAATATGAAAAGTTCTCCATATTTGAACTACTATTATTTAATTCACTGTGTTTAAGACAATCATCTGACTTTACTATGACCAAGTAACCTTTGCAGCTTCCTATCCATCTTCATCTGTTGTCATACAAGTCTTGATATATGTGTGGTGGTATTCTGCTCTATTTGTTGACAAGTAAATCTATAAGTGCTTTATTTGATAAATGAGAAAAAAACCTTGCACACTATTTGAACATCAACCATGTTGTCAAGAATATTCCAACAACTGGCACAGACTCAAACAAAAGAAGGGAACAGAAATGAAATAGCAGGTGACACATAATTTATTAGGCAGGTACAGTATGTAATAATAACAGCAATAGATATATGCAGGATACTGACGGGCTGAAGACTGATGGATGGGCAGGCAGGCTGACTTGCAGGATATCAAAGGTGAGTCAGGTAGCAGTTCACTAGAGAATGATGAGACCAGACACTGAAGGAGCATGATCTTTGGCAGTTAATCTACTTAATAGGGAGTACTAACAACAAGTGCTAGGTGTCAGTGATTGGGAACGTGCTGACAGGGCGTGAGGATCTGAAGCTGACGAAGTTAGACCTGTGACACTGACCTTCCAAAATCCCACTTTAACCCCTCTGAACATAATTTTCGAACATATTTAGGACTATGAGATGGCTGCTGACTGTGGGAGTCATGGAGTATGTGGGTAAATAAAAATCAACCAATACACAAAAAAGCACTAAGACACGAGAGGTGATTTTATTATCATGTTTTGAAAGTTGTTAACCACATTCCAAAGCCCTATATGGCAAAATCACTGTAAAAATATACAGTGTTTATGCAAGATAAATACAGATACAAATACAGTGTGTATACAGATAAACTTTAACTGGATTATTGTGTATTTCTCATTAACAAAAATAATGACAGTTCTACTGCCAAGTATAGAGGTCATTAGAATAACTATAAGATTTTACAGTAACAAAGCACAGCACAGTAGCCAAGAAACATTGTAACTCATAGCATTTTTATAGAATTTAATTGATGTGAGGTCACAGATATTGGCTCTATTCCTAAATATGAGCTGTCTTGCTTCCTACAAAGAAGACGTTTTCTTAATGTGCCAACTCTGTGATACTCTAATAGGCACAACATGCATATCAGATATTAGGTAAGAAAAAAAAAAGCATAATTATCCTTTTGGAAGCAACCTTTGCATTGGGAAAGTGACTTTGATGCCTTAAAATGGTGTCTGTATATAGGCAGCTCACCAGATAATTTCAGAGCCATTGTCTATTGACTAAGGCATTTGGCTATTTTTTTAATAATTCATTTTCTAACACTAATGCTAATAATGTCAACCTAATGGCTTTTTTTTTAATGCTCCTGGGTTTAAATATTTTACTCCCACACAACTGACTACCTTCCATCACATTATTAATTAGGGCCCTCAGATTTCATTAGTAGAAAGGTTCGGAGGTGAAATGAAAGAATAAAAAATAAAGAATTAACTCAATAATATGTCTCCAGTCTGTTTTGGCTTAATTATCAGCTATCCGTTTTTCCCTCGTCTTAAGAGTTAATACATGGATGAGTAACTGGCCATAATTAAATCAAAACCAGAGTTTCTATAATCAAGTGGCATTTCAGAAGCATTCAGACAATTAGAACTGATTTTGAAGTGGCAGAGAGAAGTAGACTAGGTGCAGGAGAAACATGCCTCGTATTTTATGTGTTAGGGACATTGGGGAGATCTACTATCACCATCTCTGCTGCTTTAACCAATTCGGTTTTAACATATTCCAGCATGTGACTGCATTTCCCTGCTGAACTCCACATCTCTGACTCTGAGACAGTAATTAGAGCAGTGCAGTAGTTTCTGTTCTTTTCCCCTAATCCGTCCTTTAAGGAGAAAGGGCTTATGCTTACACCTTACAGTGATAAAAATCAAAAGAACAGCGTACAGTATAATGCATTTGTGTTTTGTCCACAAAAAACACTTAATTAATTTAACTAATTGATATATAGATAAGACATAATTAGATTTAATGAGGTTTAAAAAAAAAATGTCTCATGCTAATTTACACAATTGAGGGATAAGTAGATTCATAAGCAGCTCTAAATTTGTAGCAATTAAACATTGAAATACTAAAATACCATTTAAATGTTTGGAGTTGGTAATATTTTTTTTTAAATAAGCCTTTTATTCCTCACCAATGCTGCATTTTATCAAAAATACAGTAAAATCAGTAATCCTGAGAAATATTATATATTTATATAATCTATTGAAAATTCAATAAAAAGTGGGCGTAAAATAAATCATAAAGGCATAAAGTTGTTAGTCAATTAATATAAAATCAACAATTAAAATAAATAAACAATTGTGAAAAACAACCATGACTATTGTTACCATAAGATTATAAGTCTTGAACCGACTAGAGAAAGAATTAGAGCGTCTTCAAGGTGCAGTAGAGGTTTACTATAGATTCAGTCATGTGAATGGTTACAGAAAATGGGTTCTAAATGATTTTCTTGAGCCTGGGTTTATGTCAGGGGTCACATCTCCTGGGGCCAGACCTGAAGTACTGAGATGAGACAACAGATTTGCACACACACATACATATGCAGTCATGTGCTCATTTTGCACTAGATCAGCAGTGCATTGTGAGCAGAATCAACAAAAGCCTTATAAATTTGCTCCCTTGTGCCACACCAAGGTCTCTAATCTCCAAAACATCGATAGGAGGCAGGTCCACTTATTTACTTAGCCTCACATAAATTGCTCTGTTTAGACATCTGTCTGCAGAAGTTGACCGTTGTGGACATCTGCAAATTAACCTGATGAATGATGAAGACCAAAATAAAAAAGTTATCATAGTGTTGTCCAGGAACACAATGTTCAACCACAAGGAAAATATTCATGATCATGTTCTCAGCAGATGTGCATCAATCAGCAATAATCAGAAAGCCATTTGAGAGGGGGATTGTGTATACAATAAAAAGAAATCAGTATCAGTATGGTTTCAGTGCTATCAGAACAACTCATTTGATGATTAAGTGGGCCATGGGCTACTTACTAAACCTCCAACCAGATGGTAAGAAAAAGGCTAGTTAGCATCACTTTCTCAGCCCTTGCTGGTGGATGCCAGAACTACTATATATATATATTTTATACAAAAGGTATAAAATGTATTTTTCACAGACCTAGTTCCTAGAGCCAACACCCATGAGCAAAGATAAAAGCCTCCTTCCAGGTCACATGCTCCTTCAGGTTCATGCACAATCTGCCCAACTGTCACGGAGATGAATGAGAATGCTAACGGATAGCTGTCTCTCCAGGTAATACAGACTTTCTCTGAGGTGAGAAAACTGAGATGTCATCCAATGGAGACCTCTTTCCCTCAAGCAATCTCAACAATCTTAAAGGGGGGGTGAAATGCTATTTCATGCATACTGAGTTTTTTACACTGTTAAAGAGTTGGATTCCCATGCTAAACATGGACAAAGTTTCAAAAATTAAGTTGTACGTTTGAAGGAGTATTTCTGTTCCAAAAATACTCCTTCCGGTTTGTCACATGTTTCGGAACGTTTTTTTCGAGTATGGCTCTGTGTGACGTTAGATGGAGCGGAATTTCCTTATATGGGTCCTACGGGCACATCTGCCGGAAGAGCGCGCGCTCCCGTATAGAAGAGCACTGAGAGCACAACAGACTTCACTGATCAGAGCGAGAGCGAAATGTCACAAAAGGAGTGTGTTTTTGGTTGCCAGGGCAAGACAACCCTGCACAGATTACCAAAAGAGAAACAGCATTAAGGGACCAGTGGATGGAGTTTATTTTTACAGAGCATCAACGGAGTTGTGCAAGTGTTTGTGTTTGTTCCCCTGCATTTCAAAGATGCTTGTTTTACAAACAAGGTCCAGTTTGACGCCGGATTTGCACATCGTTTATTTCTTAAGGATAATGCAGTCCCAACGAAAAAGGGTCACGATCGTGTGTTGGAACCGCAGGCGGTGAGTAAAACTGCTTCAAATATCTCTGTGTTATTAACTTAGCTATCGGCGCGTAAGCACATCAAGTAAACAACATGCGGTGTTGGCATCAAACTGCACTTTCCACATGTACAGCTTAAAAAAAAAAATACAAAAAAAAGACGACAAAGTGGAACTTAGTCCTTTTCCAAAACCGCTAAGCAAATATATACAGTTTCAGTACATACCACAGAGACGTTGTTGCTGATGCTGCTCTTGTTACATTTCAGCCTCTGGATCTGATTCTGGATCATAAATATACGCTGAATCTGACTGTTAGCCATGGTTTGTTTTGGTTGGTTTTGTCCTCACGGTGTCACAGCTTCCAAATGCTCTCAACGCAAAAGCCTACTGGCGCTCGTGATTCTTTAGCTCCGCCCACACGTCACCCCTCCAGCTGGTCGTGTTTTTCCGGGAAAAATCGGTACAGACTATCTTTCTCCTATGAATATAATAAAACTAAAGACTTTTTGGAGTTATGAAGGATGCAGTATTACTCTATAGGTACTCAAGATTAACAGGATATTGAGTGAAAACGAGCATTTCACCCCCCCTTTAATAAGTCTGAAATACAAAATTAATCCAACAAATCAAGCATCTGCCCTCGAGAGTGTGTGCGTTTAAATAAATGTCTTCCAATGCTTCCACTTATCTGTCAGATGTTCAGTGTAATTCACGAAGTGATTTAACCCCTATTGGAGTTGCAGTGAATGATGTATAAAAGTGTGCCTCACACAGATTTTTCACTGTAGGAACTAAGAAGTTGTGTGAAATAAGGTATGAAAAACATATATAACCTTGTTTTAAGGTAGATAAGCCTTCGCTAAGTCCTGCCTTAACAACCGTCTGACATTTTCTCAAGCAAGCTTCTTTCTAACGTAACCAGAAAAGTCCATGAAAGAACTGTGTGTTTGGGGGTAGTATTAAACAACTCTGGAAATCATTTATAAATATGGTAAAATGGTGTGTCTGAGTCACTTATAATAGTGACGAAGGCACCCTAAAAGAAGCACCCATTTTCAGTCCTCTTACACTAATATTATCCATAGAAATAATTTTCGAATAAGATTTCTCTTTTGCATTGACTGTGATACATTTAGAATTTGTCTCAATTCTAATTTGCTGTCTCAGCAGTTTTTAATCCTGCTTCATTTTATTTTAACAATCTGTATGAAGAAATACTAATAAATAGGCAATGCAATCTCAAAATTCATTTCAGTGCATGTAAGAATAATATCCAGTCAATCTTCTTAACCCCTATACTTCATTTGAATAAGTATTTACTTCACACCATTAAAAATATTTTTATACATTATGAATGTGTGTGGTTTGAATATAGGCTACTACATTTGCCATGTGACTTACAGCCTCAGTTTTCCTTACCTCACTGCCATTCACAAATTTTTCCCAAATTCTCTCTTTTTATTGCCTATTAAAAACACATGTTGTCATAACTTATTGGTTGTAACAGTTTTTACAGTGGGGAAATAGTATGAATATTTGGATGCATGCAGTGTTTTCCAATTTATTCCTGTGGCATCTTCTGTGAAACGAATGTAGAGAAAATAGAGTTAGCAACAATAACCAAGCAGGCAAAGCTTAGCATAGGGTCAATTGAGTGCATTGATTTAAGTGCTCCATTGAATATTGTAAAAAAAAAGAAAAGGCTAAAAAAAATGCTGGAATATTCGAATTATCAACAGGTGTGTCTAATAGCAATTGTGAGAAACCTTATCAGCCTCCTAATGAGATCACTTGACATTTATTTGAACAATTGGCGCAGACTCCCTCCTCTTTGACAGAAATATGAAAAAATCTTAACTACTCCCTTTGAAATTTGCCTGTGCTGAAAACTATCGGCTCCAAACACCTTGGCTCTTTCAGCTGTGTTAATGGGGCACCGGATTGTTGATTGGACCGTCTGAAAGCAACTCCAGACCTGATGAAGACAGCTGTCAATTGTAATGCCTGCACGAGCGATGCGTGTATGAATCTGTAATCAGCCCTGGTTTCATTAAATCCCAACCTAGCTCAGGACATCATTCTGAAGCTGATCTAACCTCAGGAAGAGGCTGAATTAAACAGGTGAGGGAAATGTTCTTACTACAATGCTAGTTAATCAGCTGAACAAAATAATGTGCTGCTTTGTCTCCATCACACACGGATCTGTATTCGCTGCATATCATACAGATAGAACTATGATCTGGGCTGTACTCCAGCCTGATGTGCTGGCAGGTATTGTCTCTTTTAATCCATTCAGCAGAGACCGTGCTCGGCGATGGATAGTATTCCCTTTGTTTGGAAGAGTGGCACCAGCTATTCTCTGAAGCGCTCTTTGCAATAGGAACATTTCCACTAATTACCTCCGTGCCCTATCACCCACATGCATCCCCCCACACTGAACTAGCATAAGGGTCTTGTAGGGGTGTGTGATATGACAACTTTTGATCGTGGACAACAAAAGTGTCTCCACAATCTGCTTTTGAAGAAATATGTAGTATCGTGCTACAGCACACAATTCTATCAGCTGCAGCTTTGGCTCCTCCGTCATATACTGTACAACGCCACATGCATTGACAGCAGTGTTAACTCTGCTGTAGAGTTACTCTTATTATTTGTATGTGCTCTTAAATGTTTAATTTGCGTGCTGGTCTGACCTGTGCTTTTTCTGGGCACCACATACACCCGAGGCAGACGCTAAAGCCTGTCAAACAGCACCTGATTATTGAACCAAGTTATCTTTTTTTTTTTTTTTTTGAGTGAACTATTCCTTTTAATGTTAATAAAACAACAAAAAAAACAAAGGGGAAAAAAAAAATCACTCACTGCTCTTGACTGAAGAAATGTAATAGAGTTGCTTTAGGAATTAGTTTATATAGGGTTTTATTTTTATTTGTTCATTCAATTTAAATGCTGCTAAATACACCTATTGTACCTGGAAAATAAAGCACTATTTGATTTATTTGTATATTATGTGTAGTTGTAATGTGTATCTTTGTCTTTTTTTTTTTATCTTTGCTATTTAAAAAATAAGAATAAAATATTTTTATCTTCGCCCTCTTTGGCCTAAATATCTGCCATTCAAGGAAAGGCTTTGTCTTTATAATAGGGAAATTAGTTTGGCTGTAATGCTCAAACAATTAGCAAAATAGTAAAACCAACATGACAAAAAATTTATAAAATTGTGATATTTTTTCCATATCGCCCACCCCTAAGGTCTCGGAGGAGAAAGTTGGAGGGACAAATGCTTCAGACAAAATGTAT
Organism: Carassius auratus; assembly: GCF_003368295.1. Classification (NCBI taxonomy): domain Eukaryota; kingdom Metazoa; phylum Chordata; class Actinopteri; order Cypriniformes; family Cyprinidae; genus Carassius; species Carassius auratus. Next base: position 28,898,901 of record NC_039274.1, read on the forward strand.
GGCCCCTGACTACTGATGAAGATGACATCAATTTCCCATAAGGATAAAATTATATGTATGTATGTGTGTGTGTGTGTGTGTGTGTGTGTGTATATATATATATATATATATATATATATATATATATATAGTGCTGTCAAACAATTATCAATCACATCCAAAATAAGTTTGTTTACATAATGAGTGTGTACTGTGTATATGCATTATATATATATATATATATAAATACACAAACATAAATGTATAACACATCATGTAGTATGTGGGTAGCCTACTGTTTGCCTATTGTTTCATAAGTAGGCCTACTACACATTAAGATGCTCTACTCATTTAACAAATCACTTCCGCACTAGATAAATGTGCATATTTGGGGACAGAATGATGAGAAGGTGGGCTTTATAAACTATCCCTGATTTACTGTAACACGCCCCATGGAGAAATGCTATGAGGCATCAAGACTAGAGGATGTTTTTGTAGTTCCTCCAGGGAGCAGTGAGAGCACAGTCACAGCATACCAATCACATCCTGGGTTTGACTCAAATATCAAATGTGTCACCTACTGCAGACATGATGAACTCCAGCATCTTCTGCTTCATGGGCAGAAGCAGCGAGGCAGATATCATAATCCCTGTAGAGAATTGGGATGCTGACAGTGGAGCTGAGAGGATGCTGAACACTGGCTAATAAATACACAAGAGATGCGCAGGAAAGAGCACGTGCTGAAATAGAACGGTGACGTTTCGCTCTCCAAAAGCAATGTTGATACGCAGTAACCGTTATTTTAAAAACAAAAACAACCCGTTACGTGCTGTTTGACTGATCCTGACCAGTGTTCAATTCTCCGTTCAGAAACCAGAAAACAACGTATATGGTCGCTTTGTGACAAGCACCTTAGCGAACAGAAAAACAACATCAGGTTTGCAAGATGCCTTTCACTTTCACTAGAAGAAACCATCTGTTGTTCTTTTCCAAACGAATCACGAACTTTGTACACAACTTCGGTCGTTAAAATCAGCCTCTTCTTTCCCCGACATAAGGGTTGGTTTGGCCGTTAGCGTTTCTCGTCATGATTTAATTTGATCATATTAATTATTTAACACGTAACGTTACAGAAACACATATATTTACAGTCGGTTTACAGAATAACGGCGCCCTTACCTGTCATAACTCCATCGACTGTATGACATGCTCTTATTGTTGCTCAGTCCGTCCATGGCCATCTGTGGACACAAATGATCGATTATACAGCGAGGCCGAGCAGTATGATATTGTTGGCGTCTTGTGTTAAATCCTCCGTCTTCCCTACAGTCAACGTCTTCAGATGTTTCTGGTGTGGAGCTGGAAAGCCTTGGAAAACCGTTTGGTTGAGGGGTTTAAAATAGGTGGACTGAACCACTGCTATGAGAGGGGAAATGGCAGTTGTTAAAATTCACAATGAGGGCACATGTTTGGTTAAAGATTTTCTTAAAAAGAAATAACGTAGTCGTCAGTTATTTATTAATTTATAATATTCATGGCTAATTTGCACTCACATACTCACATCCAATAAACTACCTAGGATTAGAATATCATTTTCCCCAATAGCACATGCTTCTGAGCAAATAGCAAAACATAATTCATGGCTCTGGTTTTGAAAGCCTTAACATGTCAGTTTTTCGTGAGATTTTCAGAACTTAACACTTATTAAAACTGTGCAATATTAAAACATTAAAATACCTGTTGCCTAGTAGCCTATGTCTGCTCGGTCCGTTCATCGAGTTTGAAAATGAGTATCAGTATTCTTTTCCTTCCCATTTGTAAGTCTTGCAATCCTTTTTTTAATAGAAAACTTGAAAATAGCCAACAAATTTCTAAAAAAAAAAAAAAATCTAAATCTACTATCTGTATTTGGTTAAAGCCTGTCTACCTTCTCTCTTTTCTATAGTTACAAATATGATGCATTCTTCACTTGTTTCTGATATAGTCTGTCTTCAGATCTGCTGTGATAACTAGCACCAATGGTTTCTAAAAATCCACTTAGGCTTATGATGCTTTGGGGAAACTCAGTCCTGACCATTCAAGGCCTGTCTCAGAGTAAGCTTTAATAGTAACTGTGCATTCAGATTTACAATCACTACAAAACTGACACATACAGCAACAACTCTATATTATAGTTGTTACAGTATTGATTTACTTTGACTACTTGACACTTTAATTGTATAACAGTCACCACATAAGCAAACAGCAGCTTTTCTGAAGCCGATCCTCTTAATTTGGAGTATTCTCGAAAATGATGACACCTTCCTCCTTCACAATGTTACCTGACACTTTTAAATCTCATGGAAGAATACACAGCAGACTCGAGAACAATAAAAACCTACATACAATCCTACATAAGCGCCTTTAAAGAACGAGAGCTATAATTTTGTGCAACATTGTTGTACTGCATTTCCTCTGTAAGGAAAAGCAAAAATAATGTATCACAGATAAATCATAGATTTTATTATAGCACCGGAGGCTATACAGGGGAGGGAAATATGTGACAAATAAAACAGTGTCTATTAGATGTACACAGACTCTGGGAAGAAGAAGAGCCATGCACTTCTGTTCTTCCTAGCTTTTGTTTTCATCCATTTCGCTATTAACTGGTATAACAGACAAGGTTTAGGTTTGGATATGAACCTGAATCATAACAGAAGGGCATCAGCTTGAAGCTTTGGCCCAGTGATCACTGGTAAAGTTGTTAAAGGCTATGAGGTCGATGACTGTTTGGATTGGTTAACTGCTTCAGTCCAACAAAAGCAGGAAAGGACCACAGTTCAACATACATAGGCCTTTTTTTTTTAGTTCAAAACAAACCGAGATAATTAAATACTCCTCTTTACATATACACATAGTTGTGCCGTGAGAGCATTTTCACTTACAAACATATAAAAATACTCATTAACTGGTCTGATAAGAAAATAATGTATAAAAGTATATAGTAAAAACATTTAATCATGTCCATTCAAAAGATCAACGCCATTTTTTTTCTTATATTACATGATGATAAAACAAAAACTAAAATTAGTCTATTTGTATCCCTCATACAGAAATGCACGCTGAAAAAAAATAAAAAAAGGAAGACGAAAATAAAACATGGCATGATGCAATAGTGAGTATGAAGCCAGGAAGCAAACTATCACCTGTCAGTTTTAAGTGTGAATGTCACAGAGACGTCAACCCATAAAAAAAGAAAAACTCGAGGGAATGTGGATGTCTGATGTATGAATTCTGTCTTTTGAATAATAAAAAAAAATGGTTTTTTTCATGTATATCATGAAAAGATGCTTAAAAGATGCCTGTGGTGTAAGCAGTTCAACTGTCCCCTTGAAACAAAGTCCTTGCGCTGTTTTGATCACTTAAATACATTTCCAAACCAATAAAAAAGAAAATCAGTGTAAAAGTGAATTGAAATACAAGGCCAGAAAAAAAAACAATTATTTCAGTGACTATTTCTCAGTCTCATCGATCTCGGTGGGGTACCTAGTAGAGAACAGACAGCCTATTGTGCACCTCTGAATGAACTTGGTGAAAACACTGTAAATGGAGCAACCTGAGTCTGAAGATAGTCTGTAGAAATCAGAGCTGAACAATCCAGCTACATGTAGAATACATTTCACAATCACAGAACGTAAAGGGAAAGTTCAACCAAATATGAACATTCTCTTGTCCTTGACTTACTTTCTTCTGTGAAACACAAATTGAAATATGTTTTGTCCAAATAATGAAAAGCAATGGGGCCTAAAACAACAATCGATTTTCATTCTGAAATATGATCAGCAAAGGACAAAAAAGAAGGAAGAAAAGAAGAATTAAGTATGAATGTATAATAATTATAATAATGATGATTGCAAATATGATTTTTCATTAATTATTAAAAATTAACAATACAATAAATAAAGACATATTACCTGTATAAAACTGGAAAAGTATTTAATAAAATAATCAATGTAACTAACAGTAATCTAAACAATATTTATGGTCGTCTTCTTTTCTTTGTTTAGTTAATTTAGCAGAAAACCACAAGATTACCTCAATTCTTTTTTTTACAAACTCAGAAATTGTTTCTCTTGCATTCATGCAATTCAGGTCAGACTCTGTATAAATATGAGAAAATGTTATAAAATAAATAAAACAACCCTGTTCATTTTACGGACCAAAAAAAAATAAAAAATCCGCAGACAAAAAGTGTTGGTATGGAATAGGTTTGAAACCGATGAGGGGTGAATAAATTTTCATTTTTAGGTGAACTATCCCTTTAAAAGAATCAAATCCATACATGCCAAGTAGCTTTACAATACAAACAAAAAAAGAAGTTGGGAAACTGATTTCACTGCTGACAAAATTGGCATAATGTTAGAGGCTATCTATTTACATATCTGCGAGTGCATTATTGTTTTAATCCATGTCAAAACAAGCTTGTCAATCTCACACAAGATACTCTGCGACTGAGTTTTGTCATTATAAAGGTGGTTTCAACTCACATGAATCTTTACTTATGTACAGTCGCTGCTTAGCATATGGAAGTAAAAACAGATATGGCACGACACACACACACAAAGCTTCAGAACACCATCTCACTCTAGATCTTGTGAAAGATCAGGAACTAAAAGTCGTCTGCAATCCCGATTGGTGTATCGTTTAGTCTTTCGATCTCAGCAAAAGTACAAATGTCACAAGGCAAGAGAAAAAGAAATCTTCAAAATACAAAAAACGGAATTGTGTGTGTGTTTTATAGCAAATTTGTAAGAAGCGATGTTTAGTGTTGGGACACGATTACCATATTGTAGGTCACACTGATGTCAGTACTCTAGTTGAAGGTACAATGGTGAGTTCGATCAAGATTGTGTCAGTTTGGTTCTTCTAGTAGTGAAGTCCTAGAGGCACAGATGCCCCCGATAAGGCTATGAGAGAGACTGCTGTTTTGAAGACATGCACATGTAGAAAGGCAGCCAGTTCATCCACACAGGATGTGATGTCAGAAGGCAGGGTTGGGGACAGGGACCGGTGACAGCAGCTGGGAGAGTGGCAGCAGTGAGAAGCCAGTTAGACAATCACACAATGGCAGCCGCTCTTATCCTTCTCTTTACGAGTGGGCTCCGGCGAGGGTGGGCACTCTTGCTCCTGGAACTTCCTGTGAGAGGATGTGACAATCAGACAAAACAAGTCACACTCAGTGCACAAATCTCTGAGCTTAAATTAAGATCTGACGTGCATGTCTTCCAACTGAATCCATTTCAATTTATTTAGCTTGTTTGTTAACTGAAACTAATTGAAACTGAAATGATCTGTAATTGAAAAAAAAGGCTGAAATAAAATGTAAATATAAAAACTTTAATTTGGCAACTAACTGAAATTGATAATTAATAAAATTACTAAAACTGAAATTATAAAACTTTAAAATTAATTAAAGCTAAATGGAAATATAAAAAAACCTTAAACGTAAAATCTAAATGGACAAAAGGACATCATAAATTGCTAAAATGTAAATTAATATTCAAATGAAAATATAAAATATACAAATATAATACCTATAAAATATCAAGCTATATAAAGAAAATATCAAGCTTATCGAACACCATAAAGGTAAATAAATTATACTAAAATAACACTGAAAACATTTAAGTCGCACACATATTATTAATCTGTTCACTACGGCTATGTTCAGAATAGCTGACTAATCATACTCGAATATAAAAATATTATGCTCACTATGAACATTTAGTCTCATATGAAAAACCCAGATACAGATATGAATGTTGTATCTCCCAATGCAATATACCTGATTTCATTTTCCATTTCTAGTATGGCAAAAGTAAATGTTAAAAATAACTGGCCTGTCAAAATGCAAGGCATTTTTACCCATAAAATTGGATTCAAACAAATAAATCAATACTTCTGAGATAAGTAGACACTAATGGCTGTATTACATATGCAACATAATGAGGTCATGTGACAACACTGTAGTTAATTATTCTCTTTTTTTTATTGCGATTATGAATTATGATTATCACAATTTACATTGAATTGTGTTTATACCATTGTTTGGAGTAACTGCATACCATATTTTTATATGAAAATAAACAAGTCGAACAACACTCAAAACGAAAAAACGTATTGCTTTTCTACAGTATTAAGCCTCAAATGTCAACTATACAATGGATCGGTTTCTTCTTTAAATAAAAAAAAGATATGTATGGTATTGTAATGTTATACTAAAACTAAAATGAAATCAAATGGGAAACCCCTTAAGGTAACCTGTAGAAAGAAAAAAACATCTTAAGCACGCAGAATAACATAAGTGGACTTTGAACGATTAATTGTCGCTTTGAACGATTATGTAACTGTGGCATCTGTGATGGCAAAGCTAGATTAGGAATTCTATTAATTGTTCAGCTCTAAATTGTAGCATACTACTGTGTGAAGTGTTTATCAGTGCTTAATGTGTACGTACATATTTTTAAAGCAGTGTGCATGTGATCCATTCCAACCACAGCCTGCTTTTTGAGTGCTACCACCATCTGGTGGCACAAAACATCACTGTATGACACACACACACACACACACACACCTTATGACTCGGACCAGCTCGTGGAAAGCCTGGTCTACATTCATACGGATCTTAGCTGAGGCCTCCATGTATGTGACTTTGAGTTGTCTGGCGAGCTGCTGGCCCTCCTCCTGGGTCACCTGAAAAAAAAAAAAAACCTCCATGAAATTTTCTTATCACAATTTTTACTTTTTGTTTGATATTAAATATAACAATATGTCTTATAAGTTGCTTTACATAAGAGTACAGAAAGACATGCGATGAAATTAATTTACAACAGGATGACGTTTTCTGTTCAGACTCTAGGTGGCGATGTAACATAATCTGAGTGTATTTCTATGCACTCAGTAACCCTGTATCTTTTCTTACCATCTCTCTCCATCACAGACACACACACACACTCTCTCTGAGATGTTTCAGTCTTTCAGCTCATTGATTTCCAGGACTGAATTTCATCCACATTTAATCACTGTGACATTGTGCACTTGAGTACTGTATATGCAATGGATACAACAGACTGCCAAGTCATGATGGGTTGCAGTGAAGACAAAAAGTGTTAAAATGTCCATATCAATACTGATTCAGTGTAGCTCTCTGAAATGACAGTACTTGAAGCGATTCATGCCACTCACTTGTCTCTGTTGCTCAAGATCAGCTTTGTTACCCACTAGAATCATGGGAAATTCATCCCGGTCCTTCACTCTCAAGATCTGTCGTTGGAACTTGTAGATCTCTTCAAAGCTGAGGAAAACATGATGATGTATGGCCATTAAAAAGGTCCAAATAAACTAGCAAATCATTTTCTCTCTCAGACACACGGACATAAATGCAAACATGAAAACATCATCATTTATTCACCCTCGTGTCATAAAATAATAAATGATGATAACATTTTCATTCTGGGGCAAACCCTATAAATTAATAAATAAAAACAATTTATAAATATAAAATTAAAATAAATATTTAAACAAAAAAAATCTATCATTTGAAGCCAACTAAAGTTTTAAATAAAAAATACAGTAAACAGTGATTATAATATACTGATATACTGCTCTAAACATTCATTGATATAACCAATGTTGAAAACCGTTATAAATAATATATTTTTGTGGAAACCATTATGCATTTTCTTCAGGATCCATTGATGAATAAAACGTTCAAAAGATTAGCATTTATTTAAAATAAATACATATTTTTGTAACAATGTGAAAGTCTTTACTATCATTTTTGACAAATGCACTCTTACTGAATAGAAATATTAATCTATTAAAAAAAAACATAGTATGTAGTGGTTTTAAAAATGCCTTTATCTAACAAAAATACTGAAATATGTTTTTTTTTTTTTTTACTGAAATTTGAGTCAAAACATTTGAAGTTTATTAGGTTTCAAAATATGAAACAAACTAAAATGAAATGCAAAGTTTGCAAATTTCAAAGTTAAGACAACAACACTCTAAAATGAACTACCCTAGTGTTTTTTTCTGCTAAGACACCTGGTGTGTCAACTTGAGGGGAACTAATACCAAAAACTCTTTATAATTAGCCGATAAACCATATAGTCCCAATATAACAAGCATCGCTAGTGAAGACATTTTCAGAAAGGATGAAATGAAAGTACACACATTCACCCACAAACCAGAGCTCCTCCTCGCCACAAAACCTAAAAGGAATGCAAGCCCACCCTTCCAGCTGATGAGCAGCCATCTCTCTGTTTTGGGCCACAGAACTGCATTACAGTACACAGTATGACATGAGGTCGCACGGTTCTCATGTCGCTGCTATAAAACATTCCAGTAACACTATAAGACAGCTAGAAGCTGGCACATGGAGAGCAGCGTGTGTAGGCCGGGGAGGGAAGGACACTGATATGAGGTCTCTGTTGATTCTAACAGTTCGAGTCGTTTAAATGTCATGCAGGAGGAGGAAATGCTTGTCATGGACTCTGGAGAGATTGCGAGAGAGAGAGAGTGTGTTCAGATAGGCCTGTGCCATCGGCTCTGAGCAGGATAATGTAAACGAAGGAAGGAAAGACTGTTTACAGCATAAACACAAAGTGGAAAGGACACTAAGAGGGCACAAACCCGGTGATCACACACCGCATTCCTTGAGAACCTACACTGCAATGTGTGCGAGATCTGTTTATTTACATGTACTGGGTTTCAACGAGACTAAACCTGGGGCGTAAATTAGCACGCTTCGAATTTGACAGTTAGTGTACGGAGGAGGGGCATTCATAAAACTGGAAAGGCAAAAACAGAATGAAAGTGAAACTGAGACAGACAATGCAGGGGAAAGGGGAAGAAAGAGAGAAAGGTTGAGAGAAAACGTGAGTGGGACGTTGCTCACCTTCCCCGGTCAGTGACAGAGAAGACGAGAAGGAAGCCCTCCCCTGTCCTCATGTATTGTTCTCTCATGGCTCCAAACTCTTCCTGTCCTGCTGTATCCAGGACTAACAAACACAGAACAGCCATTAGTCACCCATTGACTGCACACACTCACTTTAGCCACATCAGCACTACGGGTTTGACTACAACTGTATCTAAGTTAAATGATTTCCTATTAGATTCAAATGTCTTTATTTATAGGCCTAACAGGAGTTCTGTGTTGTGTATCTATGGCATGGGTTAGAACTGATAAGTGTATTTACTAACAGCAGGCTGAATAATGACGTCTGTATGAAGTTGGCACCCTTCTTTAACTCATAACAGCCTTAAGTAATACCTGTAATCACATGCATCATTTGCGTTTTCAGTGATCAAACCACATTAAAATTCACCTTGTCAGTTATTTAAATGCATCTTAAGCTGGTTCAAACAACATTTTTATTTATTTTTTTGTCTTTTACGACAGTCAATATGTCTGATTATGCGATTTTGACTCCTAAATTTTGTTGTGTCATGAACAAGTAACATATCAGACTACACATCTTTAACGACGTGCGTGCTGTCGTTGATACGGCGGGACTAGACAGACGGTGTCATGAGCGTAAACAAACAATGGCGAGCAGTGTGTTTTGCCCTGTCTTGTCACCCAAACAGAAAGAAAACCTGACAGTGGACACAAATCTGGATTGCATGAAGAGGACAGTGTGGACTGTCAAAGAGAACTGAGGTAAAATAATGTTTATTTAACAGTTTTTCAGTCTAGTCCCGCGAGGAAACACCATAAATGCAGCAGGAGTATTATTGCCAAAGATCCACGAAACATTTCCTCCATTTTAAAATTCCACCTAGCAGGACCCATACCATTGTCTTTCATTTGTTTCAGTTGTTTGAAAGCATGTACGAATGCTCCCACTGGCCAGTATCACAGATATGCAGAAATTAAACGTGCTAGTCTTTCTGTGGTGACATCATGAAGCATCGCAGACGTGGCATCAGTTGTCGTCCACTCTGACACACTACACGAAATAAGTCCCGACACCCATTGTCATTTACAAATCCCCACAACACCTCATGTCAAGCAGATCGTGCCGAAATCAGGCTAAAATCGAGTAGTCTGAACCATGCTTTATTTTGAACAATGCATGTTTCATTTAATGACGTTTTGTTTGACCTCATTATTTTTAATCAGGATGTAAGAACTCGATTTTCCAGTAAAATGAACGACTTCTTTCTTGTGGCATAAGCTGGACTTCTCCAATCATTTGTTTAGTCTAAACTCCACTTCTGCATGCTAGCATTCACCCCCGCTCTACATTTACGTGCCATGCCTAGATCTAAAAATCCCATTAATAAGTGACAGATAGAACCAAGTCCCTGCCCTACATTTTTTATCATAATCTTTTAGACTCAGATGTACATCACAATATAGAAAATCTCATTCTGCTGTTGTGTGACTGTATCTTTTTGATTCGAAGGCCCTCTGCTGTCTAACACAATATTCAAATGACTCTGTTATTCAAGAACTATGTGTTCTTCTATAAAAACTATAGTTTTCTTCACTTCTGTGGAACACGAAACATATTTCAAAGAATTTTGGGGTCTAAACAAAACCAGACATTTTCCAAAATATGTTCTATTTTTTCAATTTAAAGTATTTTAAGCCTTTATACACACTATTTCACAAGCCATGTAAAATATGTATACTGGAGTTAGTAGTTATTTTATGTGTTTTTGTCTAAAGTGATATTACAGTACATTTGTTATAACCCCTCCAGTACAAATATGCATAATGCACAGAACATAATTGTTTTTTTTACAAAATTGTAATTTATCTGATCTCTGTGAAGTATTATGAAGTCATAAAGTGCTTCATCTTTGCTGCCAGAAAGCAGTATGTTGTTTCCCTACATCCTGTGATATGTTTGACAATCGGACTCCTTCATCCATTAGCGTACTTACTGTCCAGCCGCGCAGGCCTCTCGTCGATCACACACTGTTTTGTGTAGGAGTCTTCAATCGTAGGGTCATAGTCAGTGACGAAGTATGACTAAATGCAAAAAGAGAGAAAATGTAAACATAAGAAAGGTCAATATCACATCAGATTATAAAAATGCTGTATTAGGAGGTGGGAACGTATCAAGACACATTCACATCCAATACCAGTGACATCCTCTGTACTATAATGCTTTAATCTATTTGGATTTTGATAGAATAGATGTCTCGTTGACAGCTTACAATATCCCAGAATTCTGTGCATGTGGTTTGACAGATGGTGGAAGTTAATAAAAAATGGTGTCTGATGAAGCAATTAAAAGAATTTTACTTAAAAATGACAAAATTTTTTACCCAGAAATAAGTATTGTAGTCTCAAATGCTTGCTTCTATCCAAAGCTCACTTGAATTCATTTTAGATCATTACTGTGCTCTGGAAGCCCGACTGAAACCAGGTTCCCTTTTGAGGAACCTTCGTACACAAACATCATAAAAAGCATCACTAACTTCGGCTTCGAAGGATTTGTTTAGAAAGCTATGCCTAATGAGAGCTTAGACTCAAAACACAACCCAACAGACAAACTGTTCTCTTTCTTCAGAAAGATTAAAATGAAAGATGTCCGCCCTTGTGTGTACGGTCAAAACACCGACTTCACGTCAACATTATCCAAGCAGCCCTCCGTTTGCGGTTGATTATTATATGGTTAATTAACCGCAAACTTTTCTGTTTCCACAGGCTATATTTCTAAGCTAATCTAAACACGCTATCAGTTTGTAGGAAAACGGGGAGTTCTAAGGAAGCATTTTTCCCCATGTTTTTTGTGCCTTTCCCCCAGGAGGTTGTTTAAGTGATGACAGCTGAATGTTATGTTTAGGCTTGTCTCTGTGTCATCTGAACACATGCTCATGCTCGCACACAAACACACTATGCCCATCAGTAGCTTCCTATTATGAGTCTGAGTACTGACGTTCCTGTAACCATTGGACTAGTAATCTGTTTTTGGTAGCGAAACAAGAAGCACTCCAAAAATGAGAGTAAAGTTTAGCTTTGTTCTCTTTTCCGCATCAACCATTCATCGAGAATGGTTTTAACTTCTGAAAGAGAGCCTATCATGTAAAATCTAATTATGAATTGTTCAACTAATGTATCCTGTATACACTGTATTGTCAGTTAAAGGTGAACAATTATCAGCTGCGCTATTATGTAGTATAAGTGTATTATCAGGTCCTCAAATCAGCATTTCTGATCAACTTTGAAAAGTTCAACCTAATACTTGTGATAACAGTGATAAGTTTGTTCAGGATTTTTCAGGTTACTATGATAAATAGACAGTTCAAAATTAATTCAAATGTAATTAATTCTTGGTGAAGAAAAGCAATAGGATAAGGTACATTATCTGTAATTTTGCCTTAGGTAAACGCATCTTATTTTTAAGTCACTGTAAAAAAATAATAATAATAATAATTCTCAAAATACAAAGTACTGCTACTTTTAAAGTGCAGGCAAAGTACAGTTGCAAACATTTCTGAAAGTGAGCAAATGAAGCATGCATGTTGCCGTTTGTGTGTTGCCATGAAGCTTGTAAACCATCGCTCTTTTTTTCTTGACATCAGTCATCCTTTCACACAGTGACTTCTCTGTTATGCACTATGTGCAAGACTCCATCACGTCCACTGTTCAATAATTAATCAGCAGTGCTGCACATGAAGTCGACTTCATCGCTCACTCGTCGCAGTGGGGACACAGTCAAAATGAGGTGAGAGAGCAAGACAGATGGACACAAAGAGAGAGAATACCTGCTGCTAATTCAAACAAACTAAATATTTAAAGCACTGTACCTTCCATTACAGTCACACACATTCAAATATACTCGTGAACAAAAGAACAAGACACTTGATTTCAAGATAAAGTTACAGCCCATTGAGAGTGAAAGTTACACTTTAGTTTGACTTGTCCTCATCATGACCACACACACAAACACTTACCTATACCCCTTTCAAACATTTGGGATCAGCTCAATGTTTTTTATTTTTTTATGTGTCTTATGCTTACAAAATCTGCATTGTTTTAATCAAAAATACAGTAAAAACAGTAATATTGTGAAATATTATCATAATTTGATACATTTTAAAATATAATTTATTCCTGTGATGGTCAAGCTGAATTTCCAGTCTACTTTAGTCTTCTGTGTCACATGATCCTTAAGAAATAATTGTATTATACTGACTTGGTCTCAAGAAGCATTTCATTTTGTTATCAATGTTGAAATCAGGTGTGCTGTTCATTTATTTAGATACTTTATATTGTGATACTTTTTTGCAGATTTTATTTCTTTGCTTTTATAATTTTAATGCACACTGTACTTGCTGAATAAAAGTCTGACCCCAAAATATGAATTGTATAATTGGTTATTTAAATAAGGGCATTATATATACACATTTTAACTGATTCATAGACTTTTTTTCTTTTAATGTTTTTATATGATTTTTATAAACACTTTCCAGAATTTTTATATCAGTACATTACTAATTTACAACATTTAATTTATTACAGTTATTATCTGCAACAATAGCTCAAAATACCAATTACAAGAACTTTTAGAGTAAAAACACACAATTTTTATGATAAAATACACAGTATACACAAACTACACTTACTTCATTTATTTTTTTGTAAGTCCCTTGCTTGCCACCAAAAGAAGGTTGTAATATTCAGTGGAAACTTCTAGGGACAATACTGTAACCAAAGAATAGCTAAGTAGACCATGACACAGTCTGGTTTGGTTGTAGCACGCGTGTAGAGGGTCTGTGGTTGAACAAAGCCTTCATTTTAAAGTCAAACAGTAGCTGTGGGTAGCTGTTTAGTAATGCCCACCTGTACACATCACCGACCCGATGCCCAGCTGTCCTACCTTTGCTCTGTGTGACAGCATGTCCCAGATGACCTTCACCAGACACTTACAGTGGGGGGTCCATCTGCTTTGGCCTTCATACAAACACACACACACACACACAAACTCCCACACAGAGAGTGTTTGTTCTTAGAAACAACCATCCTAAATGCAAATCTCAACAAATCTACTGTCGACACTCTGAAAATTAAAGGTTCTTTATTTGTATCTATTGTTCCATGAAGATCCTTTAACATCCATGAAATCTTTTCATTGGGCAAAATGTTCTTTATAGGCCCCCCTTTATAGGTAAGTGTTTGTGTGTATGTGTGTTTGTGTGTGTGTGTGTGCGTGGTCATGATGAGGACAGTGACATGCAGCCGACGACTTTGCAGTTTTCTTCACAAATAAGACCAGAACCATCAGTGACCAATTCTCCACACCATAGACTGTTGATAACTTCATAACGACTAATATACACTTTCTCTCCTCATCCTACTACTTGTCCACTTGATCCTATCTCCACTCACCTCCTTCAAGCCATTTCTTCTTCTTCAGTCATACTCACATTATCAACTGCTCTCTACACTCTGGAACTTTTCCCTCAGCATTTAAGCAGGCTCGGGTAAGCCCACTGCTTAAGAAACGCTCTCTAAATCCAGCACTTCTAGAAAACTACAGACCGGTATTCGTTCTTCCATTCATTGCAAAGACACTTGAGTGAGTTGTGTTCAACCAACTCTCTATGTTTCTTGCACAGAACAACATCCTGGACAGCAACCAATCTGGCTTCAAAAGCGGCCACTCAACTGAGACTGCCCTGCTCTTGGTTACTGAAGCCCTCAGATAGATTCTTCAGGGTGTCTTGGAGGGGTAAAGTTTCTAAGACACAACTTCTTGCTACTGGGATTCCTCAAGGCTCAGTACTTGGACCACTTATCTTCTCCATCTACATGATGTCATTAGGATCTGTCATTCAGAAGCATGGCTTTTCTTATCACTGCTATGCTGATGATACCCAACTCTACTTTTCATTCCAACCAGATGACCCGACGGTAGCTGCTCGCATTGCAGCCTGTCTGAGTGACAATTCTAGCTGAATGAATGACCATCACCTAGCTCAACCTTTCTAAGACTGTGTACTGGTGGTTCCAGCTAGCCCCTCATTTCATCACAACTACTCTATACAGCTGTATTCATCAACCATAACTCCTTCCAGGACAGCCAGAAACCTAGGAGTTGTGGTCGATCATCAGTTACTCTTCACAGACCATATTGCTACAACGACCCGGTTCGATTTGCCTTATACAACATTAGGAAGATTAGACACTTCCTGTCAGAGCAAGCCACCCAACTTCTTGTCCAAGCTCTTGTTCTCTCCAGACTGGACTATTGTAATGTTCTCCTGGTTGGCCTTCCTCCATGTCCTATCAAGCCTCTACAACTGATCCAGAATACAGCATCAAGAAAGACAGCATCATTTTATATATATATATATATATATATATATATATATATATATATATATATATATATAATAATTAATATAAAAATAATATATATGATAATTGTTCCTTCGAGAACCAAAGTATTTTTCTGCGGCATCACTGCAAAAAAAAAAAAAAAAAAAACCTTTTTGGCATCATTTAGCTAAGCTGTACCAGTGCAGGAGATCCCAATATATACACTTCAGTCATCAATCATTTTCAAATTTTAAGGGGCCTCCAAACTCCCTGAAGGCCTTATAAATGTCCTCTGTGCCAAGGTATACCAAGTGCTAGCCAGAGTTTCCAACTGTGTCATACAAGTCTCAGCTGCCATAAAGGGTGATCCAAGCCACCTGACGTAAAGCATTTTTGGAAAGGAGTGGAAAGGAGAGGAAAAGGCCCAACCCAGTAAGTCGAAATCAACAAGGCACCTCCAACATTTGGCCTATAGGAAGGAAACTCCACCTACAGGGCCAGCAGCCAGCAAAGCACAGTCCTGTGGGTGGTGATGATTTCACAAAAGAGATATTCCCGTTTGCCCACCCTCCCAATGCACACATGGACACTCCTTTCCAGTCCAGTCATTTTGTCTTTATTTTTTGATTTAACACACACCTAATACCTCCATCCATGCATGCATCCTCTGTCCTGTAGTGTTGGCCGATATGCTCCATAGTCATATCGTCAGCCTGTGAGATCACCGATACACTATATTATCATGCTTATTCAACTTATTTAATTATTAACTTAGTTTCATAGCCGGAGAGTGAACCAACTCCAGGATAAAGTCTAAAATCAACCTAATGTTAAATCCCAGAGATGAGGGAGCCGGCTTAAGTGAAACAGAACACTTCACATTACACATCACATCATAATGTCACATTGTCTTTATGGGATCTTTACAGAATGCATATGAACGCACACATAAATTTCAGAAAATCACTGGCAGAGTGAATGAACCACAATCAAACAATCAGCGGACAAATCAATGGATAGATTATCCGTGTATTTTCCAGAATTTTTGTGTGAAAGATGCTTTAGTGTAATCTATTAACTAAACATTATACCTTTCTAGTCAAGTAGCATATGGACGTAATGTGAATAGGTTTTAAATGACTGAATTTGTATTTAACATGACAATTTAATAAAAACATTGTAAGTTACTAATTATAAATACTAACATTTCCTCAGTTATTCAAACAGAAGCTACAGATAACGAGCAAAGAACATTTACATTATCATACCACATCACTGACAACATCATGACACTGACAATCAAGCGAGAGTTTATGCGCTTTAAAAAAGCGATGACTAATCTGAAAGTCTCTGATTGGCCACTGCATTCATAAACTCAATAGAATCGTGTGGGATTGGTTATTACACAACACTCTAAAAATGCAGAAAAATAAATATGATGGAACAATTAAGCCCTAATATTAATTAGACAATAATAGAAACTTATAATAGTATTATAGATACTACCCTGATAATAATAGTAGTAATAATAGTAATAATAATTGACTTGTTACTATCAAAGACATCAGCCACAGACAATATCTAATACTATCATCTATCAGCACAATACTATCCAGGGCAAAATACTACCCCCCCCCCACCACACACAAATGCATTACTGAATCCCCCACCTATCCTCCTCCTCTCCCTTCCTTGCTGAACGTGATTGATTTTAAAACTGAAAGGAGAAAAAAAAAACAGCACGCACACGATTCAGCAACTGCATGCGATCTCAGATTGCATGCTTCCCACCCAATACAATCACCCAGAAATATAAATGCCACCCCTCCTGCCTGATGTAGGTGCACTGCCCCGGCTCTGCCTCTATCCACCCAGTCAATTCATACCTTTAAAAAATAAGCGCTAGTTTGCACAGAAAAAAGGGAGCTAATGCAAAGAACAGCAGTCAGACTGGAGAGCTTGTAGTCTTACAGCAATACAAGAGATGGGTATCTGTAACGGTCTGAAAATAAAAATGCATTAAAAAAAAAAAAATGAGCACACCAAACTACACTCCGCCTTCACCATTCACCCACTTCCTAACCAAAAGACGCCTCCACATTGATCCATCTGACACACATTTAAGATCTGATTCACATACTGTACATTCACATGTAAACTGGCAGGGATCCATCATCCATACAAACCATACAAGTGTAATTAATAAGCAGTATCAGTGGATATAATTGAAAATAATTAAACAATTCATAAAGTTCCATTTATGAAAGAATCCTGTAAACAGTATGACAGTTTTCACAAAAATATTAAGTATCACTGTTTGATCACTAATAATATGAAATGTTTCCTAAGCACCAAATCTGCATATATTTCTGAAGTATCATGTGACATGGAAGACTATAATGGCTAAAGAAAATTCAGCGGTGCCATCACATTTCCTTATAAAATATATTATAATGGAACAAAGTTATCTTCAATTGTAATTACAGTACTGTGTAAAAGTCTTAGGCCACTAGTATTTTCTCCAACAAAACATGGTTTTAAGTCAGTTATTTCTATGTTTTGCTGTAGTGTGTCAGTGGGACATATCAGTTGACTTTTCCAAACATTTTTTTTTGCCAATAATTGTAATACAGTGAGATTTTTGTTTGCAAAAGGAGCCTGACAACAGTCAGTGTTCCCCACAGAGATCTGATCTCACCATCATCCAGTCTGTCTGGAATAACATGAAGAAACAGAACAGACTGAGACAGACTAAATCCTGAAGAACTGTGTCTCCAAGAAGACACTTCAAGAAACCAAGGTGCAAAGCTATAGTACTTTGCAAAGTTTTAGAGACTTGTGTAAAAATGCTGTGAAGTGAGGATGCCATCAAAAATAATGAAATTATCAAGAATCAAGAAATAGATTTTATTAATTAATAGGGCCGGGTAAAATATTTTTCGATTAATTGTTTTTTAAAATGTGGTCGATTCAAAATCGATTGTCAAAGGCCACAAATCAATTTTTTTCCCATATTTATTTCCGCAAACATTGATCGTAAGATTAACGTTAATCTAATTATTAGTCTTCTCCACTAGATGTCACCCTCTTATTTGCCTCGCGCGATGTTACCAATGACCTGAATGACTCCAACTCGAGGAAAAGGACTCCCTTGAGTCTTTGATCCTTAAATACTTCTATAACTGATTTTCAATAGGTGGACAGCATCTGCACCGTCATCCATCCGGACTGCAAACTGTAACGGCAGCACTATTTTAAGTGAACAGCTAGTCAAAACAGTGGAGCAGATCACATAACAAGCGCTCAGGATCGTTTATGGTGTATCCTCTAGTTTTTTTAGTATGTAAAGCCAAATGCACTTTATTCAAGTCCTTTCAGTTCTGTGCGATCTCTCTCCAGATGCACGCCAGCACCAAGTTCAAGAGCTGCGAATGACGCGTCAATTTTAACAACAACAGAAACACAGTGAGAGGCAATATTATAGATTACTTTTCACTAAAACAAAGCAGAAAACAACAATGCTGCAAATATAGTTATTTTTCTGGTAACAGTTTCTATGAAACCCCTTTTTATAATAAATTAAAAGGTTATTCTAAATGCATTATAATGAATGCATAATGCATTGTAATAAAGTAGTATCATCTTATGAATATTCTTAAGAAAATGTTTTATGTATTATAATATTTACTTATTTGTGGTTATATTTTTTAAGAGTATGATGATTTATAACACACATTTTTAAATGTTGCATTCACTTAGGTTGGATTGGATTATATCGATTATATTGCTCATAGTTATAATTATAAGTCTCATATCTTGCCATCTTTCTTAGGATACTTACATTATTATTATTATTATATATTTTTCTCAAAAAGCCAGATATCAGATCAGATGAATGTGTAATATAACACATTTGCTTTAAATTATTTTTATTGTAATATTGGTTTGCCTTGTATTGGTTGTTGTCTCCTTTTTGTAATTTTAAATAATGATTTATCTGCCGCCGTCACGGCTATAATGCTTCTCCGATGAGCCGCTTCTTCTTTGGCTTTTGTTCCTGGTACTGCAGGTTACACCAGCAACATGCACGTGGACACTGCGCACTATCGGTTTGCATGTGTACTGCACGATGACGCCGACAACGACGCAGAAGTATAAATGAAAATTGACGCATAGCCTACGGTGTAGGTCGGACGCAGAAGTATACATCAGCCTTTAGTTGTCATGTAGTTGCAAATAGACTAAGAGGATCATCAAAATAAATGTAACCATATAAAGCATTGCAATCTCTTTCAGTTAAAGAATATTAATTAATTATTAAATAATATAAGCCTAACAGGAAACATAAGTAACAGGCTGGATGTATGTTAACCTTACACCTCTTTTTTTTTTTTTTTTTTTTTTTTACAAAGCAGATCACAGATCATATATTTTGTCTATAACCTATAAAGCAGCTTTGCAAATATGGAAGATTTCAGTACGAGGATTCTGAATGGGGTCTTTTTAGCAAGCCATTAAATGACTTGAGACTCGACTCGGACTTGTGACCAAAGATTTGACCAAAGAGTCTCGACTCAGACTCCAGTAATAAAGACTTCAGATTTGACTCAGACTACAAGTGAAAGACTTGTGAACTTCTCTGGTTTGCAGCTCTCTCCTGTATAACAGCCAAGCATGTCAATCATGTTGATCAACCTGTTACCAACAATCTTTTCATTGAACTTTTACCATGACATCTTTCAGAGGTCTTCACACTGCTGCCTGACCTCCACACAGGCTACTAGATGAGCTTGGCCTTTGGCAGCTGTCAGTAATCATTGGCAAAAAGCTGTGATGGAAAGGTTAAGATGAAGCAGATGGACTGTGGTGTGGTGTGGAGTTAAGGGTCTCCATTTCCCTCTTGTTCAGTAAAGACTGACTAGCACACAAAAGAACCTCCATTTCCTGGAGAAACGCCTATTTTTCCCATGAGCTCATGCAACAGCTAAACATTTCATTCAATAATAACAATATGAACAAGAACAAGGAGTGTATAGGGAGTAACTGTTGCTGACTTGATTTTTCACTGCTCACATCTTTTGTAACCAATAAAATGGGCCGATGCTCATCTGAAACCTGTGGGACCCAGTAAACTTCCTGTTGACACCATGTGTTTCATCCAAGAAAATGCATTTCCATGCATTTTGTCATCACATGGACTGCAGCTGGAGGCTCGAAGCTGCAGAACCAACAAGTAGACACATGACTCTTTATTTGCATATGCAATCAAGAATTCCAGCACAGTCATTGATTGTTCCCAGCAGTGGGCTGAGCAAATCTTCTGAAAGCCATGGAAACTCCTCAGAGCAGCTGGTCAGGCATGAAAACCTCCATCTGTGGGTGAAGGAATCTACAGGTGGCCTGTTAAAAAGTAATAACTCGCATTACAAAGTCATACAAAACCACATAAACAGACCATGGGGAAGTCCAAACCATCATCGATGTGTGCGTGTAGGACACCTGTGAATAGTTTTTGAAGAGGAGCTTCATAAACCTCAAATAGTTCAATGGAGCCTGTTGATAGCTTAGCCAACAAGAGGAGCATCCCTGCAGAGTCTAAAAAAAGAACAGAAAGACTCAGAGAGCTGGCCAATAGTTTCAGGCCTTTAATCGTGTTGCAAAAGATCAGCGTGATCGAAGCACTCTGTTTGAACTCTCCAGGGGGTCCTATAAAGACACAGGACCAGCAACCACCCCATTCAACACACTCAAAGAGCTCATTTCACACAACTGGCTTTTAATCGACAGCTGACGACTCTGCGTCATGGCCTATATTTTACCACAGTTTGGAGAACTGGTTTCCAGTTGTGTAACACACTTCCTTGTCACCTGCCTAGAAAACAAGTAGAAGCACACACAGCCTCCCCGTGAGCTCTAGCTCCAGAGTTTAGCCTCTAATGTTGCTAGAATGCCACTGTGGCCTCTGATTTTTTTGTTGTGAAAGGGAAAAAAAGACTTTTTGTTTTGGCAGGGATCAGACCCGGAATGCTGCTGTTAATATTTAATATTCATATTTAATATAAGTGAACTTTGTATTATATCACCGTTGCATCAAATAAAAAAAAAACTGTTAACGCTAACGCAAGGTTTTTCTAATGCAGCGTCTATGGGAGGGTTGGTAAATTTGACATTGTTCTGTCTTCTGACTGCCATTGTCTGATCTAAAAAAAAAAAATCCTTTTATTGAAAGTTATTCCAAGTTTTTATTTTGCTATTTGAACAAATGGAAGTGCAAAATATATATTTGTGGTACTCTCCCATTCACGACTCTCTTCAAGTTAACCCAACTATGATGATTTCCGCTGCTGAGAAGCCTGGAAATATGAAAAAGGTCCATTGCCCTTAACACGTTTAAAAATCAAGCACGTCCCATGCTTTATTTTCTCATTCATGCATGTTTCTTATTCACTCCTAAAATGTTGATAACTTTAAGCAGTGCTGCGCTATGCTTATATATAGAGTTTGGCATGGCCAGTGTTCATGCAGGGAAGCAGATCACTTAACACATACTGTCCTGTTGTCACACATCGAAGCAAATAAGGAAATACAGCTCTTATTAAAATGCTTTCATTCTTAATGTAACGGTAATAAAAAAAAAATTTGGAATCGTATAATTTTTAAAAGCGGTGTATATCACAATACCTTTTTAGTACTGGTAAATCGTGCAACACTACCGATGAACTCTATTTTCAAATTAGTGCTCACACTCTTTCTCTTGTTCATTGTCATTTTTAACAGTTTTGTCTACAGATAGAAGTCGGTCTAATAATCAGATAGAATGGTTAGACAAATGAATTAATGTATACAGAAAGTATTATAACAATTGCTTTTATATCAGGCCTATTAGTAATAGAAAGGTAAAAGTTATAATACTTTCTCGTTTGCTGTCAGCATAAAGCAAATTCGCATTTATATAATTTAAACAAATCTTTGAATGACTAATGAACATTTAATTCCACAAACCTTGCAAACTCTTGTGAAGTGTGTATGTGTATCCAGCATGACCGCGTGTTCTCTGTGTGACGGTCGGTCCGTGTGAATTGAATGCTTTAACTATAAACTCATAATTTCAAATTATGCTGTGCTTTATGCATATGCCCACTGTCATATTCATGTCATTTTCACTTTGTGCTGTATGTAAAATGAGGGTTACTCTGGCTTTATTTGAAAAATATGATTCCCAGTGCACACAAACTTCCAAGAATACTAAGTGCCCTGTTGGTTACAGCAGCGGTCCCCAACATTTTTAGCACCAAGGACCAGTTTAATGTCAGACAATATTTTCACGGACCGGGCATTAAGGTGTGAAGCATAAATATAACAAAATAAAATGATACGACTGGCATAAAAACTGTGGTATATTGTAAATATAATAAAAAAATTAATCCACTGTGTATTTGCATATAACATTTATTAGCAGCGTCCTCGTAACATCGCACCAACATAACATGAATAATATATAATGAGCGAGTACATCATGAATCCTTTTTCCAAACCGTGTTTTTGTCTTATCCTTAATCACTATGGTACACCTATAATAAATATATATATTCTGACTAGGGATGCTCATATTGACCGTTTAACCGTTAACCGAAAGTAAACATTTTCAACAGGTCAACAGGTTGTGCTCCAGACTGACCCCACATCACGATGATATGTTACTTTTTAAAAATAAAAATTACACAAGGTGTTGAGGTAGGGCTGCTATTTTTATTTAACGAAAAATCTTAGTCTAATGAAATAAAATTTCCGGTTTTTGAAAGCTTCGTTCAAACGGATTCAGTGTTTTCTTTTTGTCATCTTAATTTGTTAATTAAGTTTAAAAAATATATTTAGTGTAGGCCTATTTTGTTTTTTATTTGTATTATTTTATTCAATTTTTCTCTCACTGTCAGAAATGCTGCAGGTGCGTGGAAATTTAAACTGAATCCAGGTTCTGTTGTTGATCTGTTCTGTATGCTGCTGTTTGCACTTTGCACGTTAAAATAAACCCTTTGATTAAAAAAAAAAAAAGTTTGTATTTTTTTAAAGGGTCACAGATACGCATCAATTTTATTTCTATTTAATGCCAATTCAATATTATTATCTTATCAGTTAACGGTTAATAATCGATTAACGAGCGGCGGTGGTCTGTTGGGAAAATTAATCGAAATGAGCATCCCTAATTCTGACTATTTTAGACTGGTTGGGATCGGCAACACTGCAGAGTAGCACAGTACCTACGTGACTTGCAATAGATGTAAACAGAGAGAAGTAGCTCTGGCTACAATGTTCTTCCGCCAGACGCTAGTGCCAAAAGTTACCGACTGCAGCTTTAATGTAAGTTATTTATTCTGTCTTGTGCTGCCCAGTACCAAATGACGCACAGACCGGTACATATCGGCTTTATACCGACCATCGGCCCCCCTGCTTTCCAAGATATCAGCATCGGCTGTCAAAAAACATATATCAATTGACTAGGGGTGTGCATGGATAGTCGAACATTCGAATATTCATTCTGCTCTAATTATTCGATAAATAAAAATGATATTCGAATTTCACAAAAAAAATTTTTTTTTAAAAAAGTTCACAATAAAACCTAATTTGGTCACTTTCTGTGATTATCCATGGCATATTTGAAGATGTATGCAAGCTAAAAATAATTAATGAATGATTAGGGGCCGTTCACAAATCGCGCCTGAAAACGCATGGAGAATGCTAGCTGCGCCACTTTCTCCTTGACAAAACGCTCGGGCAGAAGCGCTCCTGAGGTGTCTGCCGTTGCTAAGCAACAATGATGCGCGCTCTCCATGAAGACATGGAAATTTCAGCAAAGGATAAATGGAATTGCAGCACAAAAAAAAACGCTTTCAGTAGCGTTTCTACTAAATTTATTTCAAAATGGCAATCCATATACAGCTATGATCAGCTGTTCCTTCATCTTAGCTGAGCTTTCAACGTTGTTACGGGAAAGGATGAAGCTGAATGTTTAGTTCTTGTCACATGACCCGCGGTACTCTTGCAGCATTCTGAAAAGTTGAGATGTTTTTAACTTGATGCGGTGCGGACACGCCTGGAAAAAATGGGCGCGTCAACGCGTGCGAATCGCGACCACGTCGCTTCCATTGTGAGCGCGCATACCGCACGCCTACATTGGAAATAAGAAACTTGAGCGCGCAAAAGACGAGATATGTGAACAGCCCCTAAGAACTGCGGCCTTCTACAGTACTTCAAATATGCCGTGGAGAATCACAGAAAGTGACCGAATTCAAGAACATTGAGCAACGAATAAACACCGCTAACTTGGAGAATGCAGTGAAAACTCTTCTTCTCACGTCTGCCTTAGACCTTTGGCACAAACATCTCAGGTTTCTCGATGAAAACGTGAGAGAAGTAAGAAGAAAAAACTTTTTTGAACATTACCAGAACATTTTCCTTGATGCGAGTGGCGCGGATGCAGCCGCCGTCACCAACGATGAAGAGGATGCAATGCCCACTCGTCGGAAAAGGCTGAGCCAGTTCTTCAGTGATGATTACAGACAGTCCAGCCGAGACGAGTGGGAACAGTTCTTGCTGGAGCCATGTATTCCAAAGGATGAGGATCCCATTCAGTGGTGAAACGAAAACACGAAGTGCTTCACAAAACGTAATCGCTTAGCACACCGTTATTTGTGAGTCCCAGCAACGTCTGTGCCATCAGAGCGCATTTTCTCCGCGGCTGGCCTTATTGTTAACAGACCAAGGAGCTGACTTTCCCCCAATCATGTTTACATGACCGTATTTCTAAACAAGAACACGTAAAACAATAGAAAAAAGAAAAAAAAGATTTGCTGACAGTTTAAAAGTTTCAGTGCAGGCTACGTTTTTTCTTTGTTCACTTTTTTTTTTTTTTTTTGCTTTTAATCTGTACTTTTGTTTGTTTGCACTCATTGTTAAAGGTTTTCAGCTACAAAACACAATGTTTAATGTTCAAGCTTATTGTGTGTAAGCTAGTTAAAAATGACGGAAACAAATGTTGCTGAAAAATAACATCAGTCTCATTAAACTTAATTTAAATAAACAAATATTCAAGTATTCGTTTTTTTTGTGAGCTCAAATATTCAAATGTGATATTTACGGAAAACGCCCATCCCTACAATCGACCACTGCTGAGGAGCAACACTAATATTGATAGTATTGACCCTTATTACCAGACCACTTCAGATTCCAGGAAGTACGACATGACAGAGATGGATGAGGTCATGGGTTAGCATACTGCTGCCATTCAATGATTGGAATGTGGAGTGAGTCAACCATGTCAAATACGACTATCAGCAGCGCGGGAGGGCCGGAGCAGTCACCCTCTCGACCCCCGTCTAATCAAACAGCCTTCTTTTATGGTTACTGCTCTTTGGCTCAACGTTTACCACCCACACGGTCAGAATTTTACTGCCACCATGCTTCCTAAGGTCAGAAGAAGAAAAAAACCTTCACACAGCTTTCTGCCTACGTAATACTATGATATTTTGGAAGTAAAAAAGAGGCTTGTGCGTTGTTCCAGAAAGACTAACAGAATGAGATCTTCCCTTGGCAGCCTGACAGACATACAGCACCATTACCGTTTTAGGCCAGCGGTTTCCAAATCCACACAAAGAACAGAAATGTTATTAAAGCACCAGAATGCTGCTAATAAATAAGAGCTAATGGCACTATGCATCGAATGTCCTCAAGAGCCCTTCTGTTTGAGAAAGTAAGGAGGGAGCTGTACAATTCATATCCAGACACCATTTTTACACCCGGGGAGGGTGATACAGATCACACTAAATCAAAGTGTTCCTCCTTCTCAAAAAACATCACTCTATTTTGACAGAGGAATTAGATCTTAACCGTGAAAGAATGTTTTGGTTGCTGAAGATTAGAGGTTACTGCAACCGTAGCTATACGGGATCAATCTGGGGTCAGGTCCTGCAAAACAGAAATATCAAAAGTTTTGGTTGGTTATGCCAAACATTTATCAGGCCCACTTGACATGACTCTTGGGCCAAGTGGTTTTAGTGGGCCACATGCTCTCAGGTCATGACACGGGCTGTGAGACACAAGTCCATCACCTGTTGAGTAGCTCTCCGGCCCCCTGCCCTCTATAAAACAGCTGCACCGCTAATGAACACAACTCGGCCGACTAAACTAAACCTGTCTCGCTCGCTGACAACTGGGCTGCCCCCATGGACTGAGAAGATCTCCTGCAGTACAATCATACAGATCAGTTGGACTGGATTCTGTGTGATTTAATTGTCCATTATAATAAATGATAATAAAAATATACATATATTATGAAAAGATCTCATTTATTGCTCTACAAAGGGATTTGGATGTTCATAAGAAAAGAAGATTATTTGCATCACTGAGCCTGGATTCCTGAAATCCTCAGTCCCGGTCTACCCCAAAAATCTAAATGAATTTCAGGAAACCATGTCATTGGATTACCATCACAGTTTGAACTGTAGTAAACAGTAAACAGCTAACAGAAAAACTATACACCACAAAAAGTTTTCTATCCTTCTTACCAGCTTGATGGCTGGAAACACCAAAGTGCACTTTTCAGATTACTGAATTAATTCCTAAATGTGCATCAAAAAAGCTGTGATGCTCCTCAACATGTTATGTGAATAAGCAATTCATTAGCAATCGATCGGAGATCTCCTCTGCAAATTGTTAGTGAATTGCTCATTCACATTAATGTTGAGGAACGTCAAAAATGATTTTTACGCAATTTTAGGAATTCAGTAGATGTTTTTCCATCGTGGTTTATGCACATATGTTGGAAAAATCTTCCTTGTAAATTCAGATGTTGGCAGGGTTGCCAGGTTTTCACAACAAAACTTTGCCCAATCGTTACTCAAAACTAGCACAATTGCTTTAGAGGAGGGTCCCCCATAAAAAAAAAAATAATAATTACATTCCGGGGATAAAATACACCTGTTTTGGCAGAGTTCCTTTGGTAAAATTTGCATTCAAGGGACTAAATATCATGTTAGTGAGGTTGTTTTTCAACCCGCGGACATGGAAAAACAACACACAATAACAGTGTTAAAGTAGCCCAGTTCCACGGGAAAACCGCAGACTTGGCAACAATGTAGGGCTGTCAAAATTGCTCAAAAATGACGTTCGAATATTCCCTCTAAAAAAAAACACGAATATTCAAACTATTCGAACATCTGGTGGCGCATGTTGTTAATGACGCACATTACGTCAATAACAGGACAAAATAATACAAAGAGACATAACTACTTGTATAGGTAGTGTATTTAAGTTTAAACATATTTGACAATGTATTACCTACACAAAAACAAGGAAATCAACTAATGGCCAAGACTGCAGACCTCAACCTCTCTCACCCTCTCTGCGCATAACGGTTTAAATGAACAAACAAATTTTTCAGTGCTGATCAAGAGTTTTGTGCAAGCAATTTAAGGTCACGAATTCTGTCCCAAATATAGCAGGCTTCGTTCAGTGATTGAAACAAATATTATTAATATTAATTGAAGTTTTACAGCATATAGAACTGACATTGAATGCTCCGAGCGAGCTGTGCTGTGGTAAACATAGACCTTTTCCTTGACATGAAACGATAAATAATCAAACCTCGGATCCATTGCTTGAGAGAACTCCCCGAAGCCGCCCCATCCACGACACTGATCGGTCTCATGTCCTTACAAATGAACGAAATTAATTTATCCATTATGGCCTCTTGTCGTGTTGCAGACAAAGAGCTTGTGTCAAGACGTGACTGTTTAGTTGGAGTTCCACACATTATGCCATGCTCATATGGGTGCACATTTTTGAGATGCGACCTCATGTTGCTAGTGGTCGAATGGTATCCTAACTGTATCTTAAATAGCTTGCATACAACTTTATCTCGCGGGTCAACAATTTTACCTCATTTTCTCTGCTGCGGTCGAGTTGGGGTCTGCACTTGCTGGCATCTTCCTTGAAGACGCGTCAACTTTCAGCAGTGATGCTGTGCCAGACAGTGCGACTCCTGTGACCTGTCCCTGAACCCTCAGGCGCGCTAGCGCGCATACTCGCAAAGCAGACAGCCATGCCTCTACTACCGCGGGCGTTTTTTCCACATTTTTTTTATTTGAACATTAATTTTCACATTCGAAATTCGTTTTTTAAAAACTATTCAAATATATATTCGAATTTAGAATATTCGTTGACAGCCCTACAACACTGGATGGTCTGCATGCTGGGCTAGGCCTGAGAAGACTGGGTGGCTTATACTAGGCTAGGCCAGGGGGACGGGGTGAGGCATGCATGCATACTGAGGCCACAGGAGGAATGCAGGGAAGGGGGGCTGATTCACTGGCCAGACTTCCGGGGGAAGGCGCCATGAGCTCAGTAACTCACAAAGCAGCTGAACGGTAACTTCATCAAAGCCCACTATAAAGCCACTGACCCTGTGGCACATACCCTTTGTGGAAAATCATCAGGCCAGACAATGCCAAAAGGCTTAAACATTGCTCCACAGCACAGTGAAATAAAGACGGAAAGAGTGGGGGGGGGGTTGTTTGAGCAAATGCAATTGTTTGTGTAATCAGGTTGAGTGTGATATCAGGTCAGCACCTTTAAAACGCACCCTCCTGCATGCGACTGTTCCACACTTGCTGCCACAATAAAGACTTGCATCGTTACCCATCCAGCTTCAGAGAGCAAACAACTTTTCATCCAGCTTGCAAAGATAGAGAAAATTATTTACGTAGAACATTCTTTAAATCTTTCTGAAAGAAGTCTCTTAAGCTCACCAAGGCTGCAATTATTTGATCAAAAATATATTAAAAAAATGTTTTATATATATTAAGAAGTATTGTATTTCTATAGTGGAAAAGCTGAATGATGGAGAAAAAAAAAAAAATTTTGAGACTTAAGTATAATTCAATGTCAGATATGTAAATAAGCAGATAATAAATGTATGAAAATGTCTAGCAGATGTGCAGCAGACAAGGTGTGAGGCACGATTCAGTCAATAGATGTTCATCCAGCAGTTAGCACAAGTAAACAGGATACCTCAGCAGAACGCGAGCCACATAAAAGCCACAGAAGTTAACGAAAGAGGCAGTATGCGAGCGAGAGATGTGTGTGGGCACCACTTAACAAACATCAGACAAACACAGACGCTCAGCCTACACACCCTCCCCCTCTCCTTCAAACATACACAGACTCAAATCACATGTAACAAAAACTTACCACTTCTGCAAACTGCTACTCTAACCAATGCAGAGCTGTGTTTTCAGTAGCAATGCAAATTGGAAAAAAGAGACTTCATTTAAATGAGCGCTGAAAAACATCCGAGAGGTTTATTATTAGATGAGCCGGGCGTGTGTAACCTTGTAACCCCATGTGCTCCATTTCGAATGATGAGGTGTAGACTCCTGAGACGTTGCGATGAATTGGCCTGTCGCTGTTCTTTATTAAAGAACTGGATGAGTCAGCACAGCAGTGGATAAGCTACAGCTGGGACGAAACGTAACTCTTCTAAGAAGTTAACGCTTACAGCATATGCTAGTTGAAACCAACAAACTTCTGCAAGGGCTTCGATGGGAGGTTCATGGTGAGGCGTGCATGCCGCCTCCTTGATTTAAACAAGGCAAAGTCCTCATGTAGAAGTTGCCAGCTTTGATCTGCTCAGGGAACTATTCGTTAAGAGCAGGGCTCCAGACTGCGACCAAATGGCTGACATAAGAGGTCTCGTCTGGGCCAATCCAGAGCCGTTGAAATTCAAAATCATAACATTCTGGCGCAGATGAAGAATTTACTCCGTGCTGTGTAGTTCAGTCGTGTAATGCGATGTCTCTGGGCCAAAAGCAGCTGCATGAATGTGAACGTTTGACACAAAATTGAAAACATCAACAAAAACACTGACCGCGTATACACCTACATGTTTACAAACACAACACCAGGAGCCATTCAGAGGTCATTTCTAATTAATGATGTCTCCGATTTTACCGGGAATCTGAAACTCATGTGTGCATGCTGTTTTTCCGGTAAGAAAGATGAATCGTCATTGCCTGTGTGAACTGTGAATGGCGCATTTTTGTATTTACCAGTAAAATAATTCAGATAATTTTACAGCAATTCATTGGTATTAATGTGTGAAAGGGGCTAATGAAAAAAGTACAACTTCCTGTGAGGTTTTTAATCACAGACAGATGAAAACACACTCTCTGACTAACATACAAATTATAGATATACTAGTTATTCACTCTAGAACACAGACCATCTCCCAGGCTTTTTGCTAACAACCTTCAATCCACTATAAAAAATGTATGGAACATAATAACTAAGGAATATAATGAAAGTGCAAATAACATGCAAAAAGAAAATATGCTGTAAACAGGAGGAAGAGTACTACAGATAAAACAATGATTGTATGTGTTTTAAACGAAGTGCTTTTGCTAGAGCACAATGTATATCCTTGTTTAAGCTAACAACACAGAACAGAACAGAATCATACACTGTTAACAATAAACAAAAGCAGGAATAATTAACAAAGTACAGCTTAATCTATAAGGTCCCTCACAAAATCAAGGCCATGAGGGGTATCTTGCTACAGTGTTTCTATATAGCCTAAGCAATGTGAGCAATTAACTGGCTAACAAACCAAAAAATGTCCTATCATTAGTGTGACACACTGGACAAGAAATGACATAGGGAACAGAGAAAGACCATGTCACCAAAAGGACCAATTTCCATAATGCTCACAAGACAAACAAAAACAGGCTCATTACAAACTGACAATAACTCTGAGCTAAATGACATATGCTTATACAACTAACTAACATCATTCAGCTCAATGGCTGACTTGAGCTGACAGCTGCTCTTGAGAGTATTACATCAGACAAGAGGAAATTAACTCAGCTCATAGGTGGAGTTTGTGGGGCAGGGGACAGAGCCAAAACGGTTTATCACGGTGTGATTAAATTACATTTTGGGCCGGCAGTGGTTGTAGGTGGAGGGAGTGAATGTACAGTGCTCTCTCCACCCTCAGTACCACGACTGAGGTGCCCTTGAACAAGGAACCGAACCCCAACTGCTCCCCGGGTACTGCGGCATAAATGGCTGCCCACTGCTCCGGGTGTGTGTTCTGAAAACTTTTTGTAACATTTTAATTTGATCAATTTATTGCGTCCTTGATTAATAATATTAATTTATTTCCAAAAAAAGAAAAAAACTGAACTTTTCCCGACCCTTAACTTTTCAATGGTAGAGCAGTTTTGTAAAAGTACTTGTTAAATGTGGAGGTCCTTCCTATTCAGGTAGAGGAGGAGGATCCACAGGAACAATCAGAGCTTCTTTTAAGCCACATGCTTGGAAAAACAGCACTGTGTTTATCAGTACAGTGTGTGCGTTTATCAGTACAGCAGTGTGAGAAATCAACAGGTGAGCCTGCAGGAAGAAAACAACATCTCTATTCTCACGTTATGTTACGTTATTGTCACGTCTCACGCTTCACACAGCCTCCCACACACAGTCTTTCACACTTACCACTGTTAAACCCATTGTGAAAATTTTGCCAAAATTTTGTTTAAAGGTGAAGTCTACACTAAAAAAAAATATTTCCACAAACATATAAGTCTTTATTTCACAGATAGTCTTCCACTCAACTAGAGCAGTGGTTTGAGGTAAAATATAAGTGCAAAAATTTTTTACAAAGTGTGTGTAATTCAAACTCCCCACCAATCAGAATTCACAACACCTTTATTCAGTTTGCATGCATGCACTGCTCTCCTTCCACCCTCTTCTGAATTCTTCCCTCACACAAATCTGTTCTCTTCTTTTAAGATCTAAGTAAAGGGCTGCCAGATATTTTTTTGAAAAAGCAACATGGTCTAACATATACAGCAATCCCAGTAACTGTGTTCTGGGTAAGCAAAAACAAACCCCTTTAAATTGCCATATAAGAAGCAGACATGGCAAAACTGTATTGAAAAAAACAAATAATAATAATAATTTATTATTGTTGTTTACAATCCCAACATGCCTCTCCTCGGGAGACCAGTCTCTTCCTTGTGCATGCACAATGGTGTCATCGTGGGTCCAGGAAGGGTGCATTGAGGGACTCCCGCGCCACCAGAGACGTGAGCTGCCGGACCCACGATCTGGACGAGAACCGCACCCCAGATCCCCTGTTTATTTTGGACACTCTCCCCCTTTGGTAACTTTTATCCCGTTTTGTTTTATTTTCTGTTAATAAAAGCCTCTCCGAGGCCTGACGCCACGCCCACTGCGTCTGTCATTGGCTCCTCCCGCGACAACGCACACACACACACATATACATACATACATACATACATACATACATACATACATGTGTATATATATATATATATATATATATATATATATATATATATATATATGAGAGCTGATATTAGTAATATCCTACAAAAGTATAAAGCAGGAAACAATGTTTTAATAAAATAGTTAAATATAAACAGAAAATATCTGAAGCTCAAGAAATATTTCTTATTATTATCGGTGCAGAAAACACTGCTTAATCTTTCTGTGGAAACTGTAGTAAATTTGTATTCTTTTATGAATAGAAGGTTCAAAAGAACAGCATTTTTTTCAAACAGAAATGTTTGGTAACAATGCTACCATTCTTTTTGATAAATTAAACGTGTCACTGCTGAATAAGACTATTCGTTTCTTTTAAAAAAATTCATACTTGCCATATTTGAATCTACATATTTGATTATAGCTCCATACAGCATTTATCCAAAATGATTTTACATTTCAGCAATCAAAACTGAGTTCTGACCATGCTGCAGTCATGAGGAACTAGTGCTGAAGGGAGTCCGTTCTCCCAGAAATGAGAGAGCCAGCGATAAGAGCTAATATTAGCTAACATGTGATCATGCTTTCAACAGAGCCATACTACACTTAGTGTACTCCGAGACCATCTGAAGCCATGAAAAGGTCAATGAGGCTCGCAACAATTTGACTTTCACACGTTTGCTGATGAGGAACAGCCGTTCCTCACAAGAAGCTCAGCTGACGACACTCCAGGGCACAAAACTGATGTGAGTTTCTTGCAGCTTATTAATAATCACATAAATTACATTAACTCTCCATTTTTTAAAGGCAAAAATAAAAGACAAAATTCTTGATTAGTAGAGATGTTAACATTATTATAAATTGTGAATTATAATTTATTTCATTGATATCTATGACCCAAGGTTAAAATAGCCCAAAAAATATAACAATAATGACATCTTGATATTATAAACATTACTAACATAAAAGTAATCTAATATCTTTATGAAACTCCATGAAAGGCCATAATTATGCTACACAGCTTGGGTTGCATCACAATGACGTAAACTAATCCATTTTGGTCTGAGTCACACGCCTGGCTGGAGCTGATCATGGCTCATGTCATGACGCTAGTTTGAGATCAACCAGTCTGCTTTTGTAGTGAAGTCAACGATGTGGCACCATGTGTAGCAGTCAGAGCAAAGTAAAGCATCACTGCAGTGTATCTTCAATTGAATTATGTTTCCTTTCCGGACAGCGTCACTAACGTAGAATGTCACGCATGCACCTAACACACGGTCGCAGAGCGGTGCGAATCAGGAGGCAGCGCATACTTTCCCATACACATCCAGGAGGTCTTTAGAGACCAAGCAGGAGTGGAGGGACTTCCTCTTTCAGAGGCCGGATTCCGGCTTCTTCATGGTCATTAACCCAACATGACTCAGATGAAACCTCCCTGAATAACACACATCTGAATGGGAAAGCCTGGAGTCAGAAAACAGCTGGGCTGTGCTTTCTCACTGGCAAAGACTTCTAGAAACACTCCAACAGGAAGCCTCTTCCATGCTTTTCTTTGGACTGCTCTGGTTTTCACACATTTAGCACCAGTGAAAATCAACACTTTCATCCAACATCCCTATTAAACTGTGTTTTAGCCTAATACACGCACTTAAAAACAGCCGATTTGATTTCCTTCTCTGCATGCTAAAGTGTGTTAATGGATAATCGTAGTCTGATTCTCACTACTATATGAAGGTGTTTTATTCTGCCTATTTGCTAGTTACAGATCATGATGTCAACAAATGGAGATTATGGAGTTGGAGTTAATAGAGTTGGTGATGGAGCATATTAATGCACTTAATTCCTCTCTTGCTCATGCTTGTAAAATATGAACAAAGAATGCTATATTTCAGCAAGTCTATGATTAAACTGGTTTATGGGGAGGAGACTGTGACTGGAAAAAAAACAGCAATCCGGCATGAATGAAAGGAAAATACAACAACTATGATAAAGAAAAGCAGTTAAAGAGAAAATGTCAGTTGTGATATAGATCTGCTGCTTTAGGTACATCAGACTGATTCAGTGGAAACATATCACTGCTCTTAAATCCAACAAATATACTTTTAATATCCTCACACTATGCATGAATTACTGTAAAACTTGTTACGCACTCACCCTAACATTCATCATTGGTTTTCTTCAAGATAAAAATAGTTAGGCTTGAATGTACACCTAAAAGATAAGAAACGCTGCTTTCCTATTAAACGTTCATTACAAAACCAAATCAGCTTCCTCGGGCATTCGACTACATTTTCTTGAATTACACCCACAATATCTCATCGAAATGTTGCCGGTCACGCCAAGTTATTCAGCACACCCTGCCCTGTAATCTGCTGCAATGTAGCTGCCTTGCTAGAAGTATATTAGGACAAACTGAGAGATAAGACATCTTAACAAGAGACAGATTCAGACTTTGTCTCAAACCCTAGTCAGTTGTCTACCTAAACCCCATTTTGGGGAATCATAGGCACATAAGTCACCTAAAAGAAAATGATTTATTGTTTTCTTGTCTTATTGTGACAACAGATTCTTGAGTACTGAGACAAACTACAAAACTAATCAGTATTAAAGTTAATGCATGACAACTTATTTTTAAATGAATACTTCTTTTCAGTTTTCTTACAGAATACATGTTTTTTTCTTCTTGCATATGAAAAAAAATGATCATAAAAATTTTCAAATTTAGCATTCACTTCACTGAATGAATGAACTGAGACAACAAGATGGTTTCAAACTATTGCGCTGTTACACAGCAAGTCAGAAAATCTTACAGTGTTGTTTACAGCTTATGATATGTACAAAACAATCATATCTTGCATCTCACATTAAATGCAGTAACCATATAGTTTTTCTCATGTTGCTAACTACTAACATGACTTGCTTAAACTTTGGGAAAATCCTAAACAATTTCTTTATTATTTTAATAAGTGGAGTTAATATATTATAATTGATCAAAGAAAACATGAGCATACTTAATTAAAAGATATATAGGTATATTAAAAACACAACCTCTTCCTTTTACCAACACATAGCAGTAAAAATACATATTTTATATATTAAGTTTAAATGATTTCTATCGGTACATGAAGTACTGATTAATGGGCTGAGAACAAGTAGTTTTAGGATAGTAAGTAATAACATTATATCATAGATAAAATACATTTAAACCAAAACAAACGATACATTTGTGTTATGAACATTCTATTGAACATTTCTGGTTAATCGTGACGTGCAAATGTTGCCATTTTAAAAACTATCCAGATAAAGTTGTGATACATGTTTTGTCCCATGTTTCAAAAATAAGTGTAACAATAACCTTATATAAACCACCCATTTAATCAACAATAAAAAATGGCATAATGATTCTGAAAACAACTTCTCACGTCAGAAATGTCAATTTCATTAAGGTAGATTTGGCTGAAGAAACAATAGCAAGCAAAGACAATGTTCGTTTCTAAGAGACTAATTTAGTCAACTATCTAAAAGAAAAAGAGGGGGGAAACTAGTGTCAATATTGTTTTACAAGTCTTTTAATATATTACTACGCAATATATTGCCTTTGAAAATCCAAACAAACAGTTCAAGTATTACAATCGCGTGGTATGTTTATTGATTTTGTGTAACTATCTCAGTCTAATATGCAACAGTTTACGAAAGTGTTTCTCATGCCTATGAACTACATATAACACTTTCGCTAGAGTTTTAACTCTCACTGCATGCATTAACTCCTGATGTGTTTATTTTTACGTTTAGGCAGTAATTTTCTTGAATATAGGTGGAGAGTTAAAGTGACGCAGGCCTCGCTCGGATTCCTGAACCCCCTTTTCCGCTCATGGGGTCCCCATTTCTGTGAGCAATATCCACCCATAGCTCCTAAACACCCTCACATCTTTTTAAAGGGGCGAAACGCACATAACATTCATCCATCTATCTGCTTACCTGGATAAACTGAATGGTTAATGCTGATTTTCCGACGCCACCACCTCCGACGACCACCAGGCGATATTTCTCCTGCACTGAGCCGTCCTTCCAGCCAGCCATCGGGGACACACTGCTGCTCTCGCTCCGCTGACTAAACACACGCACACCGAGCCACTTTACTCTGTGACAGGCCTTTAAATGGAGAAATGGAGCGGGTAAAAAAGCGATGCTGCGTCTAGGCAATTTGTGAACTCAGTGGTAATCCGTATGCGAGGAGAAAAGTGCGACCACAGTCTGTGGGAAATGCATTCACTGCTGCCTCAAGCCCATACATACGCCCTCGTCTAAATCGCTACCAGGCACTGACTGTGCTGCAAGATAGGGCTAATCAGTTCAGCCAGTTCACGCAGCAGGCGCTAGAGGGCGTCCACTGCTCTTCCCGCTAGTGTCACCCTCCCGTTTTTCCTGGGATTCTCCTGTATTTTACCATTCTATCCCGATATCATCCCTTTTAAATATTTCCCTGTATTTCTCCTGTATTTTTAATCTTTCTATTAAAAATATCCAATTGGGTTGTATTTTTATGTTTTCTACATTCTCTTTCGGTAAAAATCCCTTAATTTGAATGGGCAAAACCTCACTATATGAAAAATAATGACAACAAGTTACAAGATTTTTACACTTATTTTTACATTACACTTCAAAAATCTAAATATGAGCGTGGCAAGTTTCAATTGCTACTTTGTTTACTGCGGTTACCGGGGAAACTGCTATATTCCCGGCGAAAAGGGCCACCTGCTGGCAGAGAATGAATTCTCATTTTTCAATAAGCTCTTCTGCTCTTCAGACCAAAGCCAAAAAGTTCCTTTATTTTTACGCAGAACAAAATAATATAAAGTAACATAATATAAAAAATATATAAGTGGGTGGGTGCGTTATTGATCTTAATTACTAAATAAATATCCAAAAATGTGTGATGAAGTTTAAGTACGCCACTGAGAATCCTTGGTTGGCCAGCTGGTCTCCCAGCCTGACCAGCTTAAGAAGTGGCCAAAACCCCATTTATTTATTTATTTTAATTTTTTGGCAGGGATGTTGTCCCCCTCAGTGTCTATGATGGTCCTGGGCTTCTTTCTTCATTCCTGGTCATTCATCTTTTGGGCATTCACTGTTGAATGTCAGACTGAAAAGTACCCAAAACCCCTCTAAAACGAGCCAAGGCTTGGAGACAAGTTAAGACCAGCAAACATCGTAGGCTGGTTTGCTAAATTCAAATTTACACTTGAATCCTCACAATTAGTAGTTCTCAACCAAGACAATGGGGCTTAACACAATTCCAATGATCTTCAAGATGGCTTAAAATGATTTAAAATAAGACAAAATATGCTTTAAAGTCAACTCAGTCTTTTTGGATCTGACAGCAAACAAAATGTAACAGTGTTGCTAGAGGAGGAGTACAGTGGAAAAAGTTTGTGTCCTCACAATGAAGTTCAGTGGCAGTTAAGTTATGACGTGTACAGTAAGTGTTGAAAATGTGAAGTTTTTCTTTTCCAGTGTTGTCATGAATTCACCTAAAACAGACTGATGTTATACAAAACCTTTTCAACATGGTAATATTTTTTATATATTCTCTTGAGTACCTGTGGGGGATTCTATAGAGACGAAATGAGCAACACTCCCCATTAAAGACTGCATGGCTGCATTTATAAAAAAGCATCATGAGATCAACGAAGTTGATCGTAAAGACCATTGGTGACAGTGGATCTGTAGTAGGTCTATTCTGTATATTATCCATATTGAAAATGAAGGATCTCACTGTATGTTTACTCTCTTTTATTGTATGGGTTATTTGTTTCTCGATCACTTTATTCTCCTTAATGAGTTATACAATATAATTTCAGATTGTGGGAAACTTATTAAAATGAGTTTGTCTATGGAAATCTGAAGTGGACAACCAACAACACAGCACCTGTGTATGTGATAAATATAACAATTAAGCCCTTTTCCACCCACTTGAATGTGCAGGGTTTATAATGGAGTTGTTTATTTCCACAGCTGCAGAAGAGTGACCCAGACACTTATACTCTTAACACAATGACCCATCTTAATAAACCCCAAAGTCCTCATGACTTGGTAGTATGACCTCTGTAGGTCTTCACAAAAAGGGGCTGTGAATCAACAGAGCAAGAACTTTTACAACACGAGGAAGCATCAGCTGTGCAATGTAAATCCTGTAAATACTATACCACTGAACTCCAGAAATGCCATTGTTAAAGGATACTGTGGTTTGCATACTCAATTTTTTTGCACGCAATGGTTTGCATATGAAGTAGCTCATACACAAACCATCGGAAAGATATTATTTTGAGTAGCAGAATTGTTCAATCCCCTTTGACTCCTTCTCTCGGCCCAGAGGAATTTGAGGAATTTTACTTAACTCGTAATTCAGAACTCCACGATTCACATCGCCCCACTGCAGTCGCCGGGAGGAAAGCAACAACAGGAGTTCTTTCCACCTCCCACAATCCTGGAAACAAAAAATATAACGAGTGTACATGTTGCATAAAACATCTGAAAATTATGACTTTTCCAGCTCCTCTCAAGAGATGTCAGTCTTATACAGAATGAACCCTCTGAACACCCTTTATTCTGTACCAGAGATAATCAATTATACTGCTTTTATTAGTCTAATAGCACATAACACATCTGGATGTTGTCTGTTCACATCACCAGCTTTTGCCAGCCTTACTTACCTCTCTTATGTGAAACAACTTGATCCCATATAATGATCCCAGATAAATTGAACTCAAAAGAGCAGCATTTCTTTGAAACAGAAATCACTTATCATATTACAAATATCTGTCACTTTTGATTTAAAGGGATAGTCCAGCCAAAAATGATAAGTTTGTCATTAATCACTTACCCCCATGTCAAACCCATAAAAGCTTAGTTCACCTTTGGAACACAATTTAAGATATTTTGTATGAAAACCGGGAAGCTTGTGACTGTCCCATTGACTGCCAAATAAGTTACACTGTCAATGTCCAGAAAAGGATGAAAAGCACATCAGAATAGTCCATCTGTCATAAGTGGTTCAACCGTAACGTTATGAAGCAACGAGAATACTTTTTGTATGTGAAGAATACAAAAATAATGACTGTATTCAAAAAGTCGTGTCCTCTGTCTCTCCGAATCACCGTACAGGCATTTTAAAAAAACACCTGCTGAATGCAAACTGTGTACACCTCTCTGTGTCAGCCACGGCACAAGTATACACTTTTTATTTGTATTAACACTTTGATTTGAAAGAAAACAGCACATCCTTGTGTCGTGGCTGACACAGAAGAGCATCTCAGTAGTTCAGCAGGTGTTTTCCAAAATGGTGCAATGGTGATGTGGGGAGAGACAGAGGAAACGACTTTTTGAATAAAGTCATTATTTTGGTTTTCTTTGCATTCAAAAAGTATTCTGCCTATGGGACAGTCACAATCCTTCCGGTTTTCATCCAAAATATCTTAAATTGTGTTCCGAAGACGACAAAGTTTTTATGGGTTTGGAATGACATGGGTGTAAGTGATTAATGACCAAATTTTCATTTTGGGGTGAGTAACCATTAATGCATTCTTGCTCAATAAAACTATATATATATATATATATATATATATATATATATATATATATATATATATATATATATATATATATATATATATATATATATTTATATATATGTGTGTGTGTGTGTGTGTGTGTATATATATATATATATATGTGTGTGTGTGTGTGTGTGTGTGTGTGTATATATATATATATATACATTGACCCCAAACATTTAAACAGCAGTATACAGTACATTAAAGAAGGATGAGTGTATAATGGCCATTTAGCAGTGGGGCATTCTCTTGCAAGTGTGATATTGCTTTTACAGTTTATAAAATATAATGCAAGATGAAAATCAAAACAAAACAACAAAAGTATTATAAATGAAAGGAACAAAAACCTCTTAATGCAAAAATCTAAGTCTAAACTCTCCCACCATGACTCACATTGCAGATACAATTTCATTATTACTATACATGTATAGTCACCTACTGTGTTTGTAATATGAAAACAGAAACTGTAGCTAGCGCTTTGTCATTTTGTGATGCACAACTCATATGGCCACTAATGACTAATAAGGCTAAGCAATCACTGCAGCATTTTTTTTTAAACGAATAGAACACAAATTAACAGCAACAACTTGACATAGTACACAGCATTTTCAAAGGGCAAAGGGCATCAGTTTCAATGCAATGCTCACAAGACTAATGATACAAAAAGTATTTGAACTGAATAGCAAGTGAAATGACACTATCATCTCTCTTGAATTAAACTGCTATACAAACAGGGTTTGTAGTTTTGAAAGAACTTTAATCCTATTCTTAAAAATGACATTTAAAAATCCCCCGGGGCGTAGAGGTTTCTCTTCTGATTTACAATCAAATATTAGTCTACCTTTTACAGACGCGATAAACATCAAATGTGTGTCTCATGAAAACTAAAGGAGCAGACAAGTTACATTATAGATCAATGTCTCTTTGAAATTGCATTCTTCTGAAAAAAAAAGCTGTAATGATGTGTCAAATGAAACCAGTCAAGCTCCAGCTTTGTCTCATAGCCAGATGGAGAGTCTTGAGTGCTTCAATTATGAGTTTTGCTCCGGAGGAATAGAAGAACAGTAATGTTTTCAGTTGTCGCACAATATTGCAACAACTTATGAAAAGGTTCAGTACGAGTTGATCTTCTCCATTTTTAGTCTTGGCTTAGAACTTTATTACCTCATTTTCACAGGCCTTTATTTGATTATATGTACATGTAACACTATTCAAGTTTGAGAAACTCATAAAACTCCATTAATGTAATTTTATACAAGTAATATTCCTCGTTATAAAAGCCTAACGGAATTAAATGTCGGACTTACATATGGTCACATCAGCACTTTTCACACCCATCTCCTCCACTCTACATGAAACTGGAAACTACTTCAATCTAACGGATCATTTACATCAAAATCTGGGGTCAGTAAAATGTTTTTGTGTGTGTGTGTGTGTGTGTGACAGAGAGAAAGTAATACTTTTACTCAGGAAGGATACATAAAATTGATCAAAAGTGAGAATCAAGGCATTTATAATGTCTATTCATCAGTCTTAAAAAATACATTATAAGTTCCCCAAAAATATTAAGCAGCACAACTATTTTTAACATTGATGTCCATAAGAAATGTTTCTTGAGCACCAAATCAGCCTATTAGATTCTATGACACTGAAGACTATAGTAATGGCTGCTGAAAATGCAGCTTTTCCATAAATTGCATTTTAAAATAAGTAAAAATACTTATTACATATACTATATTATTGTTTTTACCACACTTTAAACCATAGTGTATATCCGATTAAAAACGAATGTGCCTCCTTGTATGCCGATCTACTCAGGGCGAAGGCACAATCATGACGCCTTTTTCATTAATATTATTATACACCATGTAGACATGAAAGTTATGACTGACCACAAGTCTTATGAGCCCAAGTCATCTAAGAGGCAGGAGACCATAACAAAATTCTCAAAATTCCAGAAGATTTTTTCAAGAGAACACATCCTTTGTTATGCGTCGGCTGTGGATAAAGAGCAGGCCTGTTCTCGACTACTTACAAACGATCCAATTCATAAAAAGAGCCGCTGTAACACCATTCATTAACAAGAGAATACAAAGGCTTGGTATATGGTGTGCAATGTTTATTGAAACAGATTACTGATTAACAGGGTCAATCCCTTTTAGAGCAGTTAAGAAGAATCATGTTGGTAGAAAATGTCCCAATGATCCCCTTCAGACATAGTTTGAGGGATTGAAGAGAGCAGATCTTGGTCACAGAGCATTGTGTGTCTACGGCAGTCTGGAGAGACAAGCGATAGAGGGAAAAAAAAGACAAGACATAGGAATAACCATAGCGCTTTTGAGTTGAATCTCGCCCTTTACTTCAATGGCCTCAGTTTCTGAAATTTATGAGAATGACTTCTTCTGAGAGAGGTTGATTTTGTCACCCAGACTCAAAGCCATACCCTATAAAAAAAAACAGAGGAATTATCAGTCGTGCAGTGACTAATTACATAAGCAAAATTCAAGAACTGACAGGTGTAAAAAAAATAAATTACGTCTTTGTAACATTAAAATATACAAATGACTATACATCAAAGGTGGCTGTGTAATTTGATTTTCTGTCACTCATAGAACATTAAAAGAACTGATAACAAGAAAAAGTTACAAATTTAGTGACCGCAAGTAAACTAAGCCCCCTTCCGAAATTCTCAATCATTATTCATATCTGTAGACTCATAAATGCTTATCCAAATTCACCTGGCTTTTTGCTCGGATGCGAATATGGCCATTGACTGGGGCATCCGGACCCATGTGAATTGGCTTTTCGATGCTGACGTTTGCAAGGGCATCCTCCCCAAATATAGAGCGGGCATAGAGATTTGCTGCCATAAAGCCACAGATGCCGGACAGCGCCTGAGTTACGAAAGAAAAAAAATTGATATGATTGTAATAACGTTTAAAAAAATCCTAGAGGTGTTCACTGGTCTCATCGAGTGAGTACTGTACCTTCTCTGGGGTCAAGCACTTCATGTTGGTAGAGTTAAGAATGTGTTGGAGATATTCGGACAGATCTGTGATGTTGGTGTTGACGGTCACCTGTGTGGAAACAAAACACAAAACAAATTCCAGACATATTACCTCTAACGCAATAGAGATTAACGTAGCCATTATCCGCAAAGAATTCACCAGTCCTCTAGACTTGCCTTATTTTCCCACTCAAATTCAGCCCACATCTGTCTGAACTCAGCATCTGTGCAGGAAGCCGGCTGAATGTAGTCCATGATATCAATGTGAATGTCGCTGAGGACTACGCAGTTCCTGTCACTGGCTGCCCCTGATACATCGTATACTGCAAAACATGCGTTTTCGTTTATTAAAGTGATTCCAGGTCCCTTCTCAACAACAGACGCAGTAGAGGTATAAATAGAGACAGTTAGAGATAGTCCACAAACCTATGTTTCCGAATATGATGCCATTCTCTGTGGAGGCCACCTTCACGTTGGCTTTGATGTTGGCAAAGTCGTGAGGAGCCAATGTAAGAGGAGATGGCTTCTCAACCAATTTAAGGTCACCTGGAGATTGGAGAAAATTTTTAGTAAAACATGCACTGAACACACTCAATAAAGTCATTTCTTATGAATCCAAGGACCAACATGTACCTAGTGTTGCCAGCTCCAGGGTGCAGTTCTGAAGGGTGTCGCTAGTCTGATTAACGACCAGGACATCCAGGACGATGTCATACTGATTGACATGGACATAAGCTTCTGCGTACACTGGATCTGAGAAACCAGTCAATTGGGTGACCTGGAAGAAAACATGAGATGGCTCAGTCTAGGACAGTGGTTTTCAACCAGGGGGCCTAAAGATGACAAAACAAGCTAAAAAGAATAGGTTTTTTATTTTAATTAATTTAGCAAAGCTATGGAAATATTATATGATGAGATTTTTTTTTGACCCCCCTGCCTGATTTGACACAGTGTTAAAATCTGTTCAGTTGAACCAACATGCCCTCTGGTGGTAGATGATGACAAACTACAAACAACCTCTAGTCATCTACTCTAGTCAACTAGTCATCATCATAAAATGATGTCTTGTACAGATTCAAACAGATCCATATAAAATCTTCCAAAGACCTTATTGAGTTTGGAGGCCAGAGGGTCTGCTGCTTCTTTCCTCTGAGTATTGCCCATAGCAGCCAGCAGACTGAGCTGAAACTGATCCTCTTTGGACGTCATCTCATTCTTAGCGGTCAGCTGCATGAAGGAGATCGGATCATCCGCCTGAACCGTTACATTGCGCTTCTCAGACTCTTTCTGAAAGAGAAAAAACAACAACACTGTAATTACACATAATGGTCGAAATGAACGAGCAATTTTCATCTTGTGATCTATAAGAAATGATCTGATAATATGTTTGTCTACATCTTTACACAAATGAACCAATAATACCACCATATTAATAGATTTCTGGATTCAGTAACTACCAGGAAGCAACGAGGGAAAAGATGTTTACCTTCTGAGACAGTTTCTCCTCCTCCAGTCTGACAGCGAGCATATGGGACAGAGATCTGCGGCATTCCTTGTTAAAGATGTCATTCATGAGGGGCGAACACTCGGA
This sequence comes from Carassius auratus, assembly GCF_003368295.1. Classification (NCBI taxonomy): domain Eukaryota; kingdom Metazoa; phylum Chordata; class Actinopteri; order Cypriniformes; family Cyprinidae; genus Carassius; species Carassius auratus. Next base: position 28,943,747 of record NC_039274.1, read on the forward strand.
CAGGACCTTGAGGCACAGTGAGATCCGGTCCACATCATCATCGGTGATGGGCTTCTTGGGGAGAGACGACTTGCCCAGATGGAGCACAGTGGCCATGATCAGCATAGCCTCCGCCACGAACGACTACGAGCAGCAAAACAACATTTATTCCACCACAATCAGACACATCAAGAATTCTATTTTAGTCACTGTTGAACTTACATTTTGCCTTTTTTTGTCCTCAGCAAGGGCAACATAGCGCAAGGCCACTTTGGTGAGGGTTGTGGCCAATGAGGCAGCAACGTAAAAGTCTCCATCCATCAGGAAACCCCTCAGAGGAGGCCTACAGAACAAAGGGATGATTTAGAGATGTAATACGGAGGAAAATCTCCATAATGTGTCAATAAGGGGAGAGGATGACCTGTCCTCCTCTTTTTTGGATGGTCTGGAGGAGCTCAGGGCACTTTGTGTGACGTAAGTGCCCATTTCTGTCACCAGCTTAGGAGCTGGAGCTGCAGACACCTCCTCCTCAGGTTTCACGTCTCCAGACTCCTTTTTCAACTCGTTTTCCACAATTGGGATCTGAAAAAAAAAGATCATGATTTAAAACAGATTTTTTAGGGCACTATTCAGGATCAACATTTCTGTATAATTTACAACACTGCAGTTATAATTATGTATATTGTACATTACTGTGTATTGCGACTCCTATGCTGTGTTTTTTTCTGTAAACCTGCATATTTTTATGTCACATATTATATAATATTATACAATTTTATTATTAGTAAAATATGTAATGGTATAATCAGGGTTCCCACACTTTCAATTCTCTATGACTTTTAAAGCCTTTTTTTTTTTTTTTTAAATACATTTACAGCGATCGCACTCAAAATAATAGTTCCTAGCCAAATAAAGTTTGTCTCAGTTTTATAATGACCATAGAAGTGTCCAAGATATTTTAAGACATTATCAGTTTTCAAGAATGTTCCAGGCCTGGAAATCACATTCCTGAAATTCCCAAATATTTCCAGTTACATGAGAACATATATACTTCTGTCTTGATTTCATCACTTTTATTTTCCATTACAACACCATTTAACCCTAAACCCTTCGACTCAATTTCTTTCAACTACATTTGTTTACTAACCATACTCTCAAGGAATGTTGCTGTTAATTTGGTGGTTGTTCCAGACAAGTGTTAATGATGAGCACTGGATGTAACAAAGCGATATGAACTGATGCTCTACAGACCTCTCCTAAAGATCTGCGGACTTCTGTCATGACACTCTGGATGTCCTCTTTAGTGCTACAATATTCACCCAAAATCCACAGAGCTCCTCTGTAAATCCTGCAACAGGAAACTTGATTTAAAATCACTGCAATGCGTCGCGATCCCTATTAGAACTTATGTAAGGGGTTTTATCAAACTTCTAAGAAAGCAGTTAAGCAGCATTTCTTACTTGACCGTCTTGATTGCGTGAAACACCTCTAGCATCTTCTCAATGATGAGAGGTCTAAGGTTGTCAAACCTCTGAATTGCCTCACGCACAAACTCCAGCACATCGGCCGCGGCCGCTTCGTTAGTGTCGCTCAGGAACTCCATCAGCTGAGGACACAGTAAAGATGTGAGTTCATCAAACATCGGAAGATCTCAAAGGGCTAGATGGATTAACAATAGGGATGTCCCGATCAGGTTTGTTTTTTTATCCAACCCATTGAATACGGAGTATCTGCGGATACAGAGTCCAATTCCAATACTTGTATATTCCTAGTGTTTGATGCACAATTCAAGTACATAATGGTTTTTAAATTAATCCAATGGATACAGAGTTGTGCACAGAGTAAAGTATACATATATATAAAATACACTCTCTCCATGTATATATTTGCACATATTACATAAAGACATTGGCAGAATATGGGACTATTGATGTAAACCTCTTTTAATTTACATATACAATAAGCAGAATAATTAAAACATAAGTAAAAAAAAAAAGTGGAGATATGTTTAAAAAGCATGAAGCTTGCAGTGTCAGTGCTAGCCTTACAGTCAAATCTAATGCCAGACGCAGCTCATCGCAATGCTTTATGGCAATGATAAAGTAAATGATAAATGAATGAGTGATATTTACAAAAGCGTGCATCAAATACACGGAGCATGGAAGCTCAAACGTGCTGAAATTTCTTGCCAAATCTACCGGAAGATGAATACTGCCATCTACTGCATGTCACCGGCATGATAGCTGACATTAAATAAAGATTGGGCTTAGGAGAGTTTATGCTGATCAGTTAAAGGAATGCTTGATCAGCCCCAATCCAGACCCTTGGGACATCCCTAATTAACAATGAATGTTAAAAGATCCAATGATCAAGTGAATTGTGTAACTTCCATTTTGTTGCTAGTAATGTATATTTTGAAATGACTGAAATGCATCAAGAGTGTTTCGAGTGTTCACTCAACAGACGTACCACGGGGATGACATTGGCCGCCATGTCAGGGAAGCGCACGCTACAGGAGTGGAGGGTGCGAACAAGCAGCTGCCTGTACTTGTCTGTGTCCTCGTGCTCAGTCACATTGTTGGTTTTGATGACTTCTTTCTTTAACACTATTACCAGCTGCAGAAAAAAAAAAAGAAAAAAAAACCCTGCTTGAATGGAAAAGATCATTTAACAATAAATAGTAGAGATTTACTATTGCTTGAAAGACTTAATGTAAACGGGTATCCAGGATGTCAAACTTTGATATCATACAAAAAACACTAATAAAGTAATAGAATATGGCACATAAATCAGTGATCACGTTAGATTTTAAACATTTTCAGACACTGACCAAGATATGACATCATGCTCTGTGGCGCCTTTTTCCCAAAACTTAAATAACAAACAAAAGTTTCCTAAACTTCGAAATGTAGTGGAATGTGAAACCTTGCATTTCCAGTCTTCCATATTTCCATGCATATGATTTTTATAGTGCTTTTATGGTGCTTTTTGGTAATTTACAGTCCCTGTTAATTTGAATTTTTCAGCAGTTTTCCTTTTGTGTTCCTCTTAAAAAACGCAAATCATACAACTTGAATAAAAATGATGACAATGTTAATTTTTGAGTGGCAGGTTTTGACACGCACCTCCTCCACATTGCGGGATGACACCAGGTCCAAGGCCAGCTGTAGGGTCTTCTTGCGGACCTCAAGATCAGGAGTGGTCAAAACCCTCAGAATATCCATCACAAGGTCCTAAAAAAAACACAGCGCCAGGCATACTGTTAGGTTTGATGTGTGGAACGAACGTCTCCAAATGAAGTGCTGAACTCAAGTGTACCTGCAGCACACGCTCATGTGTGGGGTGCTCCTTCAGCTCGATCAGTCTGTCCAGAACAATGAGCTTGACGTTGTTGTCACTCTCTTTAATGATCAGATCAATGTAGCACTGAGCAGCAGCCTGAAACACAAAGAACATGCATACTAAGTCATTCCATTTATGTACCAGCATGCAGAAAAATGATATGGGAACAGTTGTGGTGCTAGATGCTGTACCTTGATGGCGGTGGGGGCGCTGGACAGAGTAACCAGAGTTCCAGCAGCTTCATATTTTACAGCAGGACTGGACGACTGCAGCAGGTTGTAGATACAACGGATGAAACGAGCTCTCTCCGAAGGGTTGGCATGACAGACCTAACCAAACAGAAGGATATAAAACAGACACAGTGAGAATGTGAATGACCATCTGCCAGTATGCAGCGTGATAAAGCTGAAGAGCTTAGAATTTGATTGAACTGCTGCTGATGACAGCATTTCATTAAGAGAATAGCACATCCAAAAAAGAAACTGACGATTTGACATTGGCTACAAGATGAACAATACAGCATAAAACTTGTGGACTTAAAAGTCAAAACGTACCGATAGTCATAATGTATTTTTTTTCCCCATAAACATGTCTTTAAGAAGCCATTAGTTATTAAAAAACTAAATAGTGGATGTTCTGAATCCACAGCAGAATTAAGCACAAAATGTAAGGATAAAGATAAAAAATTTAAATATTTGGACTATTTAAACATTGAAATACATATTCCTGTAAAATCATATTAAATTTAATGCAGTAATTTTAATACTAATTTAATTTTAAAAAATTGTTATACCAGCGAGACAATGATGTCAAAATACCTGAAATCATTTTTGAACCAATCATTGAACAGGCTTGATTGTTTGAGACCAATGGAATAACGCCTGGCCCCTAATGCCCAGCACTGCATTCTTGCGACACTTATAAAAATGATTTATGCTCAAAACACTAGTGTAAACACATGAGTATACTTCACTTTCTTCATAAGCCCAAAGCATTCATTGGACATAAGCCTCGTCAACGGCATGTAAGCCTTTTCTCACCATTAGACACATCGAAATAAAAGGGAAAAAAATGTCATGTCTAATACTTACTTTGCAAATAGATAAGGTTTGTTCCAAAACTTAAGAATTGTGTTAGTTAGCTTTGTGTGACTAAGCGAAGGCAGTAAAAGTGCAACCATTGTTGTGATTAATGTCAGAATGTTTGCTACTGTTATGTGATGTCTGCACCCATATTTAGTGAGTGGTCTGTATTATTTGTTTTATATTAAAATTGCAATTCTGCTCTTAGGGTTAAACAAGAATGATAAGATGTGAATAGACACCTCACCTTATAAATCAGCTCCACGATGACGAGCTGTAGAATGTCTCCAAAAGTATGCACCTGATCAATACAGGTGCTAAGGTAGTCCAAAGCTCGATCCTGCAATAATGTATTAGAAGAACAGGTACATAGTTTCAAGAGATTCCCATTCTTGCACTTAAAAATGTAATTTTTAAAAAACTATAATAAGATTGTGTACCTGATCTGCATGGATCAGCATCATAAAAGCATTTCTCTTGCAGCTTGCGTCTTTCTCATTTACAAGAAAATCATGAATCAACTCAGGAGCATCTGGGATCAGGTGCTCAAAGTTCCTAAAAATAAAAATAAAAAATAAAAATGTCTTTGATGTCTGTTTCTGGCCCCTGCACACATAGATCCAACAACACACCTGTAGATAGTGTAGATGGCCAGGACTGCATTGCGGCGTACATAGCTATGACGATGCTCCAGACAGGCACGGATTGCTGGCATGAGGGGCTCCAGCAGCTCAGATTCCTTCAGCTTGCACAGGAAGCGCAGGGTGGAGCCACGGATGAACTCGTTGGGATGCTGGAGATCCTATAGATGCACGACACAGAAGGCATATTTAAAAGAAAAAAATGCACACAACATAAATCTTTAAAATAAGCAATACACATTAAGTTCCATAGTTCATGCCTACCTTCCTGTAGGCATCACAGACCAAAATCATCTCCTGAAGAAGTTTGCCATCAGGAGTAGTTTTGGGAACAATCTCCCAAAAAACTAGTAATAGTTTTTTAATTGTGTGGTCCTGAAGAGGCAGCACAAACCGAATAATGGTCATTAACAGGCCCGGAAGTTTCTCTCCATTCAGGATCATGATGATGACCTTTTTCAAAGCCTCTGTCTTGGCTTTGATTTCCCCCTTTTCTGTTTTGACAAAAAATAAAGGAGGAAAACGGTTACCCATATTTACTACCTTTCAAATGTTTGCGGTCAGTAAAATATTTCGTAGAAATTAGTACTTTTATTCAGTAAGGACCTGTTCAATTTATCAGAAGTGACAGCAGAGGCTTTTACATTGTTATAGAATATGTGTCATTAAAAAAATGCTCTTCTTTTGAACTTTCATTAATAAAAATATATACGTTTCCACAAAAGAAGCAGCACAAATGTGCTAAAAAAATTTCTTGAGCACCAAATCAGCGTATTAGAATGATTTCTGAAGGATCATGTGATTCTGAAACCTGGATCAATGGCTCCTGACAATTCACCTTTGGCATCAAAAGAATAAATTACATTTTAAAAAACATTTTTGACTTCTTTTAATTTCATAAATGTAATTTCATTTAATAAATGACCACACATGAATATTACCTAAATCAGCTTTCAAGCTGACTTCTGATGGTGGTTCAGAGTCATTGGTGACATTCATGAGAGTGTAACACACATTCTCCGCAGCTGTCATGATGTCAGCTCTTTTTCTCTTCACGAGACTCCAGTCAGAGATTGCCTACGAGTTTACCTAAAACACAGGTTACAACACATCACTAAAGGGTTAAATGAATAGTCCATTATGTCACAGCAGGTCATCCTTTGCAAACTTGGTACTGCCCTGCACCATGCAGAATAGAAAAGTGTACACAATGTCAGTGAAATTACTCAGAGTGCTGTTCATTTTAAAGCGTTTTGTTATCAGCAAAAAAAATACTCAAAAAATAGAGTGCCCCTTTAAATGATTACCATATCTGAGCACCTTATGTTTACGTTTCATTTCAAATTACTTCAGAGAACACTGTGGTACTTCCAAGGTATACATGCAATGACATAAAGCAGGGCCAAACTATAAAAGCAACTAACGGCGTCCTTGATTTTAGGTTCTACTCTGTTAAGATTATTTTTTTTAATATATATATATATATATGAAGATCCAGTCAGAATTCTCACGGTCTGCTGCCGTCCAGGATTAATCGAATTAGCAGCTAGTTTGCCAGCTGTGGCAGAAGACCAACTTGTATCATGTTGTGCAGTGAATATAAAATCAAAACGAGATAATATTAGCACTGCTGCTCAATAACACATCTCGATAACACAGTTAATACTATACAGTTAAATTACCGATTGCGCGATCAGTCGACATCACTGTTACAGTAGCAGCTAGCTTAGCACGCTAACTTAACTGTCTGCGATAAAACCGAGAGCTGACAACCAGTGCTTCCATGCTTGAAGCAACTCAAAATAACAAAAAAAAAGTATTTTATTAATGTGCTCTCTTGTAGAACTGCTAATGTATTACCTTTTAAACAGGTCTTAGGACTCTCTCTTCTTCTGTATGCACATCCGCGTCTGGAGAGATTCTTTCGAGTGACGTGGAACCTGACTGACTTGGCCACATCAATACTACAGCGAGCCAGACGGTTCAAACCACGCGGAGCGTTACGCAAACGCGAGGTTTGTTGCAGAGTACACAGTATGATCGTGACTGGAGCCGTGTGTGTGTTCGTGATTATGTTTTACTTGTTTATACTGGAATATTATGCTTAATTTTCCTTTCTTGGTCAAGATGTATAAGGAAAAATTAAAACCGAATGTCTAAAGCGAAAAGGTTAAACACACAAGCTATTCGAATTTATTGATGTGAAACGGGGCTTTCATAGTTAATTAAACCTAAAACCATTACAAATAAACAAGTAAATAAATACCCAAATACATTTTATTTCAGCTAGTTGTAAAGGCAAAATAGAATATATATATATATATATATATATATATATATATATATATATATACACACACACACACACACACACACACACACACACACACATAGAATAATATTGGACTATTAGCCTAATTGTTATATATAATATATTTACATTAACTTTTTTTTGTTGAGAAAATGGATATAGATATTGAATGATAAGATTTTACATAAATTACATTTTACATATTTTAAATAAATATTACACTGTTAGAAAATCTGTAGAAAAATGGGAAAGATACTGGTAATTTTCTGCCAGGACACTATCCATTCATATACATTTGTGTATGTAATGTCATAGCCTCCTGCTGATCAGTTCCATACAAATGGGAAGATACATTATGATCCTCACACGAGAATGACTGATGATTTTATTAACTTGTCTATTCAACCACTTCACTTGTTCAGTTGGAATCATGGAAAAGCTCTTAAGATAGCCGTGGGGTTTGCAACACAGAAGTAAAGTAGCCTAAATGAGGTCAGTTTCAATGCATTATGGAACCAGCATTAGTCTACATCATTTGAGATTGAGAACTGAACTGAGATCATTCAAACCAGTTTTCCTGCCAAGTGCATGAATTGTTCTTGCTCTCCATATGGGATAAATATACATTTACATAAACTTTGATCTCTGGATTTTTTTTTACAAATGTGAGTCATTTTAAGACCATTAAACAAACCTTTCTTTGTGTTCAAGCTGTTAAGGAAAGACCACATCTTAGTTCAGAAAACAGCTTCTTTTTACCTAAAGAATTTGGCATCAGAGGGACTTTCCCTCTTTATAACCCTCTTATGTTTTTGTTTTTTGTTCTTCAGAAAGGGAAAAGGTGTTGACTGAACAAAGACAAAAGGATCATGAACCAGTTTTATTTTTTCTTTATATTTTTATACTTGTCTTTTAATCTGAAGATTAGTTAGATCAAGCAAATAATAGCTTCAGTATTATCACCAAATAAAGTCCTCGAGGTGTAAACTTCAATTAAAGGAATTCCCAAAAGGAATATGGTATGTACCCTATATATAAAATACTCTAATTATACTATATAACATTTTCCTAAATCTATTATTTGGCCAACACTTCACAGTAAGGTCCATTTTGTTAAGTTACTGCATCAGCCTACTTAGTAATCCTTTAATGTAAGTTAATAAAACAATTATTCATGTTAGCTTACAGTGCATTAGATAATGCTAACGGATACAGTTGGTATTTGGTGATTTTTTTTTTTGGTTGATTTTGCTTTTAGAACTGAAAGAATGAAAAGGTAGACTTGAGAAACTCATCCAAAATTAGATTAATGTAATAATGATGAGACAGTATGCAGTGTTACAAATAAAATACAGTAATATTAATGGGTTCCCTGACCAGCTAAGCCTCTGGATCCCAATCGTTGGTAAGAAACTGTTGATAACTCGGCCGTGACATAATGTCCATGTTAGTGACCTCTTGTGGTTCTGCATTTAAACCATAAGGGCCGCTTGAGTCGTTATTGCCAAAACGTAAGTCAGAATAATCAACTACACTGAAAAAAAGGAAAAGCAGTTTTACTGAATTTACTAAAAGGATACACTTACAATCTACTTAATAAATTTATGTTTAAGATGGAAACATAATTGTATTGTTTTAATTCTAAATGAAATTCAACATAATCATCAAAACATGATATAATCACTTTGCAAGAAAATGTTCAAATTGTTTCAGATGTCAAACAAATGGTGTTCATGTAAAATGATTTTTTTCTGCCGTTTGATTTATTTAATTAAAATAGGCCCCTGTCACACAATTACTTTGTATTTTCTTCTCAACTTAATTCCATTGTGTAGGCTATAATTAATTTAATTCATGTTTGTGAAATACGTCGTTTGCGCGGGAGCAACGCGCGCGAGAGCGTCTGCGCATGCGCTTTGAAATCCAGACCACACCAGGACCGTTGGTTTGGAAAGGACACATGAGGGTACTGACTGTCTTGTTTTCAGAGCTCGTTAAAAGGTAAGAATTTCAGTATCTATCGTATGATATATTATACAAATGCATTCATTGTCAGATTAAATGCAACAATAATGTTTTAAGATAACCCCACACGCTTTTAAATCGATGGTATATTTCGTCGAGTGTCGTCGCAGATTTTTTTTTTTTTTTTTTTTTTTTGGGTGGGTAACGTTAACGTTCAGGTTAATAAACCATGAATATTACTGGTAACACTAGTTTATCAAACTTCTACAATCCGATTAAACAATTTACAGATGGAAATCAAGTTCTCATCAGGTGAATAATAATAACATGGACTTTAGGATTTGTGTGGGGGAGGGATTCGTAGCCGTTGTCATATCACTGCAATGGGCAAAAGCGCTCGCTCGATGCTCTGTCAGTGCATGTCTTTGATTTACCGAAAGTGGTGGACAGTAAGGGAGTAGCTTTACATTTACTTAAGTACATTTTTCAAGTATCTGTACTTTACTGGAGTAGTTTTATTTTGAGTAACTTTAAAAATAAACTTTTAAATCGGATCGCGAATCGCACCAAACGATTCGTTTAGGAATTAGAATGATCCGATTGCAGCTGTTCTGGAGTCGACCACTCACTGATTCAAATGAACCGTTTAGTGTGAGTCTACAGAAGAACCGGGAGATCTTGTGAGCGCGCGTGCATCTTGATGTTGCTAAAAGTAAGTTGTTAATGTCGAAATTTAGGATAAATTGTTGTAACTGAAAATCATATTTAGGTCAAATTTGTCAGTTGTTTGGGAACTAAACCCGCTGTAAAGAGTGATCTGTTTAAGCCCACTGAAATGCTCGAGTGCAGACGATGCAGACACATCAATCAGCGTCTCTGTGCTTTAGGTAAAAAAAAAAAAAAAAAAAACATTAACGCAAATTAATAAAATAACTCATTTATTCAAATTCCACGCTGCCGTAATATTAACAGTTTTATTAAAATGCTACCATGTCCTATGTGACGTCTGTTTTTATATTGTTTATCAACAGTAACGTTATATTGTTTGGATTAACTAGACGAGTAGACTGACATGAATGTTTATTCATAACCGTACCGAAAATAAGTAAATATTGTTAGCTGATGCTAACTGTCTAGCTAACAAGCTTGCTGGTGCTAACTTGAGGTAATTTTTATAAATAATGTCCAAATATTTTTATTCAACCACACATATATATATATATATATATATATATATATATATATATATATATATATATATATATATATATATATATATATAGATTACATCTGGGGAGAAAAGAAAGGATGTGATGTTCAGAACATGGTAACTAACATTACAGTAATTATCAAAGAGGAAAAGAGAAGTACCCCATTTGGCCAGGGTTGTTTTTACACCACAGACAAGATTTGAGAAGGAAAAAATCATTATGAAAATATAATTATATTTTCCTTAAAATGTTCTTCCTAACTTCAGGCCTTATTATCATGTCATTTATAACTGTGATGTTCTGTAAAACAACAAGCTTTAAAATACTTTGTTCTTACTGGTGAAGATCAGATGGTCATCTCTGTTTTCTCTCAGGTAAATCACAGTGTAAGCTTCACAGTTAACATCACTCTCGTCAACGTAGTCCATATGAACAAAAATATATCTTGACTCCATATAGTGGTTATTTTGGAATAAATCTCAGGTATTTTGAGCAGTAGGATTCTAAAAAAAAAAAAAATGTGCTAATATAAAATTAAATTAATCTATATATCTTTCTCTATTAATCCATCTATCTTTCAGTACTTTTTTACTTAAATACATAAAAAATTGAGTACTTTTGTACTTTCACTTGAGTAAAATTGAAAAAGGAGTACTTTTACTGGAGTAATATTTTTTACTCAAGTACTTGATTTGTGTACTTCGTCCACCACTGGTTAAACATACAGTATGTTTTTAGTGCAGGGACCTATTTTATCAAGTAAACGAATACTCGATAGCCCGGCCCTCGCCCATAACTCACAAAAATCTCTCAGGCAGGTTTTTAGATTACAATATTAGGATTTCACATCTAAATTAATAAAATTTTTGTTGGCTAACTAACATGGTTGACACTTTGAGATGGATATCATAATTAATATAAATGACTGCTGCAATAAAGGTTATTTTATGGTATGCTATAAATTGTTTTTTAAAGTGAATGTTGGTTAATTTTCTAGTATTTACCATACATTTTGGAAAAAAATTAAAAAGTATTTTTTCCAAAAAGGTACATCTTAAAAGGGGGTAATATTATAAATAGCATTGTCTTTAATTTGGAAGCGTACAGTAAATTGTTACTTAAAATCATTAATTGTTGCTGTCATTTATGACTAATTTCTGCTCGTTCTCTCTTTACAGTGACATTTGCTGTACATTTGGAATTCCAAAGCCTGTTCAGACAAATTACGAGCTAAGTCAGTCCCCAACAAAGGCAGTTAGCCTTGTAGAAGTCGGTGAATTAACCGATGAATACTCCTTGGCTGACTATTTGATTGGACATGTGCAGATGGTAACGTTAAAGCGATTTTTCTGCTGCAAAGGTAAGGAATAAAAAAGTAAAAATAGCAGGTTAGCACACTATAATTTTTTTTGTTTGTTTGCATGTATTCACACTCTATTTTTTGTAATTGATGTTATTAGCATTACATTTCACATAATAAAATCAAGCTATTATCTTTATTATATTTTTCTAGACCACAACATATTTGCCATACACATACATTTTTAGGAACTTTTAGTGAATGAGACCCATTGTGCTCTTTTGTTTAATTGTGATTTGAGTAATGTCTTAAACTAACCTTTCTTTTTCTGCTTTGGCTTATTTTTAAGGATGACATTGATGCAGCTTGTGAACTTGCCATCAGAGGACTGTGTATCTATCTTAATGAGGACTCTAAAGATCTCATTCAGGAGTATGCGGTGAGTAGTTAGAGCTTAACTGATGGAATCTGTACTATGTTCAACAAGCAAAATATTAATACATCTAAAAAACATGGTTTCATCAAATATGCACACTGCAACCTAAATGTAAAAAATTATAATTTTATCCACTAGACATGTAGCATTAATTGTAATACATATTCATCTTTTTTTCTGTCTTTAGGACATGGAAGAAGATCTTTTACAGTGTGCGATTGAGAAGACTACCATGGGCATCTTCGTGATAAAGCACACTGCAGACTATGAAGCCCATGATGTAGGCATTGTGCTAGAGGGTGTAGCAGTGCTTCAGGACATCGACAGTGTGGATTTTGCAACTTCAATGTTTTTGGTCTAATTTATGCTCTTAACCTGCAGTACCCCACAAAGTTGCGTTTTACATATGAAATTTAGCAAAAACTCATCATGGACTTGGATGCGGGTGAATTCTCTATCAAGGCCCAAAATTTCAAATCTGAACTCCACCAGTGAGATGGACTGATTTTTGAATGACTACTGAGACTACAAACAATCAACCTCGGAAAATTTCAGCAGCCTTCATGCAAGACCACCGCAGAGGGTAAACCGTGATCTTGTTGTTTAGACTGTTCCCCTTTGCCTGCTCTCGTTTCTTTATCTTTTTTTTTTGTCTGAATTTGGCCCTTCTTTGGACTGGCTCAGAAGTTGATTGATTAGACAGCTGAATCTATGAAACATGGTTGAACTAGCATAAATAAGATACTTTGTTTATAGTTTAGGTAAGGGTCAGATACTGTATTTTCACATTGTTTTGTAATGTCTATATATAATTATCATTGAAACTAAAGCGTTTTTCTTGAAATAACATTTCCAGGTAGGGCTGCACGATATTGGGAAAAAATGACATTGCGATATTTTATTTTTCTGCGATATATATTGCGATATGAAATCTAATCTATTTTTTTCTTACAAACAAAAATTGGGTGAGCACACTTACATTCTCATTTTAAATGATGTAAACATCGACACCATCGTGTCAATTGATTAATATGTGCAAGGGAGAGAGAGCAAGACAGCGCTCGTGTTGTTTGAAGCTGGTGAGCTTGCGGCCGGGGCTCACTCTCTCTCTCCCTCTCTCTTTCTCTCTTGCATGCTCTCTCTCGTGCTCTCTCTCTCTCTCTCTCTCTCTCTCTCTCTCTCTCTCTGCCCTGTTAAACTGACAGGACTTAAAAACACATATAAAAGATAAACTTTCACTCTATGATGGTTAAGCTGTACAATTAATCTGAGAATCACATTCGTCAAGGGCCGGGGAGCAGCTGGCCCGTACAGTTAATGAATAACGAATCGACTACAACAGCCTACATCGCACATCCTGCGATGTGACTATCGTGCAGCCCTAGTTCCAGGTACTGGTGTTCATGGGTACAGTTTTAAGGTTTCTGAGAGAAATGAAATAAATTAGTGTTACAATGTTGTATTAGTTTTTAAACGCACAGTTACATGCAGTATAATGTTACTTATGTTTGTGATATTGTTTAAAAAAAAAAAAGAAATCTTGTAAAACTTATGAAGGTTTAAATATATTGTTGATCTACATGTTATGCATACAAAATGAACTGTGTTTGTTTTTATACTAGTCTAATTAAAACTGATATGTATTTTTATTAAATTTAATAATCAGAGAAGTTATTTATGCTATGCTTTTGAAAGCACAATGTTATTTAGACATGCCATTTAAATTACACATTGTTCAAATTGTTAAATAAAGGATTTACAAAAGTTTTGTGTTACATGAAATGAAACATGCGACAACAAACCATTGAAATGTATTAAAATTTAATTTTAGTGAAGTTATTAAAATTATGTTAAGATAACTTGATTTAATTGCACAGAATTAACATGATTGAAGCAGATATCTGAAATAAAAAAATAATGTTAAACTAGCATAACTGAATCATGTTAGTATAACTTGAAAAGACTATGTACACATTACTTTTTGAAATTGCATAGGATTAACACAACCGTATTATAATGAAACCACATAAATGCATAGGATACTTTGAACTCAAACTGAATGTGTGGAACCAATGTCCATAATTCGATTGAGTAAATCCAACAAATCTTTTTTTTCAGTGTATTTACCTGACTGATTAGTGACTTAGCTCAATCATATGCTACAACAGTGCGTATAAACAAATAATAAAGACAACTTATGTATACATAGCCTGCTACACACGACTCCAAAGTTTCACTCACTCACACACACACACACACACACGCACACACACACGCACACACACACACACACACACACACAGATAGCTTACATATATGCTGTGTTTTATTTCTGGTTATGTATTTTCTGCATATAGATATATTCTGCATTCTATAGTATTGTTCAAATACCGCATCAAGGAAAGAAAAAAATTACTAGAAATGAAAGATACAGACATAAATTGAAGGCGGCGCGGTTTGGCTGCGCGCGTCTGCCTCTCGCGCTCTAGTCATTGTTACAAATTGTCGCACCTAGACGGCGACATCGAGCTCGAGTCTGTTAAAAAACAACAACATTTCATCCTCTTTTCCTTCTGGCCAAAATGCCTGAGCACGTTTGAGTGACCATGGAGCGCGTTTGCCGTCATGTAGTAAAACGTTGACACACCGGAGGATTTGTCTCGGAGGCATGAAAGTTTAAAGAGCACCGGAGGAGGACAACATGGCTGTGCGGGAGGAAGGAGAGGTTTTGCACAGTAAATTCAGACAGCACGATGGTGTTGGTGGCAATGCGAACAGCGCGGAGAGCTTCAGGAACGGCTATGTGAAGAGCTGCGTCACTCCGTTAAAACAAGACCATCCGAGGGGCTTTTTGTTCAACGTTTGTAGGTTTTGCAATGAGGATATCCTCAAGTCCAAACTATTCCGCGGCTCGGCTCTGTACGTGGGAGCGCTGGCAGTCCTGGCGCTCTCCTGCTTCATTTCTTGGAGCTTTCAGAGTGAACACGGCGTCTCGGAGCTGCGGACTTTCCTCTTTGATTTCTCCCAGTCCATCAGTCCTTTATTCAGCATCGGCTGCGCGTATTTCTTCCTCACCCTTTACCTGAGGCGGACGAGGAGGGAAAGCAGCAGATGTTGGCTTTTGTCCTTGCCAGCATCATGCTACTTGGGGGATTTGATGGTCTTGCGCTTGTTGCAGTGGGGAGAGGAGCACCATCAGATGCAAATGATGGGCAGGTTGTTGTTTGTGCTGGGCTGCGTGGGTCTGCTCACTCTCATCCCCACTCTCAAACTCAAACACAGCGTCCTGATCCTGGTCTTCGCCAGCATGGTGTGGCTGCTGTCCTTCACCAGCCTCGGCTGTCTGTCTCCGTCCCTCAGGCCGGTGCTGGCGTGTACGGCGGGGGTCTCCGGCTCTCTGCTGGCGCTCTGTTTTGATCACTATTACCCACCGAGGGAGACGGCCGGCCGGATTCCTAACGCGGAGGAGAAAGTTCCCGTCATCAGACCCAGGAGAAGGTCCAGCTGTGTTTCTCTGGGAGAGACGTCCAGCAGCTATTATGGCAGTTGTAAGATGCCCCGCAGACCTTCTCTGCCCTGTATATCCAGAGAACAGGTATGGGGCTGTTCAGAAGTCCATAAACTCTAGTTGATATATAGGCCTACCAGCACATTTCTTATATGCACTATAAAACCCATCACAAATCATCATGCTCCTGATACACACCATCACACTCCTGACACTTCAAAAGACAACACACACTCATAAAAATATAGGTTCTTTATTTGCATTTTTCGTACCATGAAGAACTCTTTCTATTCAACAAAAAGTTTAAATTTAAAATGTTCTTCACATTAACAACAACAAAAAAAGTTCTTTTAAGAACACTTCACTTCAAAAATGATTCTTCTATGACATTGCTGCGAAAAGTAAACAACATTTTTTGAAACCTTTCATTTTTTAGAGTGTGCATCGCCATCCTAAACACACTCCTGATATCCCTTCACAATACACCAAAACAGCACACCCCTTATACAGCAATAAACCACAGGGTTCATAAGTGTGACAATATTAGTTTTTTTTACATTGTTGTTGGACCAGCTCTTAATATTGGGTCAGTTACCTGTTGCCTAGCTCTCAAATTTATTTGGATTTGATTGTTTCACTGTGATCGGATGAGAACTTTTCTTTATTTGCTAAACATTTCAGTCTAACGTTGTTTGGCATTTTAGAGTGAACGCAGTGCACATTTCAGGATGTTTCAAATGGATGAAAATTGTGTTTAGGATTAGTTACTTATGTGACATTTTGGGTTGTATACCCAAGCTGTTCCAGTAGTCTGATACAGTTTTATTTTTAAGATGAAGATGTGTCCAGTAAAATATATTTTGAAAAAGTTACATTTAAAATGTTTGTTTAGTAAGAATCGTAGTAATATTGCCTTTTCTCAGTACTACAGGAAAACTATACTTTTCATCCATAAGCACTTATTATGCTGGTCAGAAGGCTGTGTTCGTATTGAAGTGAAACAAAACATACATTATTAATCATTGATTCAAACACTTGAAAAGTGGGGCAGCACTTGTGCCGTAAATCGAGTATACAGAGTTTTAAATGTTTTCCTTTGATTGGCTCTTCTTTTGCATTCTAGTGTGAAGTAAAACGGTTAAACAAAAGTATTTGGTTTATGTTATGTGTGTGTTAGATAATGGAAAATCAGCAGACTGTTTGTTTAACTTTTTTAGACACATGCAATTTGTTATCTTTAAGTTGTATAAATATGGAAACTTTGTTAGTTCATTGAGTAGGATATGGTGCTTGCAGGTTTTTTTTTTTTTTTACGTCGAGCCCACATTGCCTAAAAAGTCAGTCTCAGCCAAGGGTAAAAGGTCATGTTTAAACACTAGATTCAAGGTCATCAAACATGTGAGGTAAAGTAAATCAACTGGAACACAGTGCTGGGTTTTCATTTAACCTGTCTTATTTCTGCACATACATAAAGGTATGTTTAAAGTAAAGCTGTATCCGAGCTTTGCATGTTTTTAAACTAATTTTAAAGAGTTTAGTTCCTTCTCTACTTCATCGCACATAAGGCCATTCACTTTGGGCTTCAAGTGATTTGAGTGAGCTTTGAATGAGTGAACTGTTCCAGTCACGCTCATGAATGGAGGTTTCAGTATGACCAGTTTCACACGTTATTTTGACCTGCAAGCACCTGTTCTTACTGAGCAGTAGCATCAGTTCTCCCTCACATGGGATCTGTAAGGCCACCTGGAAATAAAATATCAAATTAGAAAGGAAGTAAATGGAATTTTCTAAGTTTGCACTCCATCCTGTCCTTGTTTGAATTGCGGCAGCATATAATTCTAGCTCCTATCTTTTGTTGGTGCTAGTGGAGACAAATATATTCAAAATTGACTTTTGCATATGATGAGATGAGAGCTTTCAGAATGCATAGATAGGCGTGTCGCAATAATAAATATATTGTCTTATCGCACAATATGTGTACATGACCTCAATCATTTTGGTGACGCAATGTATTGCCCATTATATTTACATAAAAATTTATTTCACCATGTTTTTTGCATTCCACTTGCGCCTGTGTCTTTTTCTAATGGTGTAGATGGTGCTAGTGCAAATGTCAAAAATGCTTCAAAAAATTTGCTGCAGATATGACCTTGTTTAGGGATCTGTGCCTTTGTGCATACGGACCTCTGACTGCTAGGGATTGTGTTTATCAGCAATACTGTGCACCCTTAATTTACAGAGAAGATGGAAAAAATCTTCATACAAATTATTTGTGAATTTTTCTTTTTTTCTACTCGTTACTTTGCACTTTTTGTTACAAAATGTTTATTTTCTATTTATTCAAGTTTTTTAAGGTATCTCAAAAGTATCTTTTGATACTTAATTTCCATGATCTAAATATTCTTAAGGATTAAAAGTTTGTTGTCATTTGAAAGTGTGTTGGCCTTCTTGCATTATTATGCTTTTATATTATGATTATGTATTCAGTGGCATAAAATGGTCTTAAAATGACAATAATATTGTTTATCACAATATTTCTGGGGCAGTATATCATGCAGCAGAAAGTTACTATCTTGACAGGCCTATGCATAGATCTACAAATAAATTACAGTCATCAATCCATTAAATATTTACCCCTATTATTTTAATTCATCCTACTCTGTATAATGTTATGCAATAAAATTGTGTGCCCTCATCTCATCAAAAGGGAGCTGGAGAAGTGCACTTAGAAGTTGCACATTGCACATTTTGATTTAGATTTTTAGTGAAGGAAAATTGTTATACAATAAATTTTCAATAGGTGTGTTTGTGCAACTTTTATTTCTTTTTCTCAGTTTGAGTCATGAGCCCCTTTCACTCATTCGGTCTTAACTTGTAAATTACGGTTAAGAGATAAAGTTTGTGAATAGGGCCTTTTTGAAAAAAATGATAAATTCGTTACAGCAAAAATTCCGTTACCAATAAATTACCGGTAATGTGCTCTTGTGTGAATGCAGCACAAGATTACAAATATGAACATGTGTGAGTTCAGAACGTGCAGACTTAAGACATCTACTTTGGGCCAATCATAACATTCTGTCGCAGATGGCGCATTCCCTCTGTGCTGTGTACTTCGGTTTGAAGTCGTCTAATGCGATGTCAGTGGGCCAAAAGCAACTGCGCTAATGTGAACGTTCGACACAAAAATGAAAACATCAACAAAAACACTTGCTGCGTTTACCCGTACATGTTTACAAACACAACATAAGGACGCACAGCCGTTTAATGGTCATTTTCCATTAACGATGTCACAGAATTTACCTGTATTTTGAAACTGATGTGTGTTTCACAGGTGAAAAGACGGAACGTCGTTGTCATGTGAAAAGCGCAATTTTTTAATTTACCAGTAAAGTCGTTCCGATAATTTTACAGCAATTTATTGGCATTATTGTGTGAAAGGGAAATTATGAAATAACATGAAATTTTTATATTTTTATCATATATATATATTTACAAAACCTTTTCCTACATTTGTTTACATTCATGTACAGACCTTGAAAGAGTGAGAGTGTAAGCTTATTATCAGTTGTAAAAAAAAACAAAAAAACGTCATGGACAGTCTGAGGTAAACACAGGTTTGGCCTTCTTTATGTTTTACTGTTAAATTTGTTGCTGTGAGAAAATGATGTAGGCTACATTTATTTATTCTTATATGTTACTGGCACTATGTAGTTTTTCTCCTGTGGCCGGGTCTTATTGTGTGCGTGAATAATTGTATTTATTTTATTTACGTTCAGTGCTTTGTCTCATGTATGGTCTCATGACTTTTTCACTTGTACACGAGTGCGAAACGGCTCCAGTTCTCTCTTCAAGCCACCTGTGACTCATTGCATTTTCAGCCCAATGTTCGTCACAGCCTGAGCTGTGTTTAGAACTGATGGCAGGATTATGGCGCTTTAAAGATGGACCACTATATGAAGTAGCAAGGCTGTTTGAGATGTTTATGTTGTGTGGATCTTTAAATCAGTTGATAATCATAACAAAGCCCAGTCACATTTAACATAGCACATGGAGCGGTGATTATATTGTAGAGATGCTAGGGGCTGAGCAGCAAACAATGCCTCGTTCCTTCTTGTGTTTTTCTTGCATAGCTAACTTTAGAAGTGAAGTTGAGCTAAAAGAAATGCAGTTAGATGGAATTTGGTTTATTTTATACATTATCATATGTTTTAGAGTTAGAATTGAATTTAGCCCCTCGAGTTATGACCATAATATTTCAACAAAGTGTATGCGCGCACACACTCACACACAAAAAATATATACAAAAAGAAGCAGTTATTTGCAGATCAGATGAGGATGTGGAATCACTGATTGCAAAAAATCTGTTTTTGTTAAGGCCAAAAAGTACTGTTTTCGATATACTGAATCTTTAAGAAGTATGAATTAAATTGTGATACCCACTTTTCTAACTTACAGGCGTATGAGAAAAGAGACTATAAAATAGTCAGGAATGAATGAAGAAAAGGATTTTTAGTTTCAGATAACAAAAAGGATTCAGGTTTGTGATGAGCTTGATTTATTATTTTTATTTTTTTTATCTAAACAGACTTTGCATAATGCATTTCTATTTAAAATTCTATTTCCAAAATCAGTAAAAATACATAATTTGAATAAAATGTTTTATTTTTTTCTGTTTATGCATATTCAGACTTTTAGTCAAGAAACTTCTTCAATTTAATCACTTAAGGTAGCTAGAAAGTTAGAGCAGTAGCTAACAGAATGCAAATAAGTGTGCATGTTTTTATTTTAACATTTTTAAACTGACATTTTAAGATTTTTGATTTATTTAATGTGATCATTCTTATTTGTTTATCATTAAGGGTTAGGCAGCATTGTTTACAGAGCATGCATTGAAGATTGGACGTTTGTTTAGATCCATTTCGTGGAGTCTTCCCTATATTGTCAGACATCTAGTTCTACTGTGCTGAAAAAGGGCATGGTGAAGGAAGAGCTGAGCAACTGAAAACAATGCAGAAAGAATTGCACAGAGAAACCCAACATGACCAGCCAATTGTGTCGCATAATCCGGTTGCACTTTAATCACATTGTAAGCTGGTCAGTTACGTACATGTCGAAATACAGTTTTTAAAAATGCAGCAGTCAGCATAACAACCATAACGCTTAAGCCTTGAATTAATATGTGTGCACGTGGATCAACATCAAGCTAAAACCATCATGAGAAGCATCACTGGTGTGGTCAGTAATTGGTCACTTGTGGCACAGAGCAGCTGAGCTGGATATTTCCCTGTTGCCCATAGTAACATATGGGTGCTGCGTTCATGTTTTATCACTTTGTGATGAACTCAAGCTAGTTGGTGCCATGTAGTGTATCAAAGCACTTACTCCAACTACTGAATGCTAGTATGTATGTATGTATGTGTGTGTGTATATATATATTTATATATATATATATATATATATATATATATATATATATATATATATATATATATATATATATATATATTAGGGGTGTAACGATACGCGTATTCGTATTGAACCGTTCGGTACGACGCTTTCGGTTCGGTACGCGGTACGCATTATGTATACCGAACGGTTCGTTGGAGTATTTAATTATATTTGAAAAAAAAAAAAAAAAAAAGAGAGAGAGAAATATAATGATATGCGTTCAACAAGGTAGCCCAATAACCCAAACAACGTAACAGGCAACGCCCCTGACACTCCCGAAGAAGAAAAAAACACCATCTTATATGTTTATGTTAGGCTACTCAGCAGGCGCTCGCTCACTCAGTACGCGCTGAAGGCTCGTTGCAAAATAGCCAATGCGTTTAACAGACTAGAAATGAGAAGATCCTCCAATAACCAACAGGTCTGGTGTTTGGGTGCACTTTGGATTCCCTTTAAGCTATAATGGTGATGGCAAGAGAGTGGTGGATAAAAAAACAACGGTATGTCGCATCTGCAACATGACAGGGTACACCAGCGGGAATACAAAAAAAAAAAAAAAACACCAGCGGGAATATCTGGGATATATGCGTCAGTACTATCTGGGAAAAGACGAAAAAAAAGGAGAAACATGCACGCAGCAAACTATCCCTGCAGCATTTAGAAACTATATCTTACAGGGAATCCAACCCAAACACCAGACCTGTTGGTTATTTTAGGATCTTATATTTCTGGTCTGTTAAATGCATTCGACATTTTGCAACGAGCCTTCAGCGCGTGCTGAGTGAGCGAGCGCCTTAGGGGCCGTTCACATATCGTGCCTAAAAACGCATGGAAAACGCTAAGCGCGTCTTTCTCCTCCTTTCCAAAGCGCTCGGGCAGAAGCGCTCATGAGGCGTCTGTCTTTGCTAAGCAACAATGACGTGCTCTCTCCATGAGACGCGGAAATTTCAGCGAAGGATAAATGGATTTGCAGCTCTAAAAATCGCTTGCAGTAGCTCTGCTACTAAATTTATTTCAAAATTGCAATCCATATACAACTATGATCAGCTGTTCCTTCATCTTGGCTGAGCTCTCAACGTTGTTACGGGAAAGGATGAAGCTGATTGGTTGGTTCTTGTCACATGACCCGCGGTGCGCTTGCGGCATTCTGAAAAGTTGAGATGTTTTTACATTTTGCTGTATCTAAAACGTATCGAACCGAACCGAACCGAACCGTGACATCAGTGTATCGTATCGAACCGAACCGTGAATTTTGTGAACCGTTACACCCCTAATATATATATATATATATATATATATATATATATATATATATATATATATATATATATACATACACACACACACACACACACACACGTGCACACAACGCAATGTTTAATGAGGAAGTCATTTGTTTTAATAATCAAGATTTGTCAACATTTCTGAACAAGCAATTGATTACGTAATAGAGATATGTATCAAATTTTCCTTTTGCTAATGCTTTTATCATGGTATACGGTATTAAAATTTAGTTTAAAATCAGTGGTCATAATACACTATAACAGGTTAAATTACTTTTTTTCGGCTAACAAAAATAACTGAACATTTAAATACAATAAAGCAATACAGAAAAACGGGAGAGCTACAGTTACTTCACTACATTACAATCAAATCTAATTTAATCTTTACAAACTATATATCGTTGGAAAGGTCTAAGACTCCCAAATATCTATTTTACCAATGTTTTTTGTTAAAAAATTATGTAGGAAAAGTAATAATTAATTTATGACAAGAATGCACCCTCAAAAATCTAAATTAGACAGAAGTTTTGACCTTTTGTTAAAAAAAAATGACTTCCTCGTTGCCTTTTTCTCTATCACATTTTAGAAATCATCAGAAGTTATATATCACTTGAAAACATAAAACTTCTAAATTCATCCTTTAAAACCTATTTTAAAATCAAACATTGCATTACCATGTAAATGGTACATCAATATCATGTTACAAAATGTTTTCAGTCATGAATTATACAAATTTAGGTTTGTATCATGCACATTCAAGTCTATCTTCAAAAACGTGAGTGACCGTTAAGGGGTTAAACATGTTTTAGAAAGTAGTGCAGTTGATTTATTTATGGGGCTTCCAGTGTAAGGGATGCAATTTTTGCAGTTTCGCGCCATCTGCTGTCAGAGAGTACATAACATAGGTAATGTATAATTATATATATATATATATATATATATATATATATATATATATATATATATATATATATATATATATATATATATATATATATAAAATTTAGATGTAAAATTAGATATAAAATGTAATTGTTGTGTGAGTTCCTTTTGCAAAATTAAATGTAATCTCATGAACGGGGCTGACCTTTGTGGGTAAAAGGGTACTGCAGTTAGTATTAAAGTCAAAAGGAATGTTTACATGCTTATTGATGACATATGTTTACATATTTTTATCATAAAAAAAAATTATATATATATAATTTTTTTTTTTTGTAGAAAACATTGTGTAATTTAGTTTTTTTGTTGCTATCAGAATGGAATGTAGCTTGGTCATTTGCTTTTCGTGGCTCATGCTGATATGGAAGCTGTAAAGTTGGCAGTTGTTATTTGTCTCTGGGGTGTTTTGCCATATGGGATCATAGAGAGTTTTGGGTATTTTGTGATATTCGTGACCTTATGAAAGGGATGAGAATGAGAACATTCACTACTTGGCTCATAGCTATGTTCAGTTTTGCCAGCTTCTGGGAGGTTTAATATATTTTGTTTAGGTAAGGTTTCAGCGAATCTTTTTCAACACAATAAGTGAAGGCCCAGAAGGTTTAGATGTACATAAGGAATGCTGAAGTTGTAAAAAGGTTCAAATGCTTTCACACGGGCCTGCATCTTTCACACTCCACTAACTGACCAGTGTTTATTTGATGAAATACAGTTTGTTTAACATTTACTGCTGATTGTGACACTGCTCCATTATAGTGCACTCTGCTGAGAAACTGCTGGTCATGCTTACGCTGTTGTTGTATTGAAATTGGAGTATTTTATATTCAAATGATTGCAATGGTATGAATGAAATATCTTTCTTTATTGTGAAATCTGAATTAATTAGATTTCTAAAGACTTCATAAAATGTGATGTACATTGTAAGATTCCTTGTACCTACAACAAAGATTATTAGAGTTTATATTACAAGAAAGCACTATTCCAGTCTTTCTACTCCAAAATTTCAAATTTTATTAATTGTATTACAGTGTCTTTGGAATTATTTGTGTGAAAATATATTTACACTGTTTACACACACACACACACACACACACATAAATAAATGGTAAATTGTGCTCAGTGATTTGCTGGATGAATTGACAACATATGAATGGCATGTGATTGTGTGTGAATGCAGTGCCAGAGTGAGGCCATGTGTACTATTTCCCTGATCACTTTTGCGAATGAGATGCCTGATTGTGGGAGATGTCCTGGACGGGGAATCCCCTGCAACGCATGTGGCACATTTGGAATGCACTCCATATTATGCATTTATGAAAGAACAGTGAGACTGACAATTCATAATTCATTGGACTTGATGAGAGGGATTTACATTCTACCGCTGCTGAGGTGTCATTGAGGTGAAAGTGCGTGTGGCATTGCTTTATGTAAGCTACTCAAAATAAGAAAGCAATCGCATAAGTGCATAATTTCTTTATGTATAAACTCCTGTTTAATATAACTATTTGAATATTATATATGAATGTTTGTTTACCTTTAGCAAAGTTGCTTCACCCATTAGTTGTTAACTTTAATATATTGAAATATTCTCTTCTGCTGAATGTGGCGCTAGTGTGTTTGTCTGTAAATAAATGCAGAGGTGGTCCTCTTCAGTCAGAGCTGGGCTGAAGAATTTTGGAATTTTGGAATAAGCAGTAGCATTTGCAGTCACTCGTCAATGTAAAGTGTGTGTGTGTGTGTGTGTGTTTTATGAATAAAGCCTGTGTGGTATTACATGGCCTTCTGCAATGGTGTGTGCAACAATGTTGTGCCACAGTCTTAATGTCTCATTGAGACTTTGAAACACCAGCTGTTACTGTGCTTTACTGTAATAATACAGAGGACTTAAAATAGTAAGAGACCGAGGCTGTCACACAGATAGCATGGTGTTATTGTAAGGACAGTCAGTCGTATTGTCATTTTCTAATTTTTTAATCTTGTCAAATTATCAAATTGTTCAAAAATATTTTTTAAATTAATATAAACAGACAGAATTTATTTTTTCTTCTTTTTTTTCCATGTTGTATCCCTTTTTGTAAGTACACACAAAAAATCAGAGTGCAACAAGCAATTTATTTATTTTTGTAATTAAAGAAAAGTCTTTTAGTTATTAAAAAACATTACCAGCCATATACACAGTTGTATTTGTAGGTATATAGTGGCGAGTAATGCCTCTAAGCAACCCTTAAATATAAAGCAAAGAGAGCGGGAGAGAGAAAAGGTGTGTGTGTGTGTGTGTGAGACGGTTGAACAGTGGAGTGGAGCTCCTCTCAGCTGTCACGTTCTCCTGCACTAATGCCATGTGGAATGATATAACATTGACGTCACTAAGTGGTGACGTATGAAAGTATGTCTACAGAAAAAAAAGGCCAAGTTTTACTTCTTGCCATGTACAATTTACTGACTGCCTCCTCAACGGCATGATCAGAATAGAGCACACTCCGATAATGCTGAGCGCTCGGAGACGTGACAAACCGCTGTGTGTGTGTGTGTGTGTGTTCTCTGATAGTTTCAATTTTCATATTTTGTTTTCTTTAGATGAACATTACAGCTTGAAAAACAATGACAGCAATACGTTTCAAAAATGTAGTTTGTAGTCATATATGAAAAAGACGAAGTGATGTGAAGCAGGGTGTGAATCTCGGAGAATGCCTTTTAAAACAAGTGAAAAGAAATTGAGGAGGCTTGGCCGTATTATGTGTGAGATGAAGTGTGTGATCTATTTCCATTATTGGAGTGCGAGTGAGGTTTTGGTCTCATTCTCTGAATGGACTGGAATGAGTGTGTGTGTGTGTGTGTGTGTGTGTGTGTGTGTGTGTCTATGTTGGAAAGAAGAGGATAATCTTGAAATGAGGAATTTAAAACTATTCACAGATTTTAGGATTTAGTTATATTTTCGGGTTGCTGTTTTTGAGTGACTGCATTCCTTTTGCAGCATGTATAAGTCGGTGGTTATGTGTGTTATATCTGTTAACACTGGTTGTGCAAATCCTCTCCCTGACCCATGTCACAAATATAAAATGAGCAGCAGGAGCTAGACGACGGTGAGGAATGATCTCTACACTGTCCTCTTTACTGGAAGTTACTCTAATTTAATGAGAACGGATTATTATTATTTTTGTTATGAAATTAACAAAAATTAAAGCTTTTTATAAGGAACTTTCGAATTATGTTTATTATGATTAATGATTCTTAATAACATTTTTTGTTGAAATGAAAATGAACTAATATTGTTCAACTATTTGAAAATGTTTCCTGTAGATTTCCAGTGCGTTCACAATGGAATGGTGTTTGATTGTCTAATAACGTGTTCGGCTGGTTTGAATGTGAAATGTGCTCTTCATTGAGAGGAGCAGTAAATGTGTTCTGTTGTGCCAGGAGCTGTGCCAAGCTGGAATATTTCAAAGGTTCACGCTTTCAGTTGCATTCTTTGCATCTCTCTCAGGTCGTAAGTTGTCTGTTGCATTTTAAGGTAGACACAAAGAACCGTAACATAAAACCAGCTGTTCCTCTCTGTTACGTCCCGAAAACCCCTCTTATTTTTTTCCCCCTCAAGATCCTAACCGCACCTGTGGTGTGAGCAGTTCCTGTCGCATGCAGGAGTTCTCCAGGTTAAGGAGGAAAGGGTTAACACAGCAGACTGCAGACTGAAACAGGATGCAGCGAGTGTATTGTCAGCCTGCTGGTGTGTGAGTGCAAACAGATGAGGAACTGCTGGAGCGGCTACTCCAAAACTCGGTTACCTTGGAAACCGTTTGCGTCATGATCGCCAGCAATTAGCTTGCAGCTCTTTAGTTTTTCATGCTGGCTGAGCCGAGCTGAGCAGCGGCTGTTTAAAGCGCTTTAGTGTTGCTGCTAGTCAGGTTTACCAACGCGGTGTGTTACTTTTTATGAAATACATTTTCATGTGATTGATTTTTGATCATACATTTTCTTTTCTTTTCTTTTTGCAGTAGTTTTTTTTTTCTTCTTGTTCCTTCTTTGACCACGTTTGTGCATGGTTCTTTTTAACTTATGTCTAATTCAGCTCCAGTGGCTGTATTTTGTCCCACTAGTGCAGCAGTGGTTCCTTTAATACGTTACGTGATTGACATGATTAACACTGATAAAGCTTATTCATTTATCACAGGAGGGATTTTTTGTTCCTCATTTCCTCAGCTTCTTAACTGCCCTTTCTCACTCTTTCTCCACAGCGGTTTATGTGTGTGTGTGTGTGTGTGTGTGCGTGGGCTCTCACTTATCGTGTCCATGCAGTTCTTTGTGTCTCCATGTTTTGGGGACATTAATGGAAACAGTTGAGAGATAAGTTGCTTTTCCTGGATGTGTTGAAGTGACTGGTTCACACCTTGCTTTAGTGGACGGGGTCAAAAACAGACTTGGAGACCCATGGGTCAAAACGGGGGGCGTCTGGCACACCTCCCCTTTTTATATTAGCCTCACACTCAGCACATCTCATTGGTTTTTAAGTAGGCCCAGGGATTTTCTGCATGGCTTATCAGGAAAGGTTTATTGCACCATAAGGTTCCCAGACACTCATTTAAGGTGGCCTAGTAGCTCTTAAGTCCACAAGGAGCTTGTTGATACTTGTATGTGTCCAGCATTTGAAAAAGCTGTTTGTTCACTTGGCCGGCTGCGGGGGGATGAACACATGGTCAGGTCTTGTGGGTCGCATGGAGAGTTGCTGAGCTCGGGAAACCTGTGTTCAATTTACCTAAGGATTGTGATTGTAGCTTGGCTTTGGCTCTTTGGTTTCCATGACAAGAGAATGAAAGCCATACAAGATTTCTTTCTTCCTTTCTTTTAATTATTTTTTTTTAATACACGTGGTGGTGTTACACAGTTTATATTTGAGAGCTTTATAAAAAAATATTTTAAATACACAAATCTGTAAAAAATAAATCTAAATCAGTGTTTCCTGATTTTTAAAGCTTTATTTTATTTTATTTTTTCAAATAATACTGTAATTTCCAAGATAAAATACAGGTATTTTATAGCCTTTTGTGTGTGTGTGTGTTTTGGGAGAATTAGTCAGTGAAGGCATGGAAAAATAAGCTAAATCAATTCAGCCCAATTGGAATTTTAAATAAAAAAATTTATAAAATAGAGCTTTTTGAGGAAGCATTAAATTATTGTGATAATACATTATGCCACTGAAACACAAATATCTTAAAAGCGTTTTCCTTTTTTTTTCTCTCATTCTTTCTTACTTTAACCATCTGTCTCGCTCTCTCTCTCTCTCTCTCTCTCTCACTCTGTTTCTGTCTTATTTGAAAAGCGTGTCAGCACTGCTGCTTTTACACCATAAGACTGTTGCTAGGTGACTGCTGACGTCATTGGTGGCTTCAGAGGAAGGTCTGTGTGTTTAGCTGCTGAGAGCGAACCCCACTGAAAGAGGGCAAAACTACGAAACGCTGAACTCTTGGAAGAACTGACCCAAATATTCCAAACATTTCCTTTTCTATTAAAAGTTTGCACTGTGAAAATGTAATGCTAATAAAATGTAGCCGTTCCACCGGCCCCCTCCCCCTCCCGCTGTTTTCAGCTTTAGCTATGATGACGTCAGTCGCATTTCACAGGAGGGGAAAGTCAATCATTCGTGGCTTCAGTGGTGGCGTCTCACCCCCTCTTGTATGAGCCTTGTCCTGGAGTTTCTTGACTTTATGCTGTGCAGGAAGTCCTTCTTTTAAACCGATGAAATGTTTAATGGTAGATGGCATTTTACTTGCCTTTTTATATCATTTATTTTGCAGGTGTGCTCTGATACTGTGATGGTTTTTTTAAATGTTTTTTTTGGTCTTTAAGTATGTTTCATATAAAAAATTTTTAAGTAATTATAATTTTTTCCATGAAAACTGACTAAACTATTCAGGGACTGCTATACTTTAATAAAAATAATGTAAGTTTACTCTTGAAATGAATTTTACAATTAAAGTGTGTTTGTGTACGGTGCTGGTTTTGATAGCAAATCAAATATAAAAAAAATACATATTGTAATATATAATAAAATATATAAACAACATATGGTAATAATTATTCAAATGCTAGATTTTGGTGTTTTAATATCTCTTCTTAAGAACACTTTAACTACTTTTTAATTTACATTTAGTAAATGTCTTACAGGTCTGGCCACATAGTTACACATTGACGTTCTTATTGGCACATGACAAAAATTTCCTCAAGGTTAAAGACTGTTATAGAAAAACAACATCGTAAATGTAAGTAATGAGGCGTAAAAGTACTGTCTGTTAAACCGTGAGAGGTGTGTGTCTGTGTATGTCTCTTTTGGGCTTTGTGTGCTTGCTCGTGTGTGTGTGTGTTATGAATGACGTGAGCTGTCATGAGAGATTAGAAGGCCACTCCACCATGTGGCTTAATGAAGAGTGTGATAGGCGTCTGTGGGAATCACGTGGCCATTAGCACAGAAGACTTGTTACTTTAGTGAGCTCTCACACAGGCACACGGTGGTGGCGCTGCGCTAGATTAAATCAGAACCGTGGCCCACCCAAACTGCCACGTGTGACGCACACACAGTTCCCCACCAGGTTAATGAATAGAGGCCTCTAAGAAAAGACAAGTGAGCTTTGATTGTTGATTGTAGTTTTTTTCTCAAAAGACGTCAGAGAGAAATATAACAGTGCTTTAAGAGAAAGGAAAAAATTCAAATTGCATACAGTTTGCGTACAGTATATATACCACATACTGTATGTTCATAAATTACATTTAATTCTAGGGTATATTAACTGGTTGCTTATTAGCATGCATATTACTAGAATATTAGCCATTTATTAGTACTAATTAAGCACGTTAATGCCTTATTCTACATGACTTTATTCTACATTCATAATCCTACCCAATTCTTAAATTTAACAACTACCTTTCTAACTATTAATAAGCAGCAAATTAGGTATTTATTGAGGGAAAATTCATTGTTAAAAATGAATAAGTGTTCCCTGTTCTAAAGTGTTAACACACACACACACACGTATATATATATATATATATATATATATATATATATATATATATATATATATATATATATATATATATATATATATATATATATATATATAATATTTGTTTGTAGATGTAGAAAAATATACACAGCATGGATTATATAGTAAGCCTGTTTCTGCCATGGAATAAGGTAATTGTGACTTTTTATTAACAATTCTTAATTTTTTTTTTGTTCTTGCAATTCAGATGTCTTAATTTTGCCTTTCTTTTCTTTGAATTCTGTGTATATATCTCACATTTATGACCTTTTTCTTAGAATTCTGAGTTTACATCTCACTGTTTTGATTTCCCCCCACTGAATTCTGAGTTTGCATCTCACAATTCAGTTTTTTTTTTTTTTTTTTTTTCAAGGATTAATTTTTTTTATTGCAACTTTGTCTCACAATTACAAGCTTATGTCCCACAATTCAGAGTTTTCCTAATGGAACAGCTGAGAGTTATAAACTTTTTTTTTTCTCTGATATCTCTGATCATATCTCACAATTCTTTATCTTGCAGTTTGAAGAGAAAAAGTCTGAAATGTGAATTAAAAGGTCGCAGTTACCTTTTAAATTTTTTTATCCCATGGCAGCAACAAGATTCTATACTAGGATGATTTTCTCCATTTTTTTAAAACGTTGTATCCCATTTTTGAAGTGCTTTTAAGAGGGAGTGGTGTAATGCTCCTCTTGGTTCATGCCCAGAGATTGAGTACAGCAGCTGCAGGGCTCCCACAGTGCTGTGCAGCAGGGATGATACAAGAGCACGGTAAAGCCTTTCTCAGCTCCACACAGACAGGCGCTTGTGGAGAGTTAAAGTTCCCTGGCTCGGCCCAGTGCCTGACCCCCCAGAAACCTGATGACAGCAAACATGGCCCTGTGTACACACAGGAAGGGATGTATGACCAGAAGCCCTATCACAATCTCTGTAACAGCCCATATCATGTTCGCTCTCGGCATCACGGCACGGAGTACAAAAGGAGCTCAGGGCTCTGATGGGCACCTGTATCCTTGATGACAGGCCGCTGAGGTAAAATCTGCTTAGGGATGCCATGGATGTGAGCTTGACGTTACTCAGTTACATGTTCAGTGAACATAGGCAGAGGAACCTTTATGAATCATTAAGACAATGTAATTAAAGGGGGAAAATTAGTGTGATTCACCTTAGCCCTCTGGCCGTTCAAGATGTAGACTAGCTTGTTTCTGGAATAAGAACAAAATTGGATAAACGTATTGTATCACCAGTGGATCCTCTGCAGTGAATGGGCACTGTCACAATGACAGTTCAAGTTCAATTCATTTGACTCCAGTCCAACAGTTACCACCTTGTGAAAAGATGTGTGTTTGTAAGAAACAAATCCATCAGTAAGATTAATTATTTGGATTATTGTGAAATTTTCTTTTTTAATCAGCCGTTTTGTCTCATTCTGACGGTACCCATTCACTGCAGAGGATCCATTGGTGAGCAAGTGATACAATGCTAAATTTCTCCAAAACTGTTCTGATGTACAAACAAACTCATCTTGAATGGCCTGAGGGTGAGTACACATAATGTCTCAGTAAAATTCAAACGCATTTTAAAAACGGACTTCAAGCAAAAATGGAAATCCACAGCTGGCCCAAGTGGAACATGATCTCACCTGTTTATGTTTCAAGTGAAGATTGTGATGATATTACCCTTCGATCAGATCTAGAGTAGGATAGTAGGATCAAAACATCTTGCAGTGGTTGTTTCAGAATGTTACTGATATTCTAAAGACCTGAATGTGGCAGACCTTTGATTGATGCTGGCTCAGACTTTAGGACAAGGAGCGAGGAGGAGCATGATTATTCACTGTTTCAGCATAATCCTCTCCGGGCCCATTTATTATTTTTGGGGATGTTCTTGCTCCCTATAACTCATTAGTCAGCCGTGCACTGTGTTTGTGCTGTTTTTCTTTTCCCTAAAAGTGATTGGAGAGTCTGTATCGTGATAACAGTTTTAAAGCCCCTTGGGGATCAAGTGGAAAGTATTCTTTTTGCATTCCTCACATGCCTTGCTCTTTTCGAGATGCTGTTTGGTTAGTGCAAATTGACACCACATGTCGAAGGTAACTACACTGAGGCATGATAATAGCTCATTTGTGTTTGTTTTTCTATGGGCAAATAAAAAAGATTATTTACTGTCTGCTAATTGTGAGACAGTATCCACAAATGTTTGCTTAGGGAAAACTCAATTCCATTGGGGTTTTGGCACATAAAAACATTACATGTTTTACGAAAGCAAAAACAGCCCATGCAATATTTACAATATATAGCAGGAATAAAATATTTGTATTATTTTTAATCATAACAATTAGTAAATAGCTATTATATTTTAATAGTTTAAATGTGTCTAAATATGCCTCATCAGATTCCAGGTTTTGTTTCTCTGTCAGTTAATTGCTTTTGTTTTGTTTTTGGAAACACATTAAGGAACTGGAAAACTGCTAATTTGCCCAGAGAGTCAACCTAAGGGCCTTTCTCACCACTTTAGTTCCAGAACTAAATGTAGAGTAATAAAGTACTGGTACGATTTTGTGCGTACTATTTCCCAGTACCATTTAAAGAGTTGCATTCGCATCGACTGTGTGTACTAGAAACGTGACGTAAGCCGGTCGATTGTGATGTCATTTGTGCACGGCGTTCAACAACGAAAAAACAAAGAACAACATTAACAACAAGCTGTGTTTTTGTTGTCTCTCGCGGGTTTCACAATAATAGACATGAAATGTCAACGTATACGTAAAGCAATTGAAAGAATGGAAATGAGGATTAAGAATCTCCAACGACAACTGGCAGTGCTACATTTGCTACAATTGCACGCTCTACAGCATTCGTACAATTATTGCTGTTCATCATACTTGTGAAATAAGTTGACACAATGTTTACAGTATGTTCCACAGCATTTCAAATTATGGTGGGTTAGGGCATTTTCGAGCACATCTGGCCAATCAATGTTTACTTACGTCACGGATAGTACCAGTTGTGCTGGTTAGACACTGCTCCGGAGTAGGAGATAATTTCGTTCTTGAAAAAAGCAATCCAGTACTAAAATCGCACCTAGTTCCTGCAGTGCGAAAACGCCCAAAAGTGGGTAGTTCCACAATTAGTTCTGGTACTATGAAAAGGTTCCTGCAGTGCGTGAGTCCCTCTAGTCAATGAATAATCCTGAAGAGATCTTAAGAAATGTCCTCTAGCCACCACATTCCAAAGATGTGACTTTGGCCAACTGAAGGGTTTTTGCCTTTCATCACCTCATACCTCATCCATCTTCTTTAACCATAAACTCATGAAGATACCTGATTTCCCTTACCCCATTTAGTTTTTTAATTTTAAAAGCTTTTTTTTTTCCAATTATTATTATTTTTTTAATCACCGAAAACAAGTTTAGTGTAGGGCTGTCAACGAATATTCTAAATTCGAATATGTATTCGAATAGTAAGAAGAAAAAAACTAATTTCGAAGGTGAAAATTAATATTCTAATAAAAATAAAAAAAAATTGGAAAAAAAACGCCCGCGGTAGTAGAGGCGTGGCTGTCTGCTTTGCGAGTGGGCGCGCTAGCGCGCCTGAGGGTTCAGGGACAGGTCACAGGAGTCACACTGTCTGGCACAGCATCACTGCTGAAAGTTGACGTGTCTTCAAGGAAGATGCCAGCAAGTGCAGAGCCCCACTCGACCGCAGCAGAGAAAATGAGGTAAAATTATTGACCCGCGAGATAAAGTTTTATGCAAGCTATTTAAGATACAGTTAGGATACCATTCGACCACTAGCAACATGAGGTCACATCTCAAAAATGTGCACCCATATGAGCATGGCATAATGTGTGGAACCCCAACTAAACAGTCACATCTTGACACTTAACGTTAATTTGCATCGCCCGCCACAAGCTCTTTCTCTACAACACGACAAGAGGCCATGACGGATAAATAAATTTCGTTCATTTGTAAGGACATGAGACCGATCAGTGTCGTGGATGGGGCACGCTTCGGGGAGTTCTGTCAAGCAAAGGAATTGAGATTTGATTATTTATCGTTTCATGTCAAGGAAAAGTTCAGTGTTTACCACAGCACAGCTCGCTCGGAGCATTCAATGTCAGTTCTATATGCTGTAAAACTTCAATTAATATTAATAATATTTGTTTCAATCACTGAATGAAGCCTGCTATATTTGGGACAACAGCCGCGACCTTAAATTGCTTGCACAAAACTCTTGATCATTACTCAAAATTTTTTATTTTTATTTAAACCGTTATGCGCAGAGAACATGAGGGTGAGAGAGCGTGAGGTCTGCAGTCTTGGCCATTAGTTGATTTCCTTGTTTTTGTGTAGGTAGTACGTTGTCATATATGTTTAAAGTTAAATAGAGTACCTATACAAGTAGTTATGTCTCTGTATTATTTTGTCCTGTTACTGACGTAATGCGTGTCATTGACAACATTCAAACAGATGTTCGAATAGTTATAATTTTAATAATTTTTTTTAGAGGGAATATTCGAACGTCATTTTTGAGCAATTTTGACAGCCCTAGTTTAGTGTCAGTTCTGTGGGTATAGTGAATCCCCTGAATAAGACCGTGTGTTCTACCAATCTCAAATGAAGGTGATTTGCGCTTGAGAGCATTCTATGTTTGGGTTCTTTGTTTTTTTTTTCTGATTTTTGAACACTGAGGCACCACAGTGATGTGAAAAAAATGCTTACGTTAGATGACATGAGATATTTTCTTAAATTTTCTTTACAAATTTGGGATCACTCAGACAGTGCTTTATTTTGAAGTGAGCGTTAAGTTGGTCATGGTTCTGATTCATTGAGGAGTGAAGGAGCAGCACGAGTTGAAGGCAGGGAGTCACATCAGGTGTATTTTAAAATGGTTTCTTGGTCTCAGCATGTTTAATGATCTGGCTGTGCATTTAAGTGAATGTCAGAAGAATGTCTAAAAGTTTTGTTTTATTATGTTTATTTAATGACTCTAAAATGTGGTGTGCATTTTCAAATTTATTGTCTAATATGTAATATGTGAAATGTTGTAATTTAAAATAACTTTTTTCTATTTAATGTATTTTAGTGTCATGTATGGTGCTTAAGAAACATTTCTTATTATTAATGTTTAAAACATTTGTACTACTTAATTTTTTGTGTGTAAACCATGATCCATTTACCGTATTTTTCGGACTATAAGGCGCACCTGAGTATAAGTCGCATCAGTCCAAAAATACGTCACGACGAGGAAAAAAACGTATATAAGTCGCACTGGACTATTAAGTCGCATTTATTTAGAACCAAGAACCATGAGAAAACATTACCATCTACAGCCGCAAGAGGGCGCTCTATGTTTTCAGTGTAGGCTACAGGAGCACTTAGCAGCATTAGAGCGTCATCTCGCGGCTGGAGACAGTAATGTTTTCTCTTGGTTTATTTCTCTTGGTTCATGTCAAATTAATTTTGATAAATAAGTCGCACCTGACTATAGGTCCCAGGACCAGCCAAACTATGAAAAAAAGTGCGACTTATAGTCCGGAAAATACGGTATATGAAATAGAAATTATGGACATTTATAAATGTCTTTACTAGTCAATTTAATTCTTTCTTGCTACTTTCAGAATAGTACTTTTTTTAGTTTGCATGTGGATGAGGATTTGTTTGGTATGATGGCTGGATTTTTCCAAGTCTTGTTTCTCACATACACACACACACATACATACACAGTGTTCATACACATACGCACACTTTCTCTTTCACACACTCCTGTCATGATTTGGACTCTTGATCCAGAACAACACTCCTATAACAATTAGCTTTGCCAACAAAAGGCGATTTTATGTTTCTTGTAAAACAAATCATTACACTCACATTTGGGGAATTTTTCAGACACATTTCAAAGAGCATGCCCTGAAAAAAAAAACTGTGTCTGATATTTTATTATTCTAAAGTGTTTTGTCCAGAATACCCAAATTACCCATGATTTGGGAGAGTACACATAGTACACAGCTTGTCAGGTGTAAGATCACGGTAACACGGCTGTGCCAGTGAGTTTTGGGAAGGTTAGCGGGATAGTTCGGTTTACAGTTTTGATTTACTTTCTTGGACAGAGTTTTGTGTAAGACAGAGAACATGTAAGCGTGAAGTCCTGTTTGTGCATGTGAGATGATCCCACTGTAAAACATGGGCAGGCATTGCATACTATGGCTGTATACTAGATGGCTGATCTTTCCTGCCCTGATCTCCTCTCAGCTCACAGAGCTCTTCCTTGCTGTCTGCTGCTCTTTAATAAAAAGACCCCTGCTTAACACTACTGTCACAATCATCAAAAAGCTTTCTATGAAATCTCTTATTGCTGACATTATTTGCCTTTGTCATTGTGTGCTGTCAAGATACCAGAGATGAAAAAATAAAAAAATAAAATGTGCATTATTTAATTAAATGTGCACTAATTTGCACAATTTTCCAGAGTAGAAATCTGAATATTCCATGAAGCCAGGTACAAAATTCTTGTTTCATTTTGTTGACACATTAGAGTCAAGGTTGTTGTTTTTTCAGAAGGGATTTTGGATATCTCTTTAATGTTCATTGAATCTGAAAATACTGTCAACAGCCAGAAAAAAGGTCCATCATGCCTTTAGGATAAAAATGTTAAATGAAATCAGACATATTATATTATGAAAAAAACCCCTTATAAAAACATATTGATAGAATGATTCATTTTTGAGAAAATTAACTTTAAAGATATGTGATATAGGCTAATTGAAATGCACAGATGCGAATAGATAAGGTGAAACACAATAAACACTTCATAGTGTATTTTAAATGTTTACTTTCCATTAGTCAGAAACTAGGCCAAAATTTCCAAATTGTCCAGTAATGAAAAAAACAACACCACACACACACACACACAAACAATTGCAACCCTCTACGGACACTTTGGCAATTAAAAAATGGCACAGTTTTTTAAATATCTGAAAGTACATTCCTAATATCAGTAAGTGAAATATTATAATATGATATTTAAGTATTATTTAATGATAGAACTTCAGTTATTAGAACTAAAATTTGGTTATGATGTATGAATGCATAGATATTTTAACTGAACATCTTAACTGGGCTGGTGGTGGTGCTTTGTTGGTCATTCAGTGTTTCTTAAAAAAAACAAAAAAAACACTAACCATAATACTTATAAGATAAAAATAATAATAAGAATTCTAGTAATAAGCACATTATAAAACCACTAAGGATTTAGCACAGTTTTTAAAGTATTGTATACCTTAGTTCTCCTGAAGGTTGGTTAAACAGGTTGCTTTTTTATAGAAATAAAAATAATTTAGTTTAGTCGGAAAATGTACACTACACTAAACTGAAAGTAGCTCCTTACATGCAGGGTTGCCATTTCTGCATGACAAAACTAGCCCAATGGCCAGTCAAGAACAGCACAAAGTGCAATGACCTTATCCCAAATATCAAAACTCAAAATAAGTAATTTCCATATCTAAAATACATATATATTTTACATATATATTTGTTGCACACTGACCATAAACGTGGACTTGACAACCCTGCATACAACACTAGCTGCTGGAGTCAGATTTCACTGATCAAGGCTCATCTAGATTAAGGAGAGATGGTGGAGGATATAGTGGTTGACCGATAATAGGTTAATTGACAGCCAATACTTATATCTTGGAAACAGGGGGACCATTAGCCGATATAAAGCCGAAATAATTTTTTTTATTATTATTAATATATATGCCTGTCTTCCCTGTAAGTTGAAAAATTTCAACTCGAGCAGAAAATTTGCATGACGCATTGTTCTGTAAGGTGCAGTGTCTGGAGAAGAACCTTTTGCGCCAAGAACCCAGAAATGTCAGCGTTTGGCTTTCTGGCATATTTGGGACAAAAGCAGGTAGCCTACAAAGCATCGAAAATACTTATTGCCACTAAGTTGATGGCGCAATGTTTTTATTCACACGAAAAACATCCCGTGAGTAATCTAGAGCGAGTGACGCAATGTGTATAACAAAATGCACATGTTGCGGGAGTGGACGGTAATGGTCAGAAATTGAGCAGGAGCGGGATTAAGAAAACTGAACCGTGGGCTCTACTGGGTAGTATTTTAATTAGCTGTTCCTGGATGCTGTTGTTTACTACACAAAATAATTGCAATTTATCTTTTGGTTTATATAATATAAAAATGAAAACTATTATTTATTCACATTCTATACAATCTAACTGGGATATACACTGTTTTTAAAGTATAGTATACCTTAG
The DNA here is from genome assembly GCF_003368295.1 of Carassius auratus. NCBI lineage: Eukaryota > Metazoa > Chordata > Actinopteri > Cypriniformes > Cyprinidae > Carassius > Carassius auratus. Next base: position 28,982,504 of record NC_039274.1, read on the forward strand.
TTCTCCTGAAGGTAGGTTAAACAGAAGCCCGAAATACCGTAGCCTGAATATTTTTCTACATGACTTTTTACAGGCCTTAAATACAAATACACACTGTACCCTAGGATAACAAACAAGGTTGTGTGCTTCTATACATCAACAAAAGTTTGACAACGCCCGTCTGTCACGACAAAACTTGATCACTCCCAACATAATCAACAGTGCTGCCTGCACTCAAAGGCCTGTTTCCATTTTTTATACACTACACAGCTAGTCCAGCTACTTTATTTTGCCGCCCAACTAAAATATTATTTAAGCATGACATGAGTGTTGATTGATGGCCATGTATTTTTAGCCATTATGTATTTCTTTTGACAGTTACATCAAAGCCATTTTAATGTTTCTGATCTCCAGATAGGACTGCTACCTATTTGGTTTTAAAAGTGATTTATTTTTTGTTCTTCAATTTAATTAGTTTTATTATTTGAAAATGTTTTTTTTACTATAATTTATAATGTAATGTATATTGTGTGTGTGTGTGTGTGTGTGTGTGTGTGTTTGTGTGTGTGTATGTATATATATATATATATATATATACACACACACACACACGTATATAAACAAACATATATGTATATTTATATTGTTTAATAATTTATTATTTGTTTGTAATATATCATTTGTTAATTCTAATTATTACTATAATTAATGTATATTACATATAATATCTAATATTTTAATTTATAATATTTTTAACACAAACTATTTATTCATTACATTTTCATATACAATATATAAACATTGCTGTCATGAATTTGTTGCAACCGTTCCGCTGGCTGAAAGTGGCACTACCTGGTTAGTTGCCTCGAGGACATTTGAGTTTGAGACTCCTGATTTACAATTCATTTATTAGATATGACTGATATATGTCTGTAAGAGTTAAGCAGGAAGAACTCATGATTATATGATCGCTTTGATAATCAGTTAAGAAGCCTGTGGCCCAGAGCATCCACTTGTTTGTAAATGATTCACTTGTCAACAGGTGATTTCTCTGGGTTCTCTAACAGATGGCAGCTGGGCGCCGTTCATGGGCTTGTTAGTGACTAGAGATCTGCAGTGTTCCAGAGTGCCTGTGTTTATGTGAGAGGTCTGTCCACACTGATTCCAAGATAAAGCCAGATGTTCCCTTACAAGGCCTCCAGCCTGGGCCTATCTGGCAGCCATGGCCATATCAGGTAGAGTCTTCCTGTTGTGCTCTGACTCTCTTTCCCCTCCGCACGTGAGAACGCCTCTCTGCCAGCGTTGTTTGTGTGTTTGGCCTTACTTGACACAAATCAGTCTGGCATGAGCTGTGCTCCATGGAGCGAAAAATTCCGGGGCTTGACGTGTTATATCCAGCATGTTGACGTTTTGGAGACGTTATGGGGTGAAATGTTAACATTGGAGTTCTGGAGAAACTCTGAGGGATCTATTATGCATGAGGCTGTCGTTGTGTGTGAGTGTGTGTGCTTACATGTGCTCTCTGTTCCATCAAGCTGTAAGGAACAGTGGCCTGTGTTCGTTCAGCCTTTACAAGGCAATTACTGCATAAACGTCTGTCGGTCAGGAAAGACCATTTATTGCCCCTTCCTTTCAAAGTCACTTATATAAAATATATGACTGGCTCTTGATGGTGACAACAGGGAAGTCAAGCTACTTTCGAGTCAATCTTAGATCATGTCCTGTAACATTTCTAAACACATTTTGATTGTTCTATTGTACGTCAGCTTCACAAGAAAATACACTGATAACTTTCAATAATATCTACTGTAGATGGCACCAGACAAATGAAGATGCCAGAAAGAAAATTGTTAAAGGATATGTCAATATTTTCACATCACTGTTTTATTTTATTTTGATTGCTAGTTTAATTAGAATTTAAGTAAAAAGTACAGTAGTATAGATTAACATCCAGGTGACATTAGACTAACAAAGTTTAGTCAAGAAGGCCAGAGATAATTGGTTATTATATATTTCAGAACTAAGCTCACAAGGCTTATCATGGAGTGGTGACTGTTGAGGGTGTTCATGACGGTAGGGCACATAGCCAGTGTCCAGAGTCATTTAGACCTGTTTGTGCTGGGTTGAACAGCTGAGGTCTAGGTCAGTAGAGGATACTGGGCACAGATAAAGCTCAACCCACATGAAATGCCACCTGCCTGAAACTATTAATGGGTGTGTGATTTATTGAGTGCAGTGCTTTAACTTTGGATCAAACTACCTCTTAGAATCTAATCTCAAATGTACACTGACGGCTTGCATTAACATTGCCGTACGGACGCAATTTGTCCCTAAGCCGCTAAATATATTGCGTACAATAATCTGAGTATAAGAGGTTTTATCATAAACCTAAAATGCTAATGTCTTTCCATCTGGCTTGGACATTTTGTATACCTCTTGATCCTGTTGGGCTTGTATTTGAACCTTTATTTTTCAATGAAAGGTTCCAGAAAGCAGTAATAAATAGAAAGGCAGGGGAGGAGTTTGAATTGGTGGAATGAGACTGCTTCACCTTCCGTGCTCTAGATTTTTCACACTGTCCTATCAGCCGGAGTTTGAGAGAGTCAGTCAATATGTCACACGCGCCCGCTAGAACTCCATGTGCTCGCTCTGGAACAAGACTAGTTCGGATAAGCTTTCAAAAATAACTAAACCTGCTTCAGTTTTTGTTGTGAAGGTTTCTTGTTTATTTAGGGATCAAAAGGAAGGTCTAATGGCCCCCTAAGGGCCAGTGACTTTAAAGACCAGTTGATGGAAGTTGGTCCTCACTATATTTAATGTTTGTTGGTCATGTACATGCCGTTGATGTTGTTGTTGTTTTTGATGGTTTTTATAGCAAATTGAATATAGTTGTCATATTTCACAGATTTAAATCTCACTAATGTAATGATACAACTGGTAGATTACTTTAAACAAATTACTATTATTTTCCAGCCAATGTGTGGTTTATATGAATTTATAACTTTCGTTGAGTCTCTTCGTCTATGAAAAATATAAATTCTGGTAATAAAAAAGTCTGTATTTATCATATGTTGTAGGGCCAGAGAATATTGGCCAGCAAAAATATGTATTGTTGAATGCATATATTTATGTATAATTTAATAATTTTTTCCAAGCGCAAAAGTCCATGTGCTATGTATACTATATTTCTCTAAATTCATAATTTTATTTAGCAAGGATGAATTCATTTTTTTAAAGTAACACTAAAGCTAAAACAGTTGCTATTTCAAATAAGTGTTGTTATTTTGAACTTTCTTTTCATCAGGGAATCCTGAAAATAAAATATCAGGGTTTCCACAAAAAATATTAAACCTGTCTAATATATAAAAATATATTATATATTGTGAAAATTGTATTATAATAAATGCATTATAATAAAAAAAAACATTATTTTAAATTCTAAATAATATTTCAGTATTAATGTTTTTACTAGGTTTTTGATAAAAAAATAAATGCAGCTTTAGTAAGCATAAGAAACTTCTTTCAGAAACATTAAAAAGTCTTACCAAACCCAAACTTTTAAACGGTAGTGTATATATTAAGGTAGTGATTTCAAACATACAGAGGGATTTCTGCATTGGTGCTTTTCTTCAAATAATTGTGAATATATGGACCATAACCTGTCTGTGTGGTTTGTTTTGAGCCCATGTTCTCACTGGAGATCTGGTAGTTTCTGAACACGATTGTATGTGCTTCTTTGTAACTTTTTGTCTTTTTTGATGAGTATAAAGCAGAACAAAGCCAAATAGTGATGGGTCATTTAGTCTTGAAGCATACCATTGTGGGGAAAAAGATCATCATTGACGTGATATTGTTGATTTTCCTCAGCTTGTGGCATTTCTGTTGTTCCTGCAAAAACGTGTTTGTTATTATGCAAGCTCTGCTCAGTCTGGCATGCGGCCAAGAGCCAAAACCTGAATAAAGAGTGAAGAGACAGACACTTTAACACAGTATAGCCTTGTGTATTATCGTAGCTTTTGAACTCTCAAGACAGATGTGAGCTGCTAAATTGTTTTATTTTTTGTCTTCATGGTGCATTTTTCACAGATTATCATGTTTGAAAGGAAATTCAGAAGCACTGCTTGCACACGACTTCATGTGATATTGTTCATTTAATACACGTAACCCAAACTTTGTTAAAACAGAAATTCTGACAGTCCTTCAAAAAAGGGATTTATGTTTTGGGGTAGACTGTATTTCACTGTGTGCTTTAATTTGCCAGTTTTCTTTAGGCTAATTATTAAAATTTGATCAGTTTAGTCAGTTTTATTTGCTGTAACATGTCTTATCAGAATCACAAATCAATTTAAAGCAAGAAGACGACACCTCGCAACCGTCTCTGTGCTGGAATTTGGAAGAGGTCTGAAAAATCCAGTCCAGGAGTAAGACTGGATGGAGGTAGTGTGACTACAGCTCGAGGTTCATTCTCCAGGAGCCACATTTACATCAGCTTGATTGGAAGAGGCAAGGTCAACCTTTGGGAAACCCTTGTTCTCTCCTCCAGGGTTCTTCCACTGTTTCCTGTTAGGGTTCTTTGAATGGAGGTGTTGTGGCAGAGGAACACTGTGGACTGAACTGGTTTGCGTCAGCAGCATCTCTTTGTGTTGGAGGCAGGTGACCCCAGAGAGGTGAACTATAAATCAGAGAAGCTCAGCAGCTGGGTTGTCCCGTTTACATGCATGCTTATTCCACATTATTTGTATGTATATTCGATCAGATATCAGCACACACAAACAGTGATGGACTATAGTTTTTTTTTTTTCCTTCAAGTGACTTCTGTGTCAGCAGTGTCGGATTTTCATTTCAGCCCTAAAAAATAAAAGAGCAGCCACTTTGGAGCTCTGCTCTTAGCTGTGCCAAGACAGCAGAGGGGCAAAGTGGTGCTGTGCAGCCAGCTGTGAGCAGAGGCAGGGCGAAAGAGAGGGCAGCCAAACTCCAGGGCTGCTCTGATGACCCCGTAAAACATCCCCACCTGTTCACAGCACCCACTCTGAGTCTGGTGTGACTGGGACCCTGTTTGGTTTGCAAAGGGGGCATGACTGCGACTTTTGTGGATGCTGCCCCGTGATTAGCATTTGACTGTTATGACACTTTTCCATTTTGCTTTTTTTTTTTTTTTTTTTAAGAGTTCTGCTCATATCATATGTATAATGCGGAAAAACTGTATGTGCACAGAATACACGTGTATATAATACTTTCATTCAGCAGTGATGCATTCATTTGATCAAACGTGACCCTTACAGAGACTGTTGTTACAACCTTTTTCTATTTCAAATAAATGCTGTTCTTTTGAACTTTATTCGTCAAAGAATCCTGAAAAATATCTTCACAGTTTCCACAAAAATATTAAGCAGTACAACTGTTTTCAACATTGATAAGAAGAACTGTTTAAATTAGCAGCAGATCAGCATTTTAGAATGATTTCCGAAGGATCATGTGACACTGAAGAGTGGAGTAATGACAACACAAGAATACGTTACATTTCAAATCCATTTAAAATAGAAAACAGTTATTTTTGTTTACAATGTTACTGTTTTTACTCTAATTTTGATCAAGTACAGCCTTGGTGAGCTTAAGAGACTTTTTCAAAAACATACAATCTTACCCCAAACCTCTAACCAGTATTGTATGTAAAGTAAATATACATGTTTTAAAAATTTTATTTATTTATTTTTGGGAACATTTTCGGTATCCCATCATCAGGATTGTTTTTAAGATTTGGTGTCAACTGACAAACAAAAATTTGTTTTTGTTTTTTGAAAATCAGCCCTTTCTAATGTTTGTTTTCAAATATATAGTTTTGCACATCCCTAGACAGAAAAGGATTCCCTTCCTCCTAGTCTAGCAAATCAGATGCCCTGGCTGACCACTGAATAACCCCACCTCCACAGCCCCCCATAGTAAAACCAAAACAAATGCTGATGGCTAAAGCAGACGCTAGTGAACTCCGACTGAGATTAAGACACCAACACACAATAAACTGGAACAATGTCTTAGAGCTTAACTGTGTTCCAGAACCATATCAGATTAGTTCTTGTGATGTTTAGATTGTCATGTTTTGCAAAAAGAGACAATGAGCCATTTTGAAGATCATTGTCTTAACTGCCGAGAGAAGAAAAGCCATCAAAATCATCATGACGCCATTGTGAGGAAATGCTTTCAAACCCTCCCTTTGGGACGACTCTCCATCATCACCCCCATAACCAGTTTGAATAATTTATAAAACTGCAACTAGTGCATCAACCCATTTACAACATCTTTGTTTTAGAGCACCTTATAATGACTTGCATCATTTCCTGGAAGACTGTAATCACACAATCATCATCAAAGCTTCTCGGCCAAATGGAACATTGGAAGCTTGTAGCCGGTTTGGTCTGTATCTGCAACTACCCTCAGTAGTTTGGAGAGAAGTGATGCTCCCATGTGAAAAGCTCAGGGTGGTGCGGTATCTCCTCATTCCCCTCCGCGAAGGGAATGTTCCACAGGCCTGCCAGCTCATCTTGATAGCATAACCCTCTTCCCCAGTCTCTCTCCTGTCCGTCAGCGACTGAGAGCCAGACATAATCACTGCTCAGCATGAAGTCTCTGACTGCTTTCCAGAAGACGGCATAACCCTATAATGACCAGGACTGTGAGCCATTAATGGTGGGTTGTACCCAAGTTCAAAGACCAAAGCATTGATATTGGAGATGCTTGGGTAAATATCTCTCAGAAAATTATGTTTTGCAACAAAAATGTTTCAGGTTGCTGTACACGCACGGATTCATTAATTAATAGAGTGTGAGATGCTTTTTCACTAGTTCCTGTTTTAAGTGGAAGCTCTCTTGATTTTGTGGTGCTGCTTAATGAAAAATCGAAATTGATTAAAATGTATTCTTCAACGTGTGATTGAATGTAGTTCCAGTGCACCGGTTTCCCGGAGAACATGAAATGGGCTGTTCAGATCAATGAGGCCGAAAAGTCATAATGTTCAATGTGGAATGCGATCGTCTCTAGGGGTCAGATGAGACTTGAGAAATGGCCAGTGACCTTGTCTTTGTGAGACTGGCTGGAATTGACTGCAGAGTAGCCAGGACTTTCCCACACTCACAGCTGCTGCAGAAAAGCTGAGCCGTGAGGGGCGTTAGCCTGCACTGACGTCAGCTCTCTGACACCCACTGGAACACAAACTGGGACACATTCATCTCTGCTACACACACACACTTCTGCTACATCCATGATAGGACTGTTTGAAATCACTCATCGTTTTGTACATACAGTACGGACCAAATGCTTTTGTACATGGTATTTTTGGTGGCATACTAATCCTGGCATTTTTATTACTCCATTTTTAAGCTTTCATCTACATACTATGTCGTTTTGTGTGAACCACCTTATACTGTATGCTAAAATCTTTACTTTGATCAAATTTTGTTGTGTATACTCTGCCATTCAAAAGTTTGGGATTGAATTTTTTTTTAATCTCACAAATCCACAAAGTCTTAATCAAAAAGACAGTAAAGCAGTAATATTTTGAAATATTATTCCAATTTAAAATATCTGTTTCTATTTTGAAACATTTTATTCTAGTTTTAATTCATTCCAGTGATGATTAATGTTTTTCTCTTCATTATCTCAATATTCAGTGTCACATGATCCTCCAGAAAACATTCTGATATGCTAATTTGGTGCTTGAAACATTTCTTACCTACAGTATTTATTAATCTTAAATGTCAATGTTTACATACTAATACACTTTTATTACATTAAAGTTGTATAAAGCAACATTAGTTGATGTATTACGAACTAACGTGAATTAAAAAAAATATTTATAACATATTAACCTAAATTAATAAATAAAAATGCAAAAAGTATAGAAAACTAGTCATAATAGTGTATGTGTCATATATATATATATATATATATATATATATATATATATATATATATATATATATATATATATATATATATATACACTTACAATTAAAAGTTTGAAAGATTTAATGAAAAAAAAATAAATAATGATAATACTTTCACCAAGGATGCATTAATGTGATCAAAAAGACTTTGAATTGTAATAAAATCTGTAAAATAAATTCTGTTCTTTTGAATGTTCTATTCAAAGAAAGTATCACAGTTTTCACAAAAATCAGCAGCACATCTGTTTTCAGCATTGTAATAATGAAAAAATATAGTTTATTGTTAGTTTATGTTGCACTATTGCATTACACAACGTTAATGTGTAGAAGCCTATTGTATTGAGTTACGGGGAAAAGCTTTCAAAGTTACCCGTTCACGGTATCAATAAATACATGCTTGTCATTTCCTGTGTTGCATATCAGGCCATATTTTCTTTGTCCTCAATCTCAGATCACGCAGCATTTGCTTATAACAAACTTCACCAAACGGTTTGCTGTGTTTTAAATCAAATAAGAGCGGTTTCTCACTTTTATACAATCCTGCCGTACAGACTGGTGTTTCTCTTCTGTCTGTCTGCATGTAAAGTAATCTGTGTTGATCAGCGGTTGGTTCACGGGCTGGTCTGTTGTGTGTTGATGAAGCTCTTGACTGGCTCTGTGTAGTTCTGTGGCTTTTATGATGCTGTTTGTGTTTGGCCAGCCCTGGTCAGCCTCTTGGTTTTGGTGTGCAGTTATTTAGCCACTCGACTGAGATTCTCTCAAACACACAATGCTCTTGTACTCTCCATCTCACACTGATGCTCTCATAGTGAAAATTTAGTAGCGGAAGTTCAGGTTTTTTTGTATTGTTGACAACTCATTTTTATTTTATCTCATTGTCAGCACAGTTCCCACATGTCATTTGTGTCTGTTCACATTAGGTTTACGCAAAGTGTGATATCTTTGACCTTATGTAGGCGAATGTCTGCAGACTAGAGTCTACTTTGGGTGTTTTAACGGATTCGGTGCTTTGTAATGCAAATACTGTATGACACATTTTTCCCACAATGCAGGTTTCTGTCCTTAAAAGAACAAGACTCTCTGTTTTTTGCCTGTGGGTCAGATTAAAGGAGTGTATTTCTACACATGGACGTGTGTTTTGCTTGTTTTTTTTTGCTTGTGTTTTAAACAGACGAAATGGTCAGTGAGTCCAGAGATGATTTTTTTTTTCTGTTTGTAAAAATTGATTAAATGCAGTCTGCCAGTAGTATGATTTTTTTTTTTTGAGAGAAATTATTCATGTTATTCATCAGGATGCAAGTGTCATCAAATACTTCTCTATTTTAAATAACAACTTTTTATTTATCGAGGTATACTGAAAAATGAATCAAAGTTTCCACAAAAATAGTTGTTTTTAATATTAATAATAATAAAGGTTTCTTGAGCTCCAAATCAGCAATGAAAGATTGTGTTACACTGAAGACTGGAGCAATAACTGCTGAAAATGTAGCTTCGCCATCACAAGAATCTGGAAACTACATCATTTTAGAATATATTAAAATATAAAACAGTTATATTAAATGATATTATATTTTACAGTGTGTGTGTGTGTGTGTGTGTATATATATATATATATATATATATATATATATATATATATATATATATATATATATATATATATATATATATGCATCATTGGTTAGCATAAAAGATACTTCTTTCAAATACATTGTAGGTATTTTGATTTATATCAAAGCTAACAAATGGTGCAACTCTAGTAAGATATCTCAATATTCATGAGATTGGTAAATTGTATTAATTATTATTCTTTTTTTTCTTTTTTTTACTTTATCTACTATTTGATACCTTTTTGAAAATAGTGATTGAGAATGCATACTCACATGGAGTCAATGTTAGACCTTTTACAGGTGTTTACACCTGGTAGTTACATGAATCTTAAGTGTGTCTCCTGTGACCGCTTGTGATCGGATTTCATGACTACATACATCACCGACTACGTCAGAGTGTAAAAGGAAAGTCTGCTTAGGGTTACTCTCAAATATACATACATTTAATAAATAAATAACAAACCCTGATGTTTGTAAGTGGAATTGTATTTTTAAAAAGAGTATTTGTGTTAACAGGACCTCAGCTGTGTTTCGCGTCTTCTCAAAATCAGTCGGTTTATCTCAAATATTTTTGAAAGAAGACGCTTATGCTCACTGAGGTCTTAAATACAGTAAAAACAGTAACATAGTGAAATATTATTTCAGTTAAATCTATTTTCTGATTCAATATGAATACATTTTGAAATGTAATTCATTTCTGTAATGGCAATGCAGAATTTTCAGTGGCCAATACTACAGTCTTCACTGTTACAAGATCCTTCAAAAATCATTATAATATGCTGATTTGCTTATAAAAAGTACAGTATCAGTATGAATGTTGAAAACAGGTTGTGCTGTTTATTTATTTATTTTGTAGAAACCATTTCTTTACTTCACTTTTGCTCAATGTAACTCACACCTCACTAAAATCTTAAAGACCTCAAACTTTTGGCTGGATTAGCAGTTACACTCCAAATGCGATGTAAGAGCGCATGTATTTTCAACCATGTACAGGTTAGCTCACAAAGAGACCTGCATTTAATGCTATTCCCTTCACCCAAACAGTTTGTTATACCAGGCATACCGGATTCAAAATATTGTAACATATTCAAGGAAGCAGATTTTATGAAAATCTGACCCACCTTTATTTTTCTGTTAATCTCGGTCCCATCTGTGAAGTTTACTAGCTCAACAGACCCTAAAGAACAGAAGTAGAGAGATTTGCCCTGTGTAACTCCGTGACATTGTGGAGCATTCAGAAGGGGAGAGACTTCATGAGGCTGTGTTCATGTACGTATGTAGCTCGATGCCACATGCTTGATTTAATGGGAACGTATGTGACAAGTCTGATGTTGAGTGGTCATTCTGACCACCAAAACCTTCCCTGTGAAAAAGAGAGAGAGCATCAGACACCCATTTCTGACACATTTCTCCTCGGTCTATTTCCCGCCATCCTGGTTGCAATGACGTTTGTACTATTGTTTGCTGGCCTCTCTCAGGTTGCCATGGCAGTGCTTATTTGCCATACTAAATGTCTGATGGCGTTAAAATGCTGACCGCTAACAGTGATCATCTCTGTCTCACAGCAAGAGGCCACTGTGTCCACATCATAATCTAATCCAAATCCAAACATGGAATCAAGTCATTTAAACTCCGTTGAGTCGTCTTTTGTGTGTTGGGATGGTTTAAGTTTTTTTTTTGATTCAGTTAAAGCAGGTGAGTGTGTTTCCATCAGCTACATCTGTTGCTCTCTGAGTCTGTGGTCATGTCTTTCGGACAGAGCTGAGTGCCTGAGAGTGCTGCTGGTTTTAAAGATCAGAGCTTCTGGAAGTGACACATGACACGGCCAGCGCAGGTGCAGGAGACTTCTGCTCTGTGTGTTGTGTGGAGAGATGCATATCACCAGTACTCCCCCATGTGGTCGAAAGCGGCACTGTCATTCTTGATGAGTTTAACACGGTGAACCGCTTACATACAGTGGCATGCGGAAGTTTAGGAACCCCTTGCAGAATCTGTGAAAATTTGAATCATTTTCAAAAAAACGAGAGATCATACTAAATGCATGTTATTTTTTTATTTAGTACTGTACTGAGTAAGATATTTTACATAAAAGATGTTTGCATATAGTCCACAAGACAAAAAAAAAAAAAAAAAAAGCTGAAATTATTAAAATAACCCCATTCAAAAGTTTGGGAGCAATGTGTGCTGTTACCTGATGATCCACGACTGTCTTTCGGGTTTGTGATGGTTGTGCATGAGTCTCTTGTTTGTTCTGAACAGTTAAACTGAGAACTGTTCTTCAGAAAAATCTTTAAGCTAATTAATGCATCTTGTTTCCGTCTGGAGCATCAGTGAACGTTTGAACCTTTTTTAATAGTTGTGTTTGGGTGCCCCAATTGTCCTCAGTGTGAAAAGATGTATCTCAGAATCATACAGTCACTGCCGTAAATATTTTTTTGAAGAACAGTTCTCAGTTTAACTGTTCAGAACAAACAAGGGACTCGTCAGATCATCCAGGTAACAGCACACAGTATTAAGAACCAACAAACTTTTGAATGGGGTTATTTTAATAATTACAGCCATTTTTTTGTGTTGTGGACTAAATGTAAACATCTTTTATGTACACTATCCTACTCAGGCCAGTACTAAATGAAAAATAACATGCATTTATAAAAATCTCTCTTATTTTGTTAAAATTTATTCACATTTTCATCGATTCTGCAAGGGTTTCCCAAACTTTTGCATGCCACTGTATGAGCCGTTGTTGGCCGAGAACTCTCAAACTTTGCTTGTCTGATTTTTTTAAAACTGTGACATGCTACTGTTCTTTTAATGATGTTGAACTCTTGTTAATTTGCTAAAATTCATTTATGCCAGTTTCCCCTTTAAAAAAAAGTTTTCCACATCCCTGAAAGAAAAGATTTGATCTCAGTTTTTTGTTGTAAACAAAAGTAAACCAGACTTTGTGGAAAAATAAATAAATGATAAAATATGGCTTATTGTTATAAAATACTTGATTTTAAACAACATTTTTCTAATTCTTATAAAAGTATAGGCCTACATGTTGTCTTCTAAATAATATGAGGCCATAAAACTGCATGGAAAAGTTGTCCTTTAAAACATTTTTTTTATCACTTTGTAGGACTGTAGGACAAATTTTTGTGCTGCAAAAAAATATAACAACAATTGCCAGAAATGTGTTTACTTATTAGTTATAACAGCTACAATCTATGCTTTTGTTGCTAAATGTGTTGATTGTGACTTGTGCGATTTAGTTTTGAGGTTTGGGCCTCTAATTTGGTATATAATGGATAAGTTACATTTTCAAAAGTGTCCAAGACTACTCGATCATATTTTTAATATATTTAGACATCTTGTTTTTCATTTTAACTGTAAAAGAAGCTTTGCTATTCCATGATACTAGAAAACAGACAGTCTACGAGCTATCTTGGTGATAGTGTTGTGGGACTTGCCTCTGAGCCCTTGAGCCAGATAACGTGGAAATGCAGTCAAATGACGTAGTTTGGCTAGATAAGATCTGCGAGCGATATTGTTGACGTCTCATTGTGGTTACAGTGGTTTTCTTTTCTTTCTTTCTTTACCCTGCAAGCACCAGAAAGGTTTTCGTTCAGCAGTTTTCAGCACATAAGAAGCATTGGCTCAGGTGTTGACAAAACGTTCTCTCATACATCAAATGGATGTTCAAACCAATACCTAGAAATGTGTTTATTTTTACATGGTTAAAGGCACTTCAGCAACATAAAAATAACTCCCTTCAGCTGCTTCTTTGTCTTAACTTTCCATAGGTTTCGTGCAGGGTGGCAGTCGTGAATGAAATGTGCTTTGTTTTGTGTCTTTTTAGATGATCCTGTGGGACTGGGACCTGAAACAATGGTACAAGCCACAATATCAGGTCAGTTCTACTCCTGCTTAACTTTTCAACACGTTTGAGTATTTCATCAGCACAATTTATGTAAGGTTTATTAGGCAAGTGCAATCTCATGACATTCTGGCTCAACCAGCCAATATCCAGGCCACTCAAGTGCATTTGTTTTTAATTCACTTTTTATGAACCTTTGTGATGTTCTTCTGTTAGTAACACTTTACAAGAAGGTTCATTAGTTTCATTAGTACTTTATTTAACATGAACTAAGAATGAACTATTCTTCTACAGCATTTATTAATCTAAGCTTATGTTTATTTCAGCATTTACTAATGCATTATTAAAATTTGTGTAAAAGTTGTCCTTGAAAACATTAGTTAATGGACCGTAAATTAACATGAACTAACAGTGAACAACTGTATTTTCATTAACTAACGTGAACAAAGATGAATAAATGTATTGTTCAGTGTTCGCTCATGTTAGTTTATACATTAAAGGGATACTAAACCCCAAAATTAAAATGCTGTCATTAATCCATTACCCAGATGTCGTTCCAAACTCGTAAAAGCTTTGTTTGTCTTCGGAACACAATTTAAGACATTTCGGATGAAAAGCGGGAGGCTTGTGACTGTCTGATTGACTGCCAAGTAAATAACACTGTCAAGGTCCAGTAAAGTATGAAAGCACATCAGAATAGTCCATCTGCCATCTGTTCAACCGTAATGTTATGAGGCGACAAGAATATTTTTTGTAAGCGATTTATATATTTTTTTCATTTTGCGGTGGAGTATCCCTTTAACTGTCATTAACTAATGGAATCTTATTGTAAAGTGTTAACGAATGTATAAAATGGAAATAATTTAATAAAATGTATTTAAAAATGATTGGTATAATGAATTTTTTATGTGATTATTTTTTTTTTTTCCTTTTAGTAATCATTCATTCAGAATGTATGACTCTAAATGTTAAATGCATTTATATATTTATATTATATATAAATACTGTATATTATATTATATTATATTATATTTTTTTCTATTAGTTGAATGAGAATTTTATTTTATAATGCTTTATATACAGGCCAGAATAAGAGAGTAATGTTTGTAGTCCTTTACACACAGACCATCATCTCCTCTCACTTTCTCTATGTCTGAATGAGCCTCATATCATCCATCTTGATGACAGTTTGTAGCCTGTTAGCATGCTGAGGCCTGTAGCCCCTCCATCTGCCCGCTGCACATAACTGCGGCTGACTTGCAAGTGGATAACCCTCATTCTGGCTCACATAAAGCTTGCCAAATGACGTCAAAGCCTGGAGGAAGTGCTCGCTGTGCACTTTTACCACACACGTGTGAGCATGCACACACACAGGTTGCAGCAGTGCTGCCACTCTACTTTATTACTTACATCAGAACCACCACCCCATTAAAAAAAAAAATGATGTAGGTCTGAATTAAATAATCAATAAAAAGAGCGCAGCATGTGCACACAAGGCTGAAAATGGATTAAGTTTATAGATACCCAGAGTTCTTCCTGTAATATCATTATGAACGGTTCTTTTTTTCTGCTGCTTCTGCTGAGTGGATATGATCAAAAACTGTCTCTGCTACTTTCCTGCAATTATCAAATGGATGGCTCCGAGAATGAGTCATTCTTTGCTACAGTTACTACTGGCACAACTCTGGAGCAGTGGGATGACATGCTGCACGCTCCTGTAGCTCCGTCATTGTAACAACGCCAAAGTCATAGATTGGATTCCCAGAGAATGCATTAACTGATCAAATGTGTTGCTTTAATGCAGTGCAAGTCACTTTGGGAAAAAAGTGTCTGCCAAATGCAAATGTAAAGGTAAATGTTTAAAATCCTGCTGTACTTCTAAAATGACCACAAGGAGGCAGTAGATATCTCAAAAACAGATATGTACAGCGTAAATCTTTGCTTCTTTGTGCAGCAATTTCTTGATTTTGAATTCTACACTATGGATGTTGTAATATGTACTCTTTGTGTACGTAGGGTGCAGTGAGTGGGAGTGGCGTGGATCTCTCTGTGATAAACGAGGCCAGGAACCTGGTCTCAGACCTGCTGATGGACCCGTCTCTCTCACCCCATGTGCTCTCCTCACTGCGCAGTGTCAGTAGCCTCATGGGAGCTTTCTCTGGGTCCTGCCGGCCCCGGGTCAACCCCTTCACCCCTTTCCCCGGCTTCTACCCCTGCGCTGAGATAGAAGACCCTTCAGAGAGAGGAGAGAGAAAGCCACTGAAGGTAGGTGAGCAGCAGCGTTGGGGATCCTTGCTGAGCTACAAGTCACTCAAAATCTGAAGTAGTGGAACTGCAGTCAAGCTACACTTTTGAAAAAGTAATCCGCTACATACAAGCTACTAACAAAAAGCAGCTCTGCTATATTGTTGTTGCTCTAGGGCCAATAGTTATATATTTACAGTGACTGTGATGTGACATACAACCAAGTATCTGAATTCGTGCACTGCATTTAACTCATCCAAAGTGCACACACACACCCGAAGCACTTGGGTTCGGTGCCTTGCTCAAGGGCACCTCAGTCGTGATACTTAGGGTGAGAGAACTGTACATTCACTCCCTCCACCTACAACCACTCGAACTCACAACCTTTGTATTACGAGTCCAACTCTCTAACCATTATGCCATTTTTCTGTGCCCTGCTATTAAAATTATGGCCAGTGCTGGTATGCTGATAATTATATACATTTTATGGCTGATTACTGATGAAAAAGGTAAAATCTGTACTATTTTGTATAAATATACTATATACTATTTAAACACTAAAAAGTAAAATCAGTGGTTTTAAATGCTTAAAGTGAATTTAGTCATTACAACATTATAATGTACAGTCGACTTTTTATGACATTTGCACTTAACAGTGTTACAATGTTATTGTACTTAAAAGTTAAATATGCCAATAATACGGGAAATGTGGCACAATTAAATTTCCATTATGAGCCATTGTATATCCTATTATAGAAAATACCAATAAAAATTCTAATATCAGTCGATAACAATTGTAAAAAACGTACACTATCATTTAAAATTGTAGAGTCAGTAAGATATGAAATATCTATGAAATGATGTGTGTGTGTGTGTATACATATATATATATATATATATATATATGTACATGTGTGTGTGTGTGTGTGTGTGTGTGTATATGCATGTGTATATATATATATATATATATATATATATATATATATATATATATATATATATAATAATAATTTTTGTATTTTTTTTTAAAGAAAGAAGACTGTACATTTGTCAAAAGTGACATTTATATACAAATGGTTTATTTTTCAATTTCCATTCTATTCTTCAAATGATGAAAAGTATATCCCAGATTCCACAAAAATATTATGCAGAAAATGTTTGTAACATTAAAAAATATATATTTTGGGCATCAAATCAAATTAAAGAACGTACAAATGGAACACTTTACTAGAATGAATAATACTTTTTAATATTACAAATTAGAAAGGGAGCGAGAGAGAGAAAGGGATGAGAAGGCAGTTTCGGAGAGTGTTTTAAAATATTGCCTCAACTTGGGACTAAGTGAGCAATACAGTGGGAAATTTGGAAATATGTGCCCTTGAGCCAGAGGTATTATGATCTCCAGAGGTATTGTCCCTGTAAATAGTGCACTGTAAGTCACGTCTGCTTCTTGAGTACTTCCTAAATGACCTTGCACTTTCAGGGTCTGAGCAGCAGGAACAGTCTCCCTACCCCTCAGCTGAGGCGCAGCTCAGCCTCTTCCTCTTCCTCTCTGCCCCCGCTGGAGTCTGCCTCCTCACGCTGGGAACGCACCAATGGAAAGAGATCCTTCTCTGAGCTCAGCAGGTCATGTCTCACAACTACACTCTTACACTTTAGTGCACTCCCTGTACTCCTCTGGGACGGGCAAGGACTGGCACATGGGTGCATCTGTATCTGTGGTTTATTAGTCGTCACCAGATATGATATGATATAACTGAATAAATGAGATTTTAGTGGGACACTGCTTTTTGTAATTTTACTGTTTGCCCTCAAGGTGGCAGTGTTAAAAAGAGATCTGTCAGATGCTGCTTTGAAACATCATCTAATGTAAATTTGACTTATGACTAGACTAACATGGACTTGCTGAATGGGAACATTAGTCATTTATAAAATGCTCCATACCCCCTTGCATTTTTATTCTATATATTGAATTATCAAGTAATTGTATTATGCTTTCAGCTATCAATTCAATTGTAGTCATGTCAGCTATAACACATTTTGTCATTTATTATTATTATTTGTTTTACCCTACAGCCAGTGCTGTGTTTCTAATGGGCCCAACAGCAACTTGCTGACTATTCCTAAACAGAGATCCTCCTCCGTCACCCTCTCCTACAGCCACACTCTACCCAGAAGACCAGGTCTGCACCCATCAAGAGTGAAATAACCTTCCTTGCATATAATATTTTGTAAAACTTATGAGATTAGTCAGACTGATATACATGTCATAATTGTGGAGGTGGCATTACATCAACAGCTGTTGATGTAGTCATGAAACAGTCATGTTTTTTATCCGCACAATGGAAGTCAGTGGTCACTGATCTTGACACACAACACGAGGGTCTGAAGGGGTCCTTTCTGGTTGTTTTCATGTTGCATGACAACGAAATGGTCACCCGTACAGTACGTTGACTACACCACACTTATTTATTTGGACAGACGAGCGATAATAGTTGGTTTTTGCCAACATTTCTTATTCAGGAATTTCAGTATTTTAATACTGACCTTGACATACCTTACACCACCTTGACTTAAAGCCCACAAAAAAATATCTATTCAGACATTAAATCATAGCAGGAATGTATCATATTGTAATTGTATGAATTACATTGGGGGGTGAATGAATAATTCTTGTAGTTTAATTTACAAATTATAATGTAGATAAATGAATAAACATTGATTTTCGTGTCTATAGGTGCTTCTCCCAGTCTGAGTCCCGTCAGCTCCCCGTGTCACAGTCCCCCTGCTGCTCCCGGCTCCTCTCTGGTCACACGCTCTCCAGTGGAGTTCCCCGACACCGCTGATATCCTAACCAAGCCCAGCGTGAACCTGCACAAACCCCTGGGCTACACACTGAGCTCACCTGATTTCCAGCAACAGTATCGAGGTCCGGCCTCAGCTCCCTTGTGCACCAGGTACAGTAACCTTTAGAGCCCTTCTCCTCTTCTCTCAATTAGGTTGTACCTTATTATTATTATTATTTTTTTTTTTTTTTTGTAGTTGTGGCCGACAGATGCTGAAAGGTGTGGCCAGTGTGGAGGTGGTTGAGGGCCATCACACAACAGCCAATGAGATGCAAAGAACACGCTCAGGTAAAGTTAATAAGCTATGACACTAACACCATTTTTCACAACACAGTCATTCCTGAGTATAGACTTTGGTTTATCACTCAAATGATGGTTTTGCTCACTTTCTTAGCTGATGGAGCAGAGTATGGTGGTGAAAACTTTATCCGAGAGGAGAGCTTGGAGGCAGAGTCTCAGGAGGAGAGGACTTCAGACACAGCGGGTGAAAAACTAAATAGCCAGCATGAGGAAGGGGAACAGGAGCAGTCCTCATTGGATCCTGAGGTAAAGCATGCACACTTTATCCCTGCATGGGTTCATTATATTAATGTCTAAAACATTGCCTCAGAAACTGAAATTGATATCCAGTGTTTCTTGTGGACTTTTTTTTAAATTATGAAGTGCTGTTTCGCCTTAGAAAGCCCCGCAAAAAAAGAGCTTTTCTTTCATGTAACCTGAAATGCCCTCGCCTTGATTCCACTGCTCTCCTACTCCTTTTATTGGCCAGTGTGGCAGTTGTTAAAGTGGCCAGCTGTTGAACAAGCCGAGTGGAGTTTAGATGCAGAGTGCTTATTTGCATTCCCATGCTTTTGCATTATTATGTGGTTGCTGGATTTATAGCTGTGGCTCTTGAGTGGATCTCTCTGCAAACCCTCAGTTTATTGTTCAGTCCAAAGGGGTCCACAGTAAGAGCATGTGTGGACAGCATAAATTTAGCTGACTTCATAAAATGCTTTCGTTGTTATCTCTGGAAAAGATGCCAAGCATGACTTTTTGTGTAAACTAAGCTGTGATTACTGCAAAACCTTCTACCTTCTGTCTGCTGACTGTGATTGATCACTGACAGGGAGACGAGGAGTTCAGGTTGGACTCTATGCTGGCGGACCATGAAGCACTCATGGAAAGGATCAACACCTGGAACTTCCAGATCTTTGAGCTGGTGGAGATGACAGGAGGAAAGACTGGCAGGATTCTCAGCTATGTTAGTACTTCGTAGTATTAAAATGGAAACTCCACCCCAAAATGAAAATGTTGTCATTAATCACTTGCCCCCATGTCGTTCCAAACCTGTAGAAGCATTGTTTGTCTTAGGAACACAATTTAAGATATTTTGGCTGACACAGTACAGCGTATGCTGCTTGCGTTCAGCAGATATTCTCCAAAATGGTGCTACGGTGATGCGGAGGAGAAGAATTGTTAAAATCCTTATTTTAGTTTTTTTCATGGACAAAAAGTATGCTAGTCACTTCACAACGTTACGGCTGAACCACTGATGGCAGATGGACTATTCTGAAGATGTATTTTAAACTTTTCTGAACCTTGACAGTGTAATTTACTTGCCAGTCAATGGGACAGGCCTCACAAGCCTCCCGGATCTCATCCAGAATATCTTAAATGTGTTCCGAAGACAATCAAAGCTTTTACATGTTCGGAACGACATGGGGGTAATTGATTGATTAATGGCTAAATTTTTATTTTCAATTTTCAGTTCTGAGGTTAAAGACACTATGCATCTCGGCGAATCTGTGGAGTATGCATCATTTGAAACAATGTGCTTAGTAATTAAAGAGGCAGGATGGTGTTTCTGTTATTCGGTTTGTGACACACAAGATCGTGACCAACGGTCCCGTTTCACACAAGAATCGTTTTCGGAGCTGAAACTTATGCCTTGTCCAAATTCCCACTTTTGCGGCCTTGGCCACTTGAGAGCGCGTGCGCGTTACAGGAAGTGACTGTGCATGATTGTACAGATCTTAAAAACTCCAAACCACAGTCTCCTTAACGCACACTAAATCCACACTATCTAGAATACCGCTCCGGAGCAGTATTCAAGGCTTAGTGTATCCCATCATGCATCATATTTATTTTGTACAACATTTGGAACTGTTTTCAATCACTTAATTAGAAGCATCACAATTTACATTTATCATGTTATAGGGACTACTGAACAGACATTTAGAAGTTAATTTTAAAATGCAAAGTATTTAAAATTAAAATTAAAATAAAGCTATGTAAACACTTTCATTTTTACAATACTATAAAGCCCAATTTATACTTCTGCATTGAACCTATGCCATAGCTATGCCATAGGCTATGTGTAATATGGCGTAGCCTGGCGTGCATCTCTCCAAAAATCTAACAGCGTTTCAATTCTACACAGACCGCAAGCGCTGTGATTGGTCTGCTATAACCTCTCCCTCTGTATGTACGTATGTATGAGTTTTGTGTGTGTTTATATGCACTTCAATATATTTTAATGTTACACCTTCTTATATAAAATAAAACAAAGCAAAGAACAAATGTCTTATTTATTATACTATTTAGCATAATACATCATTAGTTGTCCAGGACCAACAATGTTGATCTGCCATGGTACAAGTCCTTGTGGAGACTGAAAGAATGCCATCTTCTCTTGTTCCGTTGTTGTCTCCTATTTGTAGTTTTAAATAATAATTTTATATTTATCTGCTGCCGTCACGCTATAATCCTTCTCTGAGCTGCTGCTTCTTTGGCTTTTATCGTGGTACTGCAGGTTACATCAGCAAGCACGTGGAACTACTGCCTTGCGCTTTGCATGTGTACTGAACTTCGAAGCAGAGAACAACGCAGAAGTATAAATGAAAACTGACGCATAGCCTACGGTGTCAAGGCTACGGTGTAGGTCTGACGCAGAAGTATAAATCAGCCTTAAGTATGTCCCATCAGTTAATGAAAAGTTTGACATACAGGAAATATGTCATAAAAGGTCAAGTGCAAAGACCGCAACTGTGGGTATTTGGACAAGGCTTATACTAGGGTTGCTTACAGTTCCGGTTCTTTTAATAAAAAAAGAACAGTTCTCTGTTCCCAACCCTAGTATAAGGTGCATAAAGTCCCCCTGTAGAGATTCCATGCATTTTTGTAAGATAAATATCCAGATTTCAAACGTAATAAGCACTTTTTTTCTCACTTCTGCTGACTGTGGGGAACCGGAAGACGTATGTGTCGTGTGTGCCTCTGGGAAATGTAGGAGCGAAGGAAACATAGTTTCCTTACTTTACCAAAGGAAAACCAGTCTAATCTTGGCTTATTTCGAAATCTGCCGATGTTTTTCTTTACAAATTCTCGTTTTTGCTTCTAATTTGTGACCAGCATTTTGTTTTGTTCTATCTCTGAGCTTGTCACTAACCACGCAGCGCTGACTGACTGCATGTCTTCCAGTTATATATTTATCTTACAAAAACACATGGATTCACTACAGGGGACTTTATTCACCCCTAGGAGCCATTTTAGGGACGTTTTATTACAGATGCACACACTTTATTTCACGTATTCTGAACAGTTGACAACAAAAGACCCGCTCAACCCCACTGAAAGGCTTGGAAGAGCAAGGACAGTTTTTAATATAACTTTGATTGGATTATTCTGAAAGAGGAAAGTCACATACACCTAGGATGCTTGAGGTTGAGTTGAAGATGGACTAATTTTCATTCTCGGGTGAACTAACCCTTTTAAATCCAAGTAATTGCACACTTTTATTGTCTGATCTGATGTGACTTGCATTTCATAGATTTAGCTCAATGTAATTCTAGTGGTCCTTCTCAATATTCTGTTCCAGTAAACTTGTATCTGCAGGGACTTAATGGCTCACTGCTTGTCTTGTCTTAATGAAGTTCTGTTTGTTACATTCTCTCAGGTGGCGTACACTTTGTTCCAGGACACGGGTCTGTTAGAAATCTTCAAAATCCCTGTGCGGGAATTCATGACGTACTTTTGCGCTCTGGAGAACGGCTATCGTGATATCCCCTGTGAGAATAAAAAGAAATATATTGTTGAAGTTAAACTTGAGAACTGGGTTAGAATTGTCCCAGTATTTCTCAAATTGGACCACAGTGAAGATTTGTGTCTTGTAAGCTGAGAATGGTTAGAAAGAATTCCAGTGAAGCATTAACTCTGTATTTTGTCTGTTCTCCCCTCAGATCACAACCGTGTCCATGCCACTGACGTCCTTCATGCAGTGTGGTATCTTACCACCCGGCCAATCCCAGGCTTTCAGCAAATTCACAATGAGCATGTCACAGGAAGTGATACAGGTACATCTGTGCTCTCACGCTCCATTATTGTTTTGGCATCAAGAAACTTTGAGATCTGCAGGTGTTACTGGGGTGGGGTTGTGTTGTGGATGGTAACTGAAGGTTGTAGGTTCAAATCCCACAATGGTCGATTCATTGCCTACCATCATTGTGCACTTGGATAAGGCACTGGATAAAATGGTAATATGAAGTACATGATGGAGAGATTTAGGTTAGAGCATCAATTCTCAGTCATGTCTATATCTTGCATACCTCCCGATCCATTCTGGATGCAAATGCAAATGCTGCCAGATAAGAGATCCTCTTTTGCTAGTGAGATCTGAGATGGATGCTGGCTCAGCATGTCTGAGGCTTATTTTAAGTCTGCTGATGGCCCTTGTAATTTCTCAAATGGAGTTGAATCTGAGTCACTCTGCTGCTGTTCCACGCAGCAGCCTCTGGCTTGCAGAGGTGTTGAATCACACTGAGACCAGTGACTTCACTAGCTGGCTCAAGTACAGAGTTGCAAAATATAAAAAAATCTTGGGGAAAGAGATGGAGTATGATTTTAGAATATTTGGTTTGCTGTAAAAACAGCTTAATTGCAATTGAGATGTTTGATTGTCTTATTTTATTAGTGACTTATTAAGGCCTATGTCTGAATTGACAGTGAAGAAAATGTACAACAACAAAAAAAAGCAACACAGATCTTCACATGAATATATATATATGTATATTATAATGTTGTGATGTCTAAATGTACTTATAGCATTTAAAGACATTGCTTTACAAAATAGAATTTTGAAATCTGCCATTTATCTGTTATTAGCCATAAAATGAACATTTTTACCTCCTAATCTCTGTCACATGTAATTAGCCGATCATTTAAATTGTGAAGTCATATTTTTAAAATCAAGCAAGCTCAGAAATTTAGATTGCATGTCACCTAGGTGGACATGTAAGACACTTTATTGCATTTAGAATTGGACTGTCACCTGGAAAGGATGTGTAAAAGTGTTTCACCACTATTCATACATGGTCACTCTTTGTATTCATTAGATTCGGACAGTGGGATTTCTCCAGGCAGGGTGGCATATGCCACCTCCAAAAGTTCCTCATTCTCGGACGACAGTTACGGCTGTCTGGCCTGGAATATCCCTGCGCTGGAACTCATGGCACTATATGTAGCAGCTGCTATGCATGACTATGATCACCCTGGTCGCACAAATGCCTTTCTCGTAGCCACTAACGCTCCTCAGGTAAGTGATGAACAATGCCTAACATTTGTACAGTTTTTTTGTTTCTGGGCACAGAGAGCTGTGTCAGTTTGTCTGAGAGAAGGTCAGGCATGATTGTATTGAAGGCCAAAGTGAAGTCCAAGAATAAGATCCTTGCATAATTCACAGGTCTGTCGAGGTGTTGCAGGATGTAATGCAGTCCTAAGTAGGGCTTTGATGGACGTGGAGGCAACCGGCGGTTGTGCACGTGACATCGCGCACTCTATAACAAGCATAATACAAAGTTTTGTATAGTCCTTGTTTGTGCGGCTGAGGAAAGTAGTTCATCCGTTTTGTTAGGAAGGGATCGGAGATTCACTAGATTGGTAATAGGAAGCGCTGTTCAGAAGCCGCATTTGAGGAGTTTAACCAGTGCACCAGTGTGCTTCCCTCATAGTAGACTAGAACATCCAACAAAGTGTCTGAATAATCCAAAAACAGAAAAAAATTTCTGGTGTGTGTTGCCTTATGTCCAGTAGTTCGTCTCTGGTAAAAGTGGTTGTAAAATAATGACTAAACGCAGAACAAACAAACAAAAACAGCCAAAGAGTGAGAGAGCGCTACACCATGGCAGCCATCTTGAATAACAGTTTTGGCTTTTGATCTAGTTTTCACACTGTTGCGTCAAGAAGTAAAACCAGTCTATATTTTATCAGATGCTTATGCTTTTGTAACCAAGCATGGAACCTCTTGAGTCATGCACACCATGTTTTTCCTCTTCTTTTCTTCATCCTTCTTCCCATCACACAGGCGGTGCTGTATAATGACCGTTCAGTTTTGGAGAACCACCATGCAGCCTCTGCCTGGAGCCTGTTTCTTTCCCAGCCGGAGTTCAACTTCCTGTGCAGTTTGGACCATGTTGAGTTTAAGCGCTTTCGGTTCCTAGTTATCGAGGCCATTCTCGCAACAGACCTGAAGAAGCACTTTGACTTTCTAGCAGAGTTTAATTCCAAGGTCAGTAGTAGGGGTGCAGTGATATGGTATCAATAACCTATATATATAATCAGTAAAAAAAAAGAAAAAAAAAAAGAAGCTGCTTGTGGCTGATTCAATCGGACCAACTCTTTACTACTGATTTGTAATTTGCTGATCAGTTTAAGTTTAACTGCCGGTGTTCTTTAGAAAAATCCGTCAGGTCTCACAAATTCTTTGGTTTTCCATCATCTTTTGCATATTTTGCAAATTACTGTATGATTTGGAGATCCATCTTCTTCCATTGAGGACAATTGAGGGACTCAAACACAAGTATTACAAAAAGTTCAAACAGTCACCGATGCTCCAGAAGGAAACACGATGCATTAAGAGCCTGGAGGTGAAAACGTTTTGAATTTGAAGATCAGGGTAGATTTTATTTTAGTCTTCTAGGAAACATGTACGTATCTTGTAGCCTCTGAAGGACAGTACTAAATAAAAAAAAATCTTAAGATTTAGGTCAAATAAGAAAAATGTACACATCATCATTCTGTTCAAAAGTTTACACCCCCGGCTCTTAATGCATCGTTTTTTCTTCAGGAGCAGCATTGACTGTTTGAACCTTTTGTAATAGTTGATTTTGAGTCTTCAGTTGTCCTTAGTGTAAAAAGATGGATCTCAAAGTCATACAGTCATTGTTGGAAAGGGTTCAAATACACAAAAGATGATGGAGAACCAAATAATTTGTCAGACCTGAAGAATTCTTTTGATGAACAGCGGGCAGTTAAACTGTTCAGGACAATGGACTCATGAACAACTATCACAAAAAAAAAAAAAAAAACTGCTGTGGATGATCTAAGTAACAAAACCAAATTAAAATCAAGCCTATGTAAACAATTTTATAAATTCAACAATGTTTTTCTCTGCCTACTGCAGATTTTTTTTTTCTTGGTTAACCTGGTTGATCTTTTTCTTTTTGACAGGTTAATGATGTGAATAGTCCAGGCATTGACTGGACGAATGAAAATGACAGGTTGTTAGTGTGCCAGGTTTGCATTAAGCTGGCAGATATCAATGGGCCAGCCAAAGACCGCAGCCTTCACCTCCAATGGACAGAGGGTATCGTCAATGAGTTTTATGAGCAGGTATCTCCTATTCTCTGCACAATATGTACCCAACATAAACGTCCACAAATTAGATCAACATTTGTGCATTTTTGCCTTCATAGGGTGATGAAGAAGCCACTCTAGGATTACCCATCAGCCCTTTCATGGATCGCTCTGCACCACAGTTAGCAAAGCTGCAGGAATCATTTATCACACACATCGTCGGGCCTCTTTGTAACTCCTATGATGCTGCCGGCCTGCTGCCGGGATACTGGATTGATGAGGAGCGATCAGACGATGAAGAAGAGACGGAAGACATTGAAACGGAAGATGAGGAGCTGGATGAGGATCTTGAACCAAGTATGAATATACAGTTGTACTCATAAGTTTCACAATCCATAAAAAGGGAGACCGTTTGTGTTTAGTTTTTTATTTAGTACTTACCATACGTGAGGTGTGGCACGCACTAATCGATGAGTTTTCCTTACAGAGAGGAGGAAGGGTCAACGTCGGTTATTCTGCAGCATCATGCAGCACTTAACAGAGAACCACAAGGTGTGGAAGAAGACCATCGAAGAAGAGGAAAAGGCCAAAGAGCTGGAGACTCAGCAGCAGCAATCCGAGAGCCCCAGCCTTCCTCCCTCCACCTCCTCCTCCGATGACATCCAGGTCATTCAAGAGGAGGCCGAGGAGGAGGAAAGGCAGTAGGAAGAGGCAAATATTGAGAAATGAAGCTCACTGAAGGGCTTAAACAGAGGTGAACGACCCCTCTCTCTCCTTCACCAACACAAACACACACATTGACACCCAGTGGAAGACCCTAGTGGAATCTCCTCTTGCTGAAATTTGTCACTGTGCCGACACTCTGAAGCTAATGCACTTCACATTGTGTTGAAAAAGGCCTTACTACTGTGAGAGGACCCTTTGGTGGGAACCCCACTGCTATGCACTTTCACCCCATGGAGAGACAGCAGAGAACGAACAGAGCTTTGAAGACAAAGAACTGTGATATGAGATTAATACAAGACAGACAAGAACACCGGCAGGGGAGAACCGTGCCATCCATGGTTACCTGCTGCCTTGAACGTAGAGCTCTTAACTCTCCCTTAGGTACTTAAGTTCAAAAGGACTAGAAAAAGTCAATGACGTAATTGACCCGTTACCAAAGCGAACAGTTCAAAAATGCGACTGAAGCCGTTTCAGGCTCAGTGTTAGGATACTCAAAATGTGCCTGTCTGAACTAAAAAGAAAAAAAAAACTATATTACTAAATAACTCTAGTTTGTTTTTATTTTCTTGTGGTCCAGAAAATGGGCTATGTATGCTGCACTGTATGTGCAGTCCCCAATTCATGCTGGTGACATAAAACACTGTATTACTGAACAGAGTCATTAGGACAAGTGGAAATGCTGACATTTTGATTGAAAAATGACCTGACTTCTGCATCGTTTTGGATGCTTTTTATTCATGTTGATCACCGTCTTGCAGTTTTTTTTGTTTGCCTTTGTTGTTTGTGAGATTGTTTTTTTTTGTTTTTTTCATTTGTGGTGTCCCCCGCCCCTCCCTCTTCAGGAACGCCGAGTTGGCAATCATTGAATCTTCTCTGTAAAGTCTTGTCTATGTTGAAGAGCATAGCAAATGGGACAGCAATGCTGTTCAGATGAAGGGACATTTCTCCTTTTTTACGTTTAAATAGATCTAGTTTTTCACGGTTACTCAGGATTCATGTGAAGGATCGATCCTTGTTTTTTGCGAAAATTTAAGTCTGCAGTTTCAACTTGCACGCTGAAGGTTCTCTTCAGAGGCGGGACAAAAAAAAAAAAGTTTCTATTTTTTTGTATGAAAAACTTGAAAGTCGCTGACAAAAAGAGATGCTCCCCCAAAGTGCAGTGTCCTAGATATTAACCCCAGTTCTTATCAGCTGCTCCAGACCGGTATATCCATGTTTATTTTTTTTCAAAGACCCCCTGATAAGAATTGGGACCCAGGAATGTTACTGAAAACTAAATGTTTGAGTTAGTATGCATGTCATAGACAAACCATTGCCTTGGGGCAACTTCACGTTTGGCATTATTTAAACATGCTTAAGTGATTGCCAAGTGCAAAATCTGGCCAGTTAATTTTCAAATAACCCAGGGTTTCACCTTGAAAGCTGAACTTTTTTTCCCTTTTGTATTTTCTTGTTCTTCACCATAAGAATAATAGGTAATTTTTTTTTTTCTTTTTTCTGAAGCAAGAACTCTAGGCATTCCACTAGAATAATGAGGGGAGGACGAACCCGGGTCTCTTTCTCTCTCGTTCTGCTTCACCTCATTTTGTCTCAGTAGAGGAAAGTTCTCAAGTAGGCAATGTAAATAAAACTAGTATATTTAAGATTAAAAATAAATGATGTAAATGTGCACATTTTACTACCAAACAAGTGTTTAACCTCTGCACAGAAAGAATACTTGCATATATAAATATATATATATAATATTATATATTTTTTAATTAATCAACAATGCGTCTGTTTTCTACATACAGCTGACATATATTGTACATTGAGACCATGTAATTATCATCTTGTTTCGGGAGGGTTTTTTTTTTTTTTAATTCAGTGCTATTTACAGATTTGGATGTTTGGGTGTTGTGTTTTTCAGTTTGTTAAAAAAAAAAATTCTTAGGGTACACTGTCTTTTGTTCCTGTTCATAACCACTCTTTGCTGAGAGCCCCTTATTTCTGAAAGCCTCCCTGTCTCTGTCTGTCTTTGTGAGTTTGTTCATTAGTCACTTTTTTGGCCTGTGCTCAGGGTGTGTTCTGTGTTGGGGGCTTATGCTTACCCAAAGCAGCTTGTGGTGCTTCTCTCTCTATCTCTCTCTCTCTCTTCTGTCTAGAATATGTGTTCATCATTTTTTGGATCCGGGCCCCAGTGTGGCTCCCTCCCCTCCACTTCACTGAGCTCATCCTGGATGGGCTCAAACCCACGCACTCTGAACATCATTCAGGATGCCAAGCAGGCAGGGTGACTGCGGATCAGAGCGTCACAGCACCCCCATCCCCTCGTGTTGACCACTTGCTTGACTGTGGTAACTCACTTTTGGGGGTTGGTGGCACCACAGTAACCACCGACGTTCCTGTCATCAGTACCTTTATGATGGCATTCACTTTTTATGTAGCATTTAGATTGTCTGATGTAACCATTCAGCCTTTTCAGGGTTGTGGGGGAAAATCAACGTTTGTGTTATTATTTATAACTGTCATAAAAGCACCATCCCTGAACAAAAGCTTCAATCTCTCTCAAATGATTAGTCTGTCTGGGTAATTTTTTTGTGTGTTCTGTGTTTTGCATGGGAGTGGATGTGTACTTGCCTGTTCTTATATGCTGATTTGGCGCTCAAGACATTTTTACCACAGTGCAGAACAGTTGTCCAGCTTTTTTTTTTTTTTTTCAGGATCGTATGATGAGTAGGGTGTTTAATAGAAAAGCATTTATTTATGAACATTATTTGAATATCTTTACTGTCATATTTGATTGATTTAATCCTTGCTGAATGTATTAACTTCTTTCAAAAAACTTTTGAATTTGACTATATATAATTTATATTTGCTTCCCCCACAAAACTACACTGAAAAAAAGGTAAAAAAAAATTTTTCTATTGAAAAGTTTTTGCGGACATTTTTAGAGTAAGATTTGGAATTAAGAAAAATCTGTTTAAATTGTTAAATAAGCAAAGGAAATAAGTACATTTAATGTGCCCCGTTTGAGTTTGATAAGTAATTTCTAATTAATTATTTTAAGTTTTCTGTGCAGAATCTCCATGAAACAACATTGTTGACATCATCCGAGTTTGCTACTGAGCATTAGCGAGTTGTATGTTGCAGCTTATTTTTCTTCATGCTCAGATGAAAGCCAAAGTGTTCTCCTGGGAAGAACTGCCTGTAAGATGACAGTGAGCAGATGATGAGTCCCCAAGTGTAGGTCGTATGAAAGGCCAGCATTCTCTCTTCAGATGACAGCATCTTTGTGACAGCTTACCCAAAGCAACAATGCCCCTACCTGTCACTCCATTTTTAATTGAGTTTTGTTTTTTACTATGACAACAGAAGGAAAATAAGATCTAGGTACTAAAAATAAGAAATCAACATATTACATATGTTCACAATTAACAAACATTTTAACATTGAAATCCATTCATTTCTGATATGTGCCAGACCAAATCATAGAACTACACGAGTTAGTGAGTCACAGGAAATATTAAAGTTTCTATCTCTATCCTCCTTTTCCAGCTTGGTTTATATGGTGTGCAATTAGTTTCAGAAGTTTCCAGCACAGTTGAAAGCGTGGTCAGAATTAAAACAACTTGCATTAAAAAAGGCTTATTTTGTCTTTATTCATACAATTCTTGTCAGGTCATATTTTGTTATAAAATCCAAAAAAAAAAAAAAAAAAAGTAAAAATAATATTGTGCTATAAAATGTATATTGGAATCCAGCTTTTCACAAAATATTGCAGCTTAAGTTTCTTGATAATGTCTTTCCACTGAGATAAAGTAGGCACAGGCCATTATTACTGCAGAACTGATACATGGCATTAAACCAACGGGAATCATGAAGCATTTCCAAAGCTTTCTAGGAAAGGCAGCTTTTTGCCTCTCACTTGCCCAACTCCAGATATGGGGGAATACAAGGAATGCTGGAAAAGACAGACCTCCAAACCGTTATAGAGGTAAACCCTGTCAATCATTGACACAATAGCTCTTCTCATATTGACGAGCACAATGTTCAGGTTTGCTACACAGTACACTTTTTTTGTTCAAGTTATGAAAGATACTTGCTACAGTGCATTTATCTTGATACTCTCATGTCCGTTCGGTAACACATGCTCATTGCTCTCCAGAACATGTGTTCTGTAACAGTACTCTTATCACTCTCAGGCTGGTTTCTGTGAAACTATGGAGGACACGTTCTGAGAATTGAACAAGTCAATATCAGAGGTCAGTAATCTCCGCTGAAAACCTGATGGAATTTAAGAGTGGGAACTGCTCTGCTTTGCGTTTCTTAGCAGGATCCCCTGAGGTGAGTGCACGTGATCCAGAGCTCAAGGGGCAATTTTCACTGCTGTCTCCTGATTGCACATATGGAGTATGGCTGAGGCTGAAGGGTCATGCCTAGTTTCGGAGAAAGACTTGGGATCAAGCCTTCGGGGAACTGAAGATGGAACCTCTGGAGCAATGTGGTGAAGAACAAGAACATCTCCAGCCTTGCCAACTGCTCTCCCAGACAGTGGCGCTTACCTAAAGACAAACACAAACAAGTCACATACATCTGAACAATGAAAAGCTTTTAGTACTGAGTTCCTAAATATTTGCTGTTTACCTATTGAGAAAGGAAGAAACGCTTTGTGCCGGACAAATTTGCCATTACGGCCAAGGAACCGCTCTGGGCAGAAGATGGATGGGTTGCTCCAGTACTTCTCATCAAAGTGCACAGAGTACAAATTAGTGATGACCATGGTGCCCTTGGGGATAGTGTAGCCACGCACCATTGCATCTTGAGACGTAGCGCGGAAGATGCCCAGTGGGACGACATTGCAAAGGCGCAGCACTTCATGCAGCACTGCCTCCACATACGGCATCCTCTGCTTGTCTTCAAGAGCAGGCGGTCTGCCATTCAGGATGCAATCGATCTCCATTTGGACCTTTTCTGTATGGAAAAAACATAACGTGATTAGTGCAACGACATTAAAAATCTTGTGAGAAAAAACGATCCATTGATCTGTGGGCACCAACCTTGTATCCTGGGATACAGAGCCATGTAGAGCATAGCCCAGCGCAGACAATTTGTGGTAGTCTCTGTGCCCGCAATGATGAGTTCTCCAACTGAGAAAATGAGATTATCTTGAGAGAAAGATGTAGGTTTATCAGTGGCGCTCTGCTCGATTTCGTCCAAGTAGGCATCAATGTAATTTTGAGGCGACTGGGGTACCCTATCCTGTGAGAAGCGCTTGATGATTTGCAGAAGTAAGTCATAGACCTCGGTGGCATTGCGGAAGAGCTTTTGGTGCTTCCCAAAGGGTACGTGCTCCATCCAGGGGAAGGCGTTGTATAGGAAAGCCCAGCCGCTGGCTGCCAGCTCCACATTCTCACTGAAGAGCTCAATCATGTGCTGAAAATCGCTGTCATCGTAGGTGAAACGTTGTCCGAAGATAATGAGGTTGGTGATGTTGGAGACAGCATTGGTCACAAGATGTTTAGGGTTAAAGGGCTTCCCCTGATGCTGGTCAATAGCATCAAGGAAAAACAGGCACTCCTCAGAAATCTTCTCAAACATCTGCTGACCACTGCCAAAGTAGCGGAAGCAGTTCACAGCCAGTTTGTGGTGTTCAATCCAGCTTTGACCGTATTTGCAGTTCAGAAGGCCTAGACAGAGGATAAACAATGCTGAGAGAGGTCGGTTTAAATATGGAAACTAAGAAAGTTTATCTAATGATAAGCTTTTTTTGTATGTTTAACCACAGATTATTAGTCAAACAGAACTAGTCTCATGGGTTAAACACAGATTACAAGAATTGCGATACTGATAATGTGATAACCTCATGTGTGACTGTCTGCTCTCCTCTAGTTATTTCCCCAACTCTGACATACATTACCACCGGAGCCTTTTCTCTGAATCACTCCGATGGTTAAAGGCATAGTTCACCAAAATGAAAAATCACTTCATTCACTTACCCTCTTGTTGTTCTAAACTTGTACGTGGTTATAATTCCTGTATAAAACTAAATGAGATCTTTATCCCAGACAAAATTTCATAGTAGCCATGACTGTTATAAGTCTCTGTTATAAACTCATAATACATATACTATCCATATACAATGGTTTGTGCTGCAAAGGTCCAAATTTAAGTTATTCACTGCATATCTTCAACTCTGCTGCCTTTTGTTATCATTATCAGTGAATAATGAGTTATTTCTTTCTGTTTCTCACACAAACCTCACCTGTCCTGTGGCTCCGGAAGACTTGGAATACAGTACATTAGACAAATGGACTATAAAACTATTTTTTTGCTTTTTTGTTTATTATTGTTCCATTGAAACAATAACAGCATACAGGTTTAGAAGGATATGAGGGGGGAATAAATAATGTCAGAACTTTCATATTTGGGTGAACTATTCCTTAACTCTAGTTCATTCTGCAGTGATCTATTCTGGGAAATCATTTTTAAATCAAGTATTCTATAAGGAACCACTTACCTCCCATTTTTGTCATCTTCTGAAATAAAGGGAGGGATGGACGGTCTGCGAAAACCTCACTTTGGTGATACAGGCACTCTTTAATGGCATCATAACCATTTAGTATAACAGTTGAGATTCCTCCCAAGTCTAGACTGAAAATCTGGATAATAAAATGACAGTATTCATTAATCCACTCCCCTGCCAAACATATTTCTTGTAATGAAGGGTGTATAATTAGAAGACTACTTCCACCCTCATGGATACAGTGAGGAAATGAACTGGACATGCTGACTCAGCATGTCTCTGGCATTCTGCAAAAATGAGTGCAGCGGCGCTCTGCCAGAAATTCAACTGCAAACGCAACTCCTTTGTACTTTTCAAACACCACTTCTCACGAAGAGAAGTGCGATTCACTATCACGGACCAATCAGCTGTGAGCTCGATTTTACCTCAGCATGAAAATGAGTAAATACTGTCGACTGTTTATTATTAATAATTTATTTTATATTAAGGCACTTTAACTACTATATACTAACATTTAAATTATGCATTTAATAGTGCTCGCTTGTATCGCATATTTACCTACGTTGAAAATACGAGAACACGATAGAACTAGCCTACTTATCTTTTTTATTATTATTATTCAGTGTTCATATTGCTAATACAACTACATATGAAACAAAGTAGTATTTCGGTATAAATGAAGAGTTCCGATGCAAAAGCCTCCAAATGCCATCTGAAATTTGCATCTAAAATTAGGATTTTTATCAAGCTCCTATGCTTAGGTTGAGTCATTTTACTTTAATGGCAATGTGCAGGTCCTTTGCCAGACTATTTAAGTGAAATAACTGAAAATAAATATAGGTGCCTGATAAAAATCCTAATTTAAGATGAAAATTTCAGAAGGCATTTAGAGGCTTTTGCATCTGAACTCTTCAAATATAACGGTAATAAGTTATTTAAACAATAACGAATACAATTGATATAGTAGCAATAAAGGGTTGGACTCGGTTCAAGGCGCAACAAGAGACGATTCCATTGAGGGAGGACAGATTCATTCATTACAAGACAGGATGTGAGATGCGATATAAGCTATTATAGTATTATCATGCAGTGGCTTAAATTAACTTTTTAAACGGCAAAACCAAAAACAAGTGACACACACACAAAAAAGGTAAAGTTAAATGCAGAAAACTTGACAAAGTCTACTAGTATATTATGTGATTATGTGCAAGTAATAAGAGAAAGTGAAGACTGAGAGTGAAGTGTCGTGCGTACCTGTCCGTGGATTTCACTCTGCCTCTTCATGTAGACGTGAGGCTCTGTGGCCAGGGACAGAATATTCCCTAGCATGGGTAAAGGTGTCGGTCCTGGGGGAAACCCTCGGGGTCTCCGCTGTTTTACGAGCTGGCGAATTACCAGCAAAGTGAAGAGTGTAATGACCAGACTGCCCAAACATATGAGCGTTTGCTCCCAAGACATAGAGATCAGAGACATCAACCGTTTAATCGATACCATTTTAGATGCAACACTGGGATAAGCAGTGCTTTCTGAAAAGTTTTTTAGCGCCCCGTTCTCTGTCAGAGAGTGAATTAGGAGATAATGTTGCATGTTGCTATTTAAACCCCCGCCTCTCAAAGGATAAGATGGGCTGGCGGAAAGAGCGCTTTAGATTAGCTTGCATAGTGTTTGATTAAACGGTAGTCAGAACTATTGATCGCGAGAATTCAGACCTATTTCTTTTCATTAGGGCAGGCGGCCACAGCTAGGTTTCCAAGCGGACTCTTCTTTGTAAGTTGCAACATATGGCCACGCCCACCAATACAAATCAAAAAAGGACTTTGCAGTGGAACTTGTTCACAAAAAAAGACCCATTCGTTCACTGACTCACAGTGATCTCTTACTACACTGGGTGGCAGGACCGTTTCTAGCCTTTTTGGCACCCTAGGCGAGATTTCTATCAACCGCCAAAAAAGATTTGTAATATTAATAATATATATATAAAAACTCTTGGTGGGGCTGTTTGCGCCCTAGGCGACCGCCTAGTTTGCCTATGCCTAGAAACGGCCCTGCTGGGTGGGGACAAGCGAGAGTGTTTGACCTCGTGTCAATCACGTTTACACGCTTTCTATGAAACTTGTTTCTGTTATAAATAAATTCGGATCCGGTTTGATTTTCTGCGTTTTCGCATCCGTAGCTACAGCAAGAATTGTGTTATCAAAAGTTGACGAATACGAAAACGCAAATGAAAATGTCAGACTCTGTGTGCAAGGACCTTAAGTCTGTATTAAACTTAGTATGGTTACAGATTTAGATAAAAAAAAAATCGTGGTTTCCCCACGATTTGCAACACATTAGCCTAGAACTTACTTTTCTTATATTTTGTCAAATGGCCTGGCATGAGCTGCAATAATCACAACGCCCAATGTACACAATGTCCTTTAGTTAAGTATGTTATTTTTACGAATTCATAATTCTGCCGAAACGTTTCTTGATGAACGGAACAAAAGACATGCCACTATCGTTTAGTCGGTTAACAGATCTTCGTTCCCGAAAAAAAAATGTCCCAGCATTCATGAACATCTCCAGTTCAGTGCCGCTCCAAGTCCATTTCATTTTCATTAAAAGTGAGAGAAACAGGCGGACTAAAACCAGTTTTGTGGTCTGACAAGTTTGCACAGTAAGATTTGTGCTACAAACTCTGACCTTAGGTTTGGATTCTCTCTACTATTTTAACTGCAGATTTTCGGCACATTATCAAGTCATCACAATAATCTAAAACAGCACCCAGTTTAATTTAGAAGCACAAATTATATGAACTGTGATTATTTTTATACAGTGATGTGGGTGTATTTATCTAAGTTTACAAAAGCACTATGCTTCTGCACCATGCATAATGTATGTTAGCATTTGTAAGCATATAAAGGGTTTGCTATATTATCAAGTGCTAGGCACTGCAGAATCATTGATATTTTAATTAATTTATATTTAATTAATATCATAAATATTTTACTGTATTGCTCATATTTAATTAGGAAATTGTTTTCATAATAATCCAACCAACAATTCAAAATAATCTTACATGTTATCAATGAACAGCACCTCAGAAAAAAAAGCGAGTAGTGCCTTCAGAGTTGCATAAACCTTTTATCTTAATTGCAGCCTATAAAAATTGCATGAGCTGATATTTATGAACTGTATTGTGGTAAAAGCTGTCTTGAGGACATAATAGAAGAGGAAGACAAATCAAATGTCTTTACATAACAGAAATCAAACCATGCATGTTTTTATAGTTTTAAAGGTATCAGAGTGTTCACTATAATAATCACATATTTATTTGATCAGAAATCATACTGGTTTTCTCTGTAGAAATGTGGGCCTTATTATCTATGAAGTTTTCTACTGAGCCATTCCATCAGTATGGATAGATAAATCCAGCAAGTCTCAGAGGATTCTGTTCAAAGACTGCAATCTGTCCTATATAATGAGGACATCTAGAACATTCAATACATCCTCCCATAAGAAACACATCTTATGATGGATTTGCTATAGCAGAGGGAAAAGTCAGTCAACATAGATTAATCAATAAAGGAAAGTGAGACCTTAGAGGAGCAACGCCACATTATGAAAATAAATAATTTGCTGTGATTTTAGCAAAAGACGAGGCCATAAAGGTGGAGGACTGCCATGATTCAGAAATAGCTTTTTCCTGTACAGTGCATTTTGCTGTAGTTTTGAGCAGTTTTGAATGGGTCCCGCTCATGCCCATCAGAGGTGTCTCAATCATCCTTGCTGACTTGGTGGCATGTCAATCCCAGTCAGATGAAGCCATTGGTTGTTAATGTAGTCTAAATAAAAGGATTGTGTGTGATCAGTAAAGCAAACAGATGATATTATGATGAACCCTAACTCACTAAAGAGGGTTGATTGATGAGCAACACTGATTAAATCTCATTTCCTTAATGTCTAAGGATGAACTTTGCTGGCTCCTCGCTGACCATTTAGTGCTACTCTACGTCTCAGAGAGGGTTATGGATTGTGTTTAGTTTATCTCTTTAAGTCATTACAAATCACACTTAATACCTGTTTGGTTCCCTCTGCAGGTGTTTAAACAGGTGTGCAGTCCAAAAGAGCTTTGTCGGACATCTCCTATAACAGCTGCTGTTAGCGATACTGTTCCTCAAATTAACTTAGGAAGTGTGTCATAGGCGAATGCCGCACATGAATGAATGTAATCCAAAAAGACATCATCTGCCTCGAAACAAAATGATTAACTGTCTTCTGAAATAACTTACACAAGGCCGGGTGGAGTGTGTGATGTCAAAGCATGACCAAATTTGAAAGGTTACAGTATCGACTCGGAAGTTTCACGCAGGAAAGGAAAACTTGCTGGCTTACTTTGTTTGCTTACTCACTGATCTATGGACATGGTGAGTCTCAGCAAAGTGTTCCTCTAGCGGAAATGGCCCTTCATTAGGCAGAAGGAGTTCATCACGTGTGCAAGTGCAGTTTGCGTCTGTAGCAGGGGTCCCTGGTCCTGTCACGTTGCCCAGATTTACTGATTCCGTCACTGGCGAGGCTTTGGGTTCGATATCACTAAAAGGCTCATCCAGACTAATGGGGTTCCTATGTGACGCAAACACTGTCTCTTAGTGGAAATGGTTTATTAGCCCATAGCCAATAAAGAAGAGGAGTTAGATGATGCCTCAAGACAAAGAGTCCTGTAATTGGCAGGCTAAGACAGCAGGCTTGTTATGGTCTTAACCTTTTTGATTCTGACAAAGGGTCACATCATCACGGAAACTCAAATAAGGACAAGAGCAATGTTGCAATTGATCACACACATGATTACAGCACACACAGTGAAAGGGTATTTGAGTTTGTTTTCCGCCATCAGCATTTGTCTTGCACGTAATTTGAAATGGATTTATGGAAATGTCACACATAAGCCTTGTGTCTTTTCCTCTCGGTTCTTTAAGTATGTAACCATAACAGTTTGGTACATATGCTTTACTCGAGGTTTTCTGAACAGTTATCATAATAAAAAAAAGAATAAAAAATATAAACAATAAGCATTATGCAAAATCTGTTTGTGTAATAGTGCCATATAACATACAGTATGTAAAGATACAATGCTAGACAGACAGAGAGAAATAGATAGATAGGTAGATCACAACCAACAGTTTTGCATCAGGTTGGAAAAAAGAATTATCAAAATGGAAAAACAGGTAATAGACTTTCTCTAAATAGTTTACTTAATTTACTTTTCCAAACGATACTGAATTTTGCTGATCACTGGTGAATTTTTGTGAATGGAGCAGTTTGGGATTGAAAAATGACGTCATTGGTGTGACACGCTCTTTGTCATTTTCCAGAAGCCCGAAGACAATCTGATTGGTTGGATGAGGGAGCAGTGAGCTCTGGTTGGCTGCTGGAGAGTCATTAAACACCCACACTGTCAACAGTGAGATCCACATGGTGGGTATATAGGCAGCTGTATTGTAGCTTAATTCAACAGACTCAAAATTTAGTCAAGTTGAAATATCCCCTCTATTTTGGGACCACTCTTTTCTATATCTATTGCACGAAACTGAACATCTCAAGGTAAGTAACAACTATTTATAGTTAGAAACATTATAGATGTGCCATTCTTTTTATAATTCTAAATATACTGTGCTATAGACGTGTGTAAATGAACTAAATAAAATGTTAGGGAGTGCTTAATGGTATATACATTACTCTTGCCTCTGTAGTTGCACAGAAATGCTTGCTCAATGGATTTTTTTCAAGGAGAATTGGATGGCTTCTTAGACCTGGCTGTGGATGCAGAGACAGCAGCTCATTACACTAATGCACAGGGTCCTGCTGGAAGGGAAATCATCAGACTAATATCTTTAATGCTGAAGTTATAGCATAGTGCCTGACAGTAGGAGAGGTCTGCACCATCCACGCAAGCGCTGGCTCTTCTGCAGCAAACAGGACTTTTCAAATATTTTCTTTTTTACTTATCAAGCTTGGTCAGTGACATTGAAAAGAGGGAGAAGTTTGAGGGGAATAAAAAACAGATAGATTAATAGATAGGAAGAAGAGCAAATTTTCAGCTAAAAATACAAAAAACTTATTTTCACCTTACTAGTAAGGGCTTCACCAAAGTTTGTAATTTTTTCAGTCTGTTTTTAAACTATCTAATGATGAAATGTTTCACCACAGGGGACCATGGTTATGTTGAAGATCTCCGCTTTCCTTGTTGCCTACGCTCTGATTATTTGCCAGATGTACAGCTCTAATGCAGCTCCTGCCAGGTGAGGAGGAATTTATAAGAAACATATTACCATGTTGATAAATGCTTAAAGGGCATTGTTTTTCCTTTGATAATTCCTTAAATTAGCTAAAATATTTGTAAGTGAAATTGGTGCTTTGGTAAAGTCTTTCAGACGGTGGCAAGACAGCATATGTTTTCATTAGAGGTTGCGGCATCATAGACTATCCTTCTTCTGATTACATCAGATGAATCCCGGCCAAACCCACTCTGCTTACGACAGTATTGATCGGGTGATAAATCTTAATTTGGCAACTGGACAGCTTTTAAGTGCCGTACTCTTAGCAGATTGTTTTGATTATGTTTAAGATTTGATGTAGCAAGCAAAAAGTGCTTTTATCATACAAAAAAAAAAAAAAAAAAAAAAAAAAAACCTCACACAAACCGTTTGCATAGTTCTCTAAGATACGATAATCACAAAGACGTTGCATTGCAGGCCTGAACTGGAATCATCACCAGATCGTACTACACTTACTGACTATGAAGCGAGAAGATTGCTGCACGCAGTCGTCAAAGAATACATGCAGATGACTGCGGAGGACATGGAGCAACAAGCTGCTGAGGAAAACAGGTACCAATCCCATAGT
Source organism: Carassius auratus (assembly GCF_003368295.1). Taxonomy (NCBI): domain Eukaryota; kingdom Metazoa; phylum Chordata; class Actinopteri; order Cypriniformes; family Cyprinidae; genus Carassius; species Carassius auratus. The sequence continues at coordinate 29,022,706 of NC_039274.1, forward strand.
ACTTCTCGAATAATTTCAAACACAATCTGTTGAATAATTTAGCGAGTGTGCACTGATTTGTTTCTTTTATTTAAGAAAGTAAGCCCGAAATTTCCTTCAACATGAGAGCAATACCTCCTTAATGTCGAGTGTACTTGTACTTGTTGTATATGGCAGGTATGTGATGAATTTCTGTACAGATAATGGGGATACATATTTTATATGTTCTAAGATGCAGAGTCCTCTGCCAATTAATTCTCTGCATGTAACTTTATTTATCCATCAGATTTATAAGAAGTTGACTGTTTGTAAATGCCTGTTTGCTCTTAATGCATGAAAATAAGTATCTCAAATGGCATGGAAGGAAGCATGATCTGAAAACGTGAGGAAATGCCTGCATGATATGCTCAAGTAAAGACATGGAAAGTGCAGCAGAAATGAATTATTGAAGCATGATTTGTTTTACGAGACAGCCGTGCGAGGAAGCATGTCAACATGCATCCTGTCATCATGTCTATCCCGTATGTGAACAGAATGAATGCTCTTGCATGTCTACGTGTCTATGAGTTTTTCTGCATGTGGTCTGTTTCCTCACAGCTTGGGTAGACCGGTGTCCAAGCGCTGCTCCAGCCTCAGCACTTGCGTGCTGGGGAAACTGTCCCAGGAGCTGCACAAACTGCAGACATATCCACGCACCAATGTAGGAGCGGGTACGCCGGGCAAGAAGCGCAGCCTGGAAGAGAGTGATGTGTTGGCTGGATACGGAGAGGCGCTCAATCCTGTCTAATCGGCAGCGGCTGTAAACCCATGCTAGGCCCTGATATGCGAGTGCATGTGGAAGTTTGCTTGCCTGATTGACTTGAAAGAACATTTTTTTCTACTTTCTTTGGCAGAGTAGCTATTATCAGACAGACTCTGTTCCACTAATTTTATATAGTCACTGGATCTATTTGGGTTATATAACTGATTCATGGATTTGGGGGGCTCTCATTGGTAGATAGGGCATAACCATGAGCTTTTTTTTAACCCACAGCAAAATTCCTGTCGTGTGTGATTTGACTTTGTTCTTGATCTAATAAAGATATTTTTAGAAGGATATCTTTCTTGCTTGTTGTTTAAAGCTCAGAAATGAGCAACCATTTTAGCTTGATAAAAATAACACATAATCAGGCATAAGTACCCGTTTTAGGTAAGATATATTACTGCTTTGTCAAATATATTTAAAACATACATTTTCCACATTTCAAATTCTTAATATGTTGCCTTCATTTCTTCAATGAATATTTCAATTCCCAATATTTTTCCCTCTTTAGTGTTACGACACAGAAGAGAGCTTGTAACACGGCCACATGTGTGACCCATCGCCTGGCAGACTTCCTGAGTCGCTCAGGGGGAATTGGAAGCAGCAAATTTGTCCCCACAAACGTGGGCTCCCAGGCGTTTGGCAGACGAAGGAGGCTCAGTCAGGAGTAATCAACAGAAAGGGTCTTACTGGAATGGTATGTGAATAGTTTAGCAAGCTTCTCGTTTCTTTTTAAGAGTCAGATTCATCTCATTCATTTTATGTGAACCGCAACCCAGCTAATCTGGTCATGACAATTGTCAGAATTATTGAGTTTTATGTTAGAAGGATTACATTTATGTTCATGTGACAATGAACATATATATATATATATATATATATCTTTATATGTAAAATAAGATAAGAAATTTCACTTTTGCACAATTTTATTCGTATCTTCTAACTTCCCTCATTATTATGTTGATATTGTAGTTACAGTATAAATTTTAAATGCAAAAAACAAAAGCATTTCCATAACTGGTGTCACATACAATGACGATAACATCTTAAATAACATATTTCTACAGGTCAGCAGTCTACACGTGCACAGTTCTTCTTTGGTTGCTGTCAATAAAAGAGAAAGCATCATGTCCACATTATGACTCCTGGGAATGGAAACTTCTCATTTTCATCTGAATGGACTCCAGTTGATAGCACTGATCGTTTCCATCCAGCCAGACATTATAACTGCTTTTTATTTTTTATTTTTTGTCTCTTCCATGAAGCAACATAAATAAAAAAAAAAAAGAAAAAGAAAAGAGAAAGCGGTGATCAATAACCAACATTTTTCTACTCATTTGGATCCGAGGAAGAGCATTGCTTCATTCTTTCCTCTCAGCAGACAGCACACTCCGTATGTACAGTCTGGTTTGGCCCATGTTCCTTTAATGTGTCTCAGCACATTACAGTATTTTGGGGATCATATTAAAGCAGTGCCTCATAAAAAGGCTTCCCTGAATATGGATGTGTCTTGTGCCTTGATGTAACACACTTTACATGCCGCTGTTGTACAGTATGTTTGAATTAAAGGAAGGAGGTACTACCACTGAATTACAAATTGTAACAATTGTGAATCTGAGCAAGATTAAAATGTATTTTAGATACATAAGGTTTGGGGTACTTGATTTATTGACTGACTGGTTGTTTTAGTAATTGGTCTGCATCTTGCATTTCTGATACAATAATCATGATTAAATGATGATCACAAGGTTCAACATTATTCTCCATCTGTGACTGTCCAGTTGTTCTGTAATGCAGGTCATAATGTCCCATGAAGCACTGAAATAGTGGAAGTGTCAAATTAAGAAGTCCAGCTTTTAAACCAACCCATACTCAATGTATATCCATTCATGAAAACACAATATCCGACAAAACAAACAGAAGAAAACCTTATTAAAAAAATTTATATATATATATATATATATATATACATATATAAATTGATCTTATTTCTATATCTGAATAGTAGTAGCACTGTTCTAGGAATAATGGAGTCTTCGCATCATTGCATTGTGTTTTGTAGCCCCAAAGACATGCTTTATTTGTTCTTATTTGGTCCTCTGTGCATATTACAGTGACAGCAGTCATTCTGCATAAACCCTTTTGGGAGCCGTTTGTCATGATTGTGTTTTTCAATGGCTAATTGTCCTGCTGGTCTCCCAACAGTGGCTCCCCCATGAAAACTTGTTTACAGGCAAATCAATTTCCCAAAGTGCATGTAAAACGGCCTTTTTTTTTGGTGTCACTTAGAGGGAGCAGAGAGACCGGTTATTCCTTATTAAGGTGAACCGGTCTTTATATTCACTGACACAATCGAGGTCTTTTGAAATCTTTCTGATCTCGATGCAGGAGTAACATGTTTAAAGAAGTAATTACATACACCATACAGCATCTCGTTCTGCAACTATTTGAGCAAATTATATTCAATCATTTACCCAATGACATTTTATATGTTCTAAATGAGAATAAAAGACCACAATGTGAATGATTCATTTTCATTCACATAATCTCATTAATGAGCTCGTTCTAATCACTAAAACCACTCATCCGAGTTTCCCATCACAACCTTCTCAACAATCCTGACGGCAAGTGCTTTCTTGTGTCCTTAAACAGTTCAAATGGATCCCATCCAGTTAGATGCTTTGTTAATTAACCTCTTTGCCCTCATAGTAGTAGTGAGTCATTTCATATTGCAGTGGCTCTGCTGCTCGGCCCATTCCTCTCTGCTAATAAGGAGAGATTGTAAGTTCCTGTGCCTCTGAGAGGCAGGGTTTCTCTGAGAGCCAGCCAGTCAATTAATCTTTATCTGCAAACTTTTACATTACATTACTCTTACCACTGCACAAATTTCATTGTCATTACTTATGACATATTTCACAAAGCAAACAAAGAAGGAAATGCAACAATTGCATTAACATAAGAATCAGTAACTAAACACTCCTGGCATTGAATTAGATGTATTACTTTTATTGCTTTAAGTAACAGTCTTTTATCAGCAATGAAAACAGATGGACAGTTATTTTTGATGCTTAAGAACACAATAATAAAAAAAATTATAATAAAAACAGGTATTTGCTAATTGAGTGGCGTAATTGAGTATGGAAGTGTGATGATTTTGCCACAGTAAGATGTCATTAAGTAAATTGATTACAAGCCTCCTGTGCTGTACATCCAACTTAAAAGGAAGGGACAGATCTAAATGAAATACATCAACACATGGAGCTAAATAAAGCATCCTGTGCTTTAGAGTCTGGATTAGTAAGTGTATGGCAGTCAGCCAGTCACTTCACCTATGACAAATACTGTTTAAACATGCTGGCTAAAATGCTAAGCAGTTTACAAGTGAAGAACTAGGTTTCTAGAATGAAGCAAGAAAGTATCCTGCACCTTTAACTAGCCAGTCAATTACTGTTTAACAGTATCTGTCAAAACAATTCAACATATATTATGTGGCCTTTTTAAATAACAGAACAAGCATCAACATATTGTACACTGGAAAAAAAAAAGAGAAAAAGATATTGAAACAATTTTCCACAAATTTGTATTAAATTTCACAAAAACAAGAAATTGAATTAAATGTCAAATTTTGGAAACAAAAAAACAAGCAAAAACATTTTAAGCGATCGTTCACCCAAAAAGAAAAATTCTGTCATCATTTACATTACATCTTTTAAATAATATAATAAATAAAAAGAAAACCGATATAATAGAAAAAGAATACAGCAAGCTAGTGTTAGAGGTCTTTTTTTGCTTTTGGTAATTGTATAATAAGTGAAAAGAAAATAGATAGAATACAAAAAGATTAGAAAGCTAGTATATATATATATATATATATGCTCATTAAGAATTAATATTGCTGACGCGTTCTGGATTAATTGTAAAGATTTATTAGAAGTGGCTGGAAGACCTGCCAAGAGATCATTGAAATAGTCCAGTCTGGACAGAACAAGAGCTTGACCAAGGAGTTGTGCAGCATGATCCGAAAGAAAGGGCTGATCTTCTTGATGTTGAATAAAGCAAATCTGCAGGACCGGACAGTTTTAGTGGTCTGAGAAAGTCACCTGATCATCTATCATAACTCCTAGGTTTCTGCCTGTTTCTGAGGGAGTTATGGTTTGGCCTAACTGGATGGTGAAATTGTGATGAAACTATGGGTTTGCTGAAACTTTAACCTTTTACCACTTTAACCAGACTAAATAAGATCTTTAACACTACAATAATTATATCTGCACTGTTTACTTCACTGGTTTGCACTCTATCTGCCTTGTGCTGCTTTACTTATCTTTCTTTTTACATGACCTATTTGTATAGTTGTACTTTATATTTTATTATTTCATTATTTATATTTAATGTTCTACTGTTAGTATTATCTCTACGCACCAAGGGTCTGAGACTAACGCAATTTCAATTCTCTGTATGTATGTACTGTAAATGCGGAAGAATTGACAATAAAGCAGATTTAACTTGACTTGAACCACAAGCAGATCTGTCTTGGCAAGGTTGACTTGAAGGTGATGGTCCTACATCCAGCAAGAAAAGTCTGTTAGACAAGCTAAGCTGCGATCAGCTACCGTCGGATCATCAGGATGGAATGAGAGGTAAGAGTTGAGTGTCATCAGCATAGCAGTGGTATGAAAAGCCATGTTTTTGAATGACAGAACCTAATGATGCGATGTAGACGAAGAAGAGAAAAGGTCCAAGAACTGAGCCCTGAGGCACCCCAGTAGTTAGATGTTGTGACTTGGACACCTCACATCTCCTAGATACTTTGAAGGACCTATCTGATAGGTAAGACTCAAACCACTGGAGTGCGGTTCCTGAGATGCCCTTTGCCAGTAGGGTTGATAGGAGGATCTGGTGGTTAACCGTGTCAAAATCAGCAGACAGATTTTGAAGGTTTGGATTCTTCTCTTGCCAGTCTTAGGCCTTCAAGACGTGCTTGACAGATTGTGGTGTGGAAAATTGAGCACTGATGTTTTTTATTTATAAATGAAAAATGTGGCAAAGTCGTCAGCTATTAATTAAAGTTGATGCAGCAGGGGGAGGAGGACAAAGGAGCGAGGAAAATATTTTTAAAAACATGCAAGAGTTAGACGAATTGTTAATTTTGTTATGGTAGTATGCCCTTTTAGCAGTAGAGAAGGAACATTAGCAGAGAAGGAAGAGAGGAGTGACATACACATTAAGGTCAGTAGTATTTTTGGATTTGCGCCACACCCTTTCAGCAGCTCTAAGCTTGGAACGATCTTCGCGTAAAAAATCAGATAACCAAGGGGCAGAAGGGGTGGCCTGGAAGACAAGGGGCAAATAGTGTCTAAACAAGATGTAAGAACGGAGCAGAAAGTATCAGTAGCACTGTTAGCATCAAAAGATGTTAACAGTTTAAGGGAAGGAAGCGAAGATGAAACCATAGCAGATTAGGTTACATAGAAAAATTGCATGTGGAGGGATAAGTGATGTGTCAGCAACCATGTTGAGGTTAAGAGTCAGGAGGAAGTGATCCGAGGTGTGCAGTGGAGTAACCAGCACATAATTAGTGGAGCAGTGTCATGTGTAAATAAGGTCCAGTTGGTTGCCTGATTTGTGAGTACAGTAGCTGTAGTTGACACTCAGTTGAGATCAAAAGATATAAGCAGAGATAAAAAAACAAAAAACAAAAAAAAACATTGAAGTCAATGGCATCCTCCAACTGTTTGATTTCCAGAAATCTTTAAATTATCATCTATGTTCAACATAAAAAACAACTCATACAGGTTTGGAGCGACCTGAGGGTGAGTAAATGATGACAGAATTTTTCCTTTTTTTTGGGTGAACTATCCCTTTAAATAGTATCTTCTTGTAAAATGCACTCCAATAATCTTGAAACCCTTTTTTTTTTTTTTTTTTTTAAATTTATTTTTTATTTACAGTTTATGATAACACTATGCTTATATCATTTCATTATTTTTAAAAAGTATTTTTAAATGAGGGCTGACATTAATTGATTTTTTTCTGCATAGGTGATCTCAGTTGAATATTTATTTTTTTATTATGGAGAGCTGTACGGGGCGGTTCTGTGCGCTGTCACATTCGGTAATGCTCTTTACTGTAAAAAGCAATTGCTTTAATTGAAGGCAAAATGACGCACATCTGCTAATGAGATCAATGGCAGAATATATAAACATGATATTTACCAAGCCTCTCACCTTCATTGGAACACAAAAAGCCTAAAGAAAAAAAAATCAATTCTTTCCACATCACTCTCTTGTGGTCTCTGTTTATGGAAGATGAAATGGCCATTTTGGCCCCAAACCAGGGAAAAGATGGTTGTCTGCAATCTCACAGGAGATCCTATTCTACCTCGATCGAACAATACAATTTAATAGCCTGCTTCAAAATGAATAATCCTTTTCTTTAATGACTACTCTGTCATGACATCTTCACACCTGTGAAGATGACAAAAGTAACTAAGCTACTTTAAATTGCCCCCCCCCCCCATTAATTAATTGTACTTATTTAGATGAATGATAATGAGTTGGACTGAATTATAAAAGAAAAGAAAAAGCTACAAATAGTTAAATAAATAAAAAAAAAACATTAATGTTAGTTCACAATTTTAATAACATTTTACTTTTGTAAAATGTGTGTAATAGGAATGACTATGTTTTACACAGATGACCACAAAGTGATGGCAGCTGAGTTTATAAATAAGACATAAAAAATATTCAGTTACATGAACCAATCTGCACATTGTTTCATTGCTTTCACTTTGGCAAAGTTATGCATGGTTGAAATCTTGAGCCATGAAATCGGTGAACTGACGCCCACTTTATTCGGTCGAGAACAGTTTGCATTCGATTATCAATAATCCGTGAAATTGAGGTTGCATTGAGATGAATGAGCAAAGCGTAAGCTGCAATCATAATTTACTTGTGAGGGCGGGAAGCGTCTAATCAAAACCTGAATTTCTTATTAAAATTCCAATATTAATGATGCATTCTTGCTGTGAAACTACTCAAGAGAGATAAATCCTCGTCTATAAAAACTGGTCATTTTTAAAGACATCAGCTGAAACTGAGAGAGTGCTCAGGGTAAAGCAATCTCTAAATCATAATGTTTAGAATGATGGACACTTAAGTAACTGAGAATATTATATATTTTATTTATAAAAAAATCATAGTACAGGATGGAAACACCTTCATTTGACAACAATCTCAATAATTTCTTGTAATTGCACAAAGGTAAAAAGGAATTTTGTACCATACTTTACAAAAATGTTGAGTTTTAACGGGCTCCACTTTAATTTCATCCACAAAATATTTGCCAGTTATGTTTTGGAATATTATGTTGTGGGGTGGGGGGGCTCTGACCAACCCCTTCAATCTCATCTCATTGATCGGCCTCCAAGTTAGACGACTCCTTAGTCAACAAGAAGGGATTCATCTACTTTTCCCACCCAACACTGTGAATGTTTACATGGTGTGCCCAATGAAGACATGGTATTATTGATTAACATTGATTTCCATTTGTGCACACTGTTTTTGCTGCTTGCAAAATTTCTGCTTATGCAGAAATCCCTCCAGGTAAATCCTAAAGGCTCACATACTTTTCCCAACAGCGAATAATACAAAAAAGGGACAAATCCATAGTGTCTTAACATTTTCCTACAAAAACTGCATTCACTCTGTGGACAACAGTGCACTTTATCTGATACGAGCCTGAAATCTCACAATCGATTAGCTCACCAGTCTTTGAACTATATATTTGATAAGCGTCTTCCAGGGTCGTCATTTATGCCATCCATCCATCCCAAGATCAATAGTGTGCACTTGCATTAGAGACACTGTATAGCACCAAGTAGACTGACCATATGGAATCATAAAGAGCAGCCCGCATTGTCAGATCAATAATGTATATTTTTTAAAGAATTATGCTTCTCTGAGGATGATTCACACTACATTTAAGAGGACTGCAAATGTCAATGACTTTTAAAAGTCTCCAAAAAAGAACCCAACAACTTCATTTTGACCCAATAAATGACAGATGGTTGTGTATCCATCTCTTCCTGAAAGTAAGCACTGTTCCATCAGGTTGTCATGGTAGTGTAGGAAACAACTACAACAAACACCACACCTGCTGTCAGTTTGGTAAAAAAGGAAAATGGTCAATAAATCTTGAAAATATGTGTGCACCCAAATGATCAAATTACTATGCAGATTTAGTTTTAAATGTACTGACACTGTAACTCTAACATCCATGTTGTTCTTAAGCATTCAGTTCCGTCCCAATAAAACATGAAAAAAAAAAAAAAATGCCCAACGTAATTTAATAAACCTAACTAATGTTAAAACATTTAGTACAAAAGTTAATTAAACATATTTTACATAGCCTATTTCAATCAAATGCAATGTATCTTTTAGCGCCCTGAAAACTCAAACTAAACAACTCATACTTACAAAATTTGGCAGAAAACCAATAGATAGATATCACACTTAAAGTTGATTTAAATTAGCCTACGTTTACCTTGTTCAGTTAAACCGGCCATTTACTGCCGTCTAATGAAACACAACTAAAACGACTAATTAGAAAGTTCGTTTTGTACACGATTTAATCATCATGTCCCGAACTGGTATACTTTAAATTAATGATTTCTGTTTTGCCATTTTCTAGAAATAGTACTGAAAAAAAAAACCCATCATGTTCAAGACAGATTCTGAAGATGATTTAATTTGCCCAATGTGTCCACATTTACTTTTGTGCAAGTTTTGTACAATAGCACCACCGTGCGGCTGAATCAGGATCAACCGATTATTGTTTCATCGCAGTAGAGGGCGCACAGTCTAATAATAATGATCGCAGCATCAGTTCTGGAACTGAAGGACTTCACAGAAGCAGATGGTTTCTGTTTCAAACCGTATAGGCCTATTCATATTCAAACAGAGAGCAAACTTTGAGGGAATAATTTTATTTGCCTTTAACGAGGCTATTGCATGAACAAGTGAACAATTACTCACACAAATTTAGACAAGATTCAGCCAGTGTATATAGATTTTATAGAGTCACCGCCCCTAACGTTTCATATTCTGCATTTTTATTCCACCTGTGTGGAAATTCTGCGAGGTTCATGGTTATTTATATATATTTATATGGTTATTTTCCTGAAGAATCCTATTTTCTATAAATAAATAAACAAACAGTAAAATATAAGAACAATAAGAACAAAACCAACAGTTGTTCATCCCTAATATCTATCATCTTACAGGTAATGCCAAATATTTCCTTTAGATGGTAGTAAAGATTCATTTTTATGCTAGAAAATAGACTTATTAATACCAAAGACTTAAGGGACTTTAGTAATACTCCATTTGTTCTCCTCTCAAGGATTGTTCTCTCAAATAAAATCTCTGTTTCCTATACACCTATCAATTGCTGTCAGGTCTGCGGAGATTGTTTGTTAATCGCTTTGTGACTGAAATAACTGAATAATAGTAAGGACCTGCAGTATCACCCAAAGAAGGTTTGCTTATGTTCCTAAAGGGGCAAGTTTCTAATAGTCCTGTCTCTGTATCATTAGATCCATGCATCAGTGATGTCTGCGTTGATAATGAGTTGATTGTCCTGCTTTGACCAGTGGTCTGTGGGTTTCTGATAGGGCCCTGAGCAAGGTTTAATGCTGACACCGCCTACTGATCATAAAGTGGCCAGGCTCTCAAGATAAGGCTGAAATTGACTGAAATGAAATGAATACGTATTTGATCAGAGAAAATTGTACTTCTTGGGCTCAAGGAGAGGTTTGCAGTAGCCTACACATTTTTTTTTACGGCAGTTCTCATGGAAGATCATTAGTGACGAGTCCAGCCTGACTCACCTTCTCTCAGCCTGCAATACACCACAGAGCCAAAAAGATCACATGCACTCAGTATTGTCTTCCAGGCACACTTTTAACATCAAACCCTCACTGTCTCTGGAGAGACAGAGGCAGCATTGCATGAAGAACACTCAGACTAGCAGCCCTCCTCTGACACGGCTAGCAGAGCCACCTCCACCTGCTACAGCAGGGATTTCAATTCCTCTCCACACTGTCACTACACACACAGAGCTACATTTGTATGCCCTCTTACAAAGCATTACTTGTTCTAAGAACTGTAGGGCCAAACAACGCTATAGGATAGGTTTAAGGAAAAGGTGGCCGTGGTTTCCGGTTTGAACAATATTAGCCTATGAGATCAGCAGACGTGGAGTTTAAACAGACTCATTCTTTCCAAAACACGTGTGCGAGAATATGAACAACAAAGAACTTTTATAAGGACATGATCAACATTGGTGTTACTTATTATATTAATTCTATATATTTTTAATACATTTTCTTTATATAATTAAGTGATACATATACATACATTAAAAAAAAAATTCATAATATTTTTTTTATAATTGCGTTTTTAATAATGTAATTAATTTTAATAATCAATTTTGTAATCAAATGTATCATTTTTAAGACCAATTATGCTTTTTAAGTAGGACTTGATGATCAACTATTAATGGGTTTTATTTGGAAACTTATTTTGATAAATTGACATTCACATTTCCTTTAACAGATGCCAGAATTAATATCCTCACCAGATGTCAAACTAGTCCAATAACTAACTTTTCTGCAGACAAATTTTGTTCTTTTGAAGATCATTTTTGTTTTTATGTTTTCTAATCTCATGCCGTCAAGCTAACCCTCGAGGGAATATATCATCCTGAACATATATGAAGCGCAGAGAAGAAGTGCAGAAAATACATCTCATCATTTACAACAACATCACATCACTCAACAACTGCTGGGCTCTCTCAGAACCATTTACAGAAAAGAAGAAAATATGCATCCATCAGAAAGCTCCGAAATGTAATTTCACCTCCCACCAGATGAAATGCCGCTTTGTGCCAGTTCTTCCCGCTGTTAGTATGATCTCTCCCCCTTCTACAGGTGCTGCTTGGCTCAAAGGGAACAATGCCGGTGTTTTTTGCTGAAGTATGAAGAAAGCCTTTGTCTGGGGCTCTCTGAGAGAGGTCCAAAGCTCCATTGCATGCTTTGAATTATCAGGTCAAAGACTTCACACAACTGTGGGGCCTGTTATTCTCCCATGCCACAGCTAGTCACTTTTGTCCTTTTGATTGTCATCTGTGTCTTTAAAGGCCCTGCAACTATAGATCATTTGGGGTCTTTTATGTGGAGATACCAGATCTGATTCCTCTTTCATTTTCTGCCCTTCAGGCTGGTAGAGATGTCTACTTGTTAGTACAGTTCCACATTGCTGCTTAAACAATTGGGATTCTAGAAGCACACTGTTCAAAATGAAAAAAAAAAAACTTTTTATTTCAGGAAGAGTTGTACAGAGATGTGCTCACACATCAGCTGAGAGAACAGCAGGCCTGTAAAGCCTTGGTTCATAAAATTTGCAAAGGCACTACACAGAATAGGAGAAAAAACACAGGTTTCTTTTGATGTGAGCTCCTTTAGTGCATGTCTTCATTGGAGTAGCCCGTGGATGTTTTAACCTTCTGTAAAACTCACCCCAGTGCCACTTTCTTTCTCTCTTTCTGTCTTCTCTGTACTTCAGCGCCATGCTACGGTGAGATTGAGAAAATGATCTTTATTTCATGAGGCCTTTTCTCTCATCTGTTTGACACTCTGGTGGAGGGCAGATTTCTCTGTCCTGCAGTGTGGATGGAGTCAGGGCCGTGCCCACCATTGAGGTCCTCGAGATCAGGACCTCTGTATTTTTCCAATAACAGAAGTTGTAACAAAATTACATATTCTGCTTTGGTGCTGCAAGGATAAAAAGCCAAGATAACAGATCTTCTCATCTGAGATGCCTCAGCAGAGTTGTGTGTTAAATATTGTCTGTGATAAGATCGTAATTGTTGTTTTAACAACGTGCAACGTATTTTGCAAAAACCACCAAAACCACTAGTACAGATTGCACACGCACATTATGTGAAGACAATGACTTTAGGTCTGTTTAACACAAATCTATAATATAGCTTCAGAAGGCTTGAAATATAGTGCACAAGTTGTATATCAATCACGTTTGTGGTGCTTTTAAAGTTTAAACGCAAAGGCACTAATTATTTAGTTGGTTCATTCAGTTCACTGTAATTGCAAAAAAAGAATGAGAAATTTGATCTTTTTGTGTTTACTGGAGAAAAGAAAGACACACAGGTTTGGAACAACATGAGGGTGAATAAATTCATTTTTGGTAACACTTTTGTTTAGGGAACACATATCAATTAAGAGTTTTCCCTCAATGAACTCTTAAATTGCTGCTCATTGTGGTAGTTTTTGTAGTAGTTATATTTAGGTACTGGCTATGGTTGAGGGATCTAAAATATGGCCATGCATAATAAGTCATTAATATGTGCTTTATAAGTACTGATAAACAGCAAATATGCTAGTAATAAGCAACTAGTTAAAAGTGATTACAAGTTATTAAACTCAGGGAACAAATTAGTACAACATGGCCACAATACAACTAGTTCAGCAAAAGATACAAATAAAATGTGGCCACATATTAATTAGAGGGAATCGATTCTTAATTTGTGGCCACTATCTAGTTTTTTTGTGTGTGTCTCATGTGTGGGGCTCTGTACACTAGAGACTAGAGATTCTGAAGTAAAAGATCAGCTTGACAACATTTTTTCCCTCTTGATCTTATTGCCATCATTCTGGACTCTTTCTTAAAGAGTAAAAAAAAAAAAAAAAACATGGTCAAAAGAAAGTGGCATAAAGAAACATCTAATGTAATGCTACATATTACTACTAGTCAAAATATGAACGGACAGTGCACCTGGTGCTGACTCTGAGTCGCCTAAACCTTTATTAGTATTCATGTAAGAGAGACGTTGATGTAGCCAGAGTTCTCTTCAGCCACAAGCTGCATCTGCATTTAATGAGACCTGATATCCACCTTTTTAAAGGCTGTGAATATTCCAGACAACCGTAAATTGCATTTCTTTGTCTGGCTGGACAAAATCGCTCCGCTGTGCTGGGTGATACTTGACTGATGTGTTGTTTATATACTGTATCCTAGTGTACATAAAGGCAGTAGTTCATTATACAAGAATTTACTTCATCAAATAGCTGTATGTCATAGGGAATACTGCCTGGAGCTAAACACACTTGCATCATTTATCACTCCAGGTCGGTCCTTGCAACTAGCATCTATTATCTAAAAAAAACCACACAGCTCCCCCGTTCAGCCTGAATTTGTCTGATGTCTCTATCGGTACCTGCATAACTTACTGTATGTGCAAACTGTGCTATGAAACAGCTTTCTGCGTATCCATTCAAAACGCACAATCTTTTTTTCACCTGTTCACTTCTTATAGTACAGCAGAGTTAATTTGACATTCCTCTGGATCCCCTGTCAAGGTATGGACAAAGCACAGGTGTTTTAGGGCTGCGATGAAGTAATTGGCCACAAGGGGGAAAGACAAGAGCACAGCAGCCACTGATCTGATCCCCTGGTTATTGATTTCTCCGTCAAGCTCTAACGAAAATAATTGCCACATATAATGTATTATTCAATTACAAGACAGAGCTCTCAAGTTCAGGGGTTTGATGGTCCTCCTAGAATCACAGAGGCCCCATAGATAATTCAACACCAAGACCCCATTAAGAAGCGCTGATATTAAATGCCATGTGTTAAAGCTTGAATTTATTAGAATCGTCCTCCGCTCAAACTTTCCAATATTTTGGCCTTTGTATAATTGAGCGGAACAGAAGGATCTGTTTGAGTGAGCTGTATAGCTACTGCAGGGTTTTTGCATTAAAGAGATGGAGTGAAGGAAATGATATTTTTTCCAGGTTATTTTTCCAGATTAATTCATATATGGTATCAAAGGAAAATGAGATGTTCATGTTATATTATCGTTTTGTTCCAATAGAACAGCAACATCTGGGAGCCATCAATGAACATATCTCAGCATGATCAAGTTATGTTTAAAAACAGGGTCTAAAGACAAACTTTATCAAAAGATTCCTGGTTACTAGTTAACACTTATTTTATATCAATTTTCCATTGCAAAAACTTTGCTATTAATTGCAATAAAACCCATAAAAAGCAAAAAACTAAAACCCCTATAAACGCTGACCATTGTTTCGTGTTTTATTTTCTCATTCCACCTTTGATTAAAGCATATTTTCTATGTGCACACTATTCCATTTAATATACCACTACTAGAGTATAGTTTACCATAAATTCTCCACGCTTTATATATGCACATCAATGTAGGCTATCAATAAATAATGAACTGCTTAATATTATTTCATTTTATGAATTGCATCATGCTGTCTGAGCATGTGCAGTAAGAAATACATAAATATAAACTAAAATACCATGCTAACTACTCCAAACACTGATTTTGATTCTGATATATTTGGTATTTTTCCATCACTCATTTTGCTGGTTACTGTCACGGTAGGAAATCCAATGTTTCCTCCGTGTCATGTTTTGTGGTTGTTTTTGTACTTACGTTGTCTCCATGTGCTCGTTTAGTTGATTGTCATCACCTGGGTGTTGATTGTCTCGCTCCAGCTGATCTTCATCACACCTCAGCTACTTATACTCACCTCGCTCTCTCTCTGTTGTCAGATCCTCTCTCATGTCTCCGTGTCCTAGTTGGATTACCGTCTTCCGTGTTTGTGTGCTGGATTGGGTTCGTGTTGTCGTCCTCGTGTCAGTGTTCCGGTCTGTTCCTGGTTTCACCCATTGACCTCCTTCACCTGCACCATCGACTTCACCATCCAACTCTTCTCACGCCACCGTAGACCTTCCTTGCCATTGCCAACATTCTGGACTCTCTTTCTAATAAACATCATCTGATTGCCTGCAATTGCTTCCTCCTCTTTTACCTGTCGTTACAGTAGGATCTGACCATCATGGAAGCAGCAGGCGATCGCTCCCCATCTCAGCTGGAGGAATTTCTGCAGAGAGCCGTGGGTCGTATGGATCGCCAAGACAAGGCGATAGATGAGATGGGTCGAGCCTTCCAAGCAATGGTGACGAAGGTGTCCGAGCTCGCTCTCCAGACTCAACACCAACAACAACAGCCACCCGCTGCGCCTCCCACGCCACCCACACCGCCGATCGTCTCCGGGGGTATTTCCCATCCCGAACCTCGCCTCCCCATCCCTGAGAAATATGCGGGTGAGCCAGAGTTTTGTCGATCATTCCTGTCTCATTGTTCTCTGCACTTCGCCATGCAGCCCCGCACGTTCTACACCGAGGAAATGAAGGTGGCATTCGTCTTGTCACTACTGACGGGAAGGGCTGCCCTCTGGGGGACGGCGGTGTGGGAGAATCAAGACAGCTGCTGTGCCTCGTTCCACGCCCTTTCGGAGGAGATGAGACGGGTCTTCGACCGCTCCGTCGCCGGGAGGGAAGCGGCTAGACTTCTCACGGACCTACGTCAAGAGGATAGGTCCGTATCCGATTACTCGATTGAGTTCCGCACCCTGGCGGCGGAGTGTAAGTGGAACGAAGAGGCGCAGTGGGATCACTTCCTGCATGGGTTGGCTGACCGCATCCAACAGGAGATCCGCGCCGTCGAGCTCCCCACTTCTCTCAATAGCCTGATTGATCTCACCATCAGAGTTGACAACCGACTCGATCAAGCCGCCAGACGGAGGGGGAGAGCAGTTCTCGCGAACAGACCGGAGGCTCAGTGTCAGCGCTCAGAGGTTGCGGTCAGCCCACCGGGAGATCTTGAACCCATGCAGGTGGGGCGAGCTCGGCTCTCCCGGGAGGAGAGGATCAGGCGGAGATCCCTGGGACTATGTTTATACTGCGGCAGCCAAGAACATCACATCCAGCGTTGTCCGGTAAAAGACCAAGCCCGATAGTAAAACGGAGGCTACTATCGGGTGGGATCTCTGCCAAGAAGACCTCATCTACATCGACACTCCTTCCGGTGAGTCTACGGTGGTCCACCCACGCACTCGATCATCACGCTTTGTTGGATTCTGGGGCAGAGGGTAGTTTCATGGACTTCAAGTTCGCTTGTAAGCTTAACATTCCTCTCACCTCCCTCAAACACCCCATTGCACCCTTTGCTCTCAACGGACATAGACTACCAGTCATCACACAGACCACCTTACCTGTTTCTCTCATCACATCTGGCAACCATACTGAGGAGATCTCATTTTACATCACGGACTCACCTCAATCCCCCATCGTTCTTGGTCACACCTGGCTTCAGAAACACAACCCCAGGATCAATTGGCGCCTTGGATCCGTGGTTAGCTGGAGCGAGGAATGTCATTTGTCTTGTCTTTTGTCTGCTGGTGTTAATGTTTCTGAGTCTGTGTTTCAGGGGGAAGCAGTGGATTTGGCTAGCGTGCCAGCGGAGTACCACGACCTGAAGGAGGTGTTCAGTAAGTCTCGTGCTGATTCTCTTCCTCCTCATCGTCCCTATGACTGTGCGATAGAGTTATTGCCAGGTACTTCTCCGCCTAAGGGCAAGTTATATTCTTTGTCTATTCCAGAGACGGCGGCCATGGAGAAATATATATCCAGTTCTCTAGCAACGGGGTTTATCCACCCTTCTTCTTCTCCAGCGGGGGCGGGGTTCTTTTTTGTGGGAAAGAAGGACGGATCCTTGCGACCTTGCATTGACTACCGAGGGCTGAACAACATAACGGTAAAGAATACCTATCCTTTGCCGCTTATGTCTTCAGCTTTTGAGAGGTTGCAGGGAGCGTCCGTTTTCACTAAATTGGACTTACGTAATGCTTATCATTTGGTCCGCATCAGGGAGGGGGATGAGTGGAAGACTGCCTTTAACACCCCTAGAGGCCATTTTGAGTACTGCGTGATGCCGTTCGGGCTAACCAACTCGCCGGCAGTCTTTCAAGCACTCGTTAATGACGTGTTGCGAGACATGGTCGATCTGTTCATATATGTTTACCTGGATGACATATTGATTTTTTCTTCGTCTCTCCAGGAACACGTGCAACACGTACGACGAGTGCTTCTGCGGTTGCTAGAGAATGGATTGTTTGTCAAGGCGGAGAAATGCGTTTTTCATGCACAGTCTGTTTCTTTTCTAGGACACATCATTTCGACTGAGGGTGTTCGCATGGATCCTGAGAAGGTTAAGGCTGTGGTAAATTGGCCATCCCCAGAGTCTCGCAAGGCCCTGCAGAGATTTCTGGGGTTCGCCAATTTTTACCGGCGTTTCATTCGCAATTTCAGCCAACTAGCCGCTCCTCTGACCGCCTTGACCTCCCCTAGTTTGACGTTCAGGTGGTCAAACGCAGCTGAGGCTGCGTTTGCCAAACTGAAAAGCTGCTTTGTTTCAGCTCCCATTCTCGTCACCCCTGATCGCTCACGTCAATTCATAGTGGAGGTCGACGCGTCAGAGGTGGGGGTAGGAGCAGTGTTATCCCAACGCGCATCCTCAGACGGAAAGGTGCATCCATGCGCGTATTATTCTCACCGTTTATCTCCTGCAGAAGTTAATTATGACATTGGCAATCGAGAGTTGTTGGCAGTCAAACTTGCACTGGAAGAATGGCGTCACTGGCTTGAGGGGTCGGGTGTACCTTTCATTGTATGGACGGACCATAAGAATCTCGAATACATTAGAACCGCCAAAAGACTTAACTCCAGGCAGGCTCGGTGGGCATTGTTTTTCGGTCGTTTCGATTTTACACTTTCTTACCGGCCGGGTTCCAAAAACATCAAACCCGATGCTTTATCCCGTCTTTTTGAGCGTTCCGATCGTACTGCTACTCCCGAGCCCATTTTACCGGGGACCATCATTATCTCCGCGCTCAGATGGGAGGTCGAATCGAAGGTGTTGACTACCTTAGAAGGGGTAACGCCCCCGGCTCGTTGCCCACCGAACCGATTGTTTGTGCCGGAGGGGTTACGGTCAGACGTTCTCCAGTGGGGTCATTGTTCCAGTGTTGCTTGTCACCCAGGGGTTAGTAGAACTAGATTTCTAGTCAAGCAACGATTTTGGTGGCCTGGTATGGCTCGTGACGTCCACGATTTCGTCTTGGCTTGTTCAGTTTGCGCTATTGGTAAGACTTCCAATCGACCTCCAGATGGGTTACTCTTACCGCTGTCTGTCCCTTCAAGACCCTGGTCCCACATTTCGCTAGATTTTATCACCGCCCTCCCGCCCTCTAAAGGCAATACGGTGATTTTAACCGTAGTGGACCGGTTCTCGAAGGCGACTCATTTTATTCCCTTGCCCAAATTACCTTCAGCCAAGGAAACAGCGGTAGCTGTCATTGTCACTTGACCACATTGTGGTTTCTGACAGGGGTCCCCAATTTGTGTCCAAATTTTGGCGAGAATTTTGTAAATTGTTAGGAGCGACTGTTAGTCTTTCTTCCGGGTTCCATCCCCAGAGCAATGGTCAAACCGAACGAGCCAATCAGGATGTCGAGAGGGTTTTGCGATGTTTGGCTTCCAATAATCCTTTGTCCTGGTGTCAGCAACTCTCAGTTGTGGAGTACGCACACAATTCTTTGCCAGTGTCATCTACGGGCATGTCTCCATTTAAGTGTAGTTTAGGGTACCAACCACCTAATTTTGTCAGTACGGAATCCGAGGTTTCGGTCCCCTCCGCACACGCACTAGTCCAGAGGTGTCACCGCACCTGGACCAGAGCTCGCAGAGCTCTGCTCCAGGCTAGGTCGCGCACCAAGGCTAAGGCCGATCGCCACCGGTCGAAGCCTCCCCGTTACGTCGTCGGTCAAAGAGTGTGGCTTTCTACCCAGAATATTCCTATGCGTTCCGTTTCTAACAAACTTGCTCCCAAATTTATTGGCCCGTTTTCTATTACCAAGATTATTAATCCGGTAACCGTGCGTCTTAGCCTTCCTCCGGCGTACAGGAGGATTCATCCCGTATTCCATGTATCCAAAATTAAATCGGTGATTTCTTCCCGTCTTAGTCCGCCTGCCCCGGTTCCCCCCCCGTCTCGTCTCGTTAATGGGGAAACCACCTATTCGGTTAATCGTATTCTGGACTCTAGACGGAGGGGACGCGGTTTTCAGTACTTGGTGGATTGGGAGGGTTACGGTCCGGAGGAGAGAAGCTGGGTTCCTGCTCGGGACATATTGGATCACCACCTTATAGATGATTACAATCTACAGGTAAAGCAGGCTGGGAACGTCAGGTGACGTCCTAGGGGAGAGGGTACTGTCACGGTAGGAAATCCAGTGTTTCCTCCGTGTCATGTTTTGTGGTTGTTTTTGTACTTACGTTGTCTCCATGTGCTCGTTTAGTTGATTGTCATCACCTGGGTGTTGATTGTCTCGCTCCAGCTGATCTTCATCACACCTCAGCTACTTATACTCACCTCGCTCTCTCTCTGTTGTCAGATCCTCTCTCATGTCTCCGTGTCCTAGTTGGATTACCGTCTTCCGTGTTCGTGTGCTGGATTGGGTTCGTGTTGTCGTCCTCGTGTCAGTGTTCCGGTCTGTTCCTGGTTTCACCCATTGACCTCCTTCACCTGCATCATCGACTTCACCATCCAGCTCTTCTCACGCCACCGTAGACCTTCCTTGCCATTGCCAACATTCTGGACTCTCTTTCTAATAAACATCATCTGATTGCCTGCAATTGCTTCCTCCTCTTTTACCTGTCGTTACAGTTACATCATTACTCCAATGGGGGTCAGAAAATGGCATACATTAAATGGCACTGATTCCTTCAGGAACAAATTGTCTTCACTAAGAAACATATAATGGTTGAAATTTCTTGGATTTTGTTTGGAACCACGTTAGTTGATCAAATAATTGGTAATAATATTGTGTCTAATAATTAAAAATTAAAATAAAAAAGGGCTTTTCACAGTGATGCCATAGACAAATCATTTTTGGTTACCCAAAGAACCTTAAAGTTTTTAATCTTAGTCTGGAACCCTTTCTATTAGTCCGAAGAACCTGCTTCCATTTTTCCCAAAAACGTGTGTACTGTACATTGAAAAGGTTCTATGGATGTTAAAGGTCCTTCAAAGAATCACTGATGCCAATAAGAAACAATCACAACAAAATCACAATCACAGCTGCACACTTTCTGTCACTAATGCCGCTTTGCTCGTATAAAATTGCTTAATTATATTGAGACCAGTAACAAAAGTTCTACATTTTTGACAGAATGTAAAGTTCTCTGTTGCAAATGTAAAGTAAAAACATAGCTGATAAGACAGCTATATAGTTGGGTATTGATCTTGTTCATCTCTAAGGATCCTTGCTGCAATCAATCATCCATGGTCATCATTAAGTCTTTATGAAGACAGAATACACATCGTGACCCCATCTTCTGTGCAGAATGATGCTTTCAACAAAAATAAAAAACCTTTTGGGCCTAGTGGAGCTTTTTATTTGCGTGATGTGCAGATGAATAGTAGTCGTCTGTGGCTCTCCCTTGCTGAAAGATCTGACTTTACCCTTAACATGGAACTGTGGGCTCACCATGCACATTTAACTGATCTTGAAACAGTTTGAGGAGTTTTCCGGCAGCTGACTACAGAGCTATTCAGCTCAAACTGTCTCACGACCAGTGTTTTGAAGACAGATGAGACATTCTCCTCTGGGAACGGTTGATTTGTTCATGCTCTGGATCTTCTAGACTCTTCTGTTTCTTCATCAAACGTTGCTCCACGTTCAAGGATGTTCGCAAAACACTTAAAGGACTCCCATGGGTGGGCTTACCCTGCATTTACACACAAACAGAGCTTTAAATGGTTGCCTCTAAAACACTTCCCTTGTTTTTAGACCCAAAACCAAGAGCACAAAAGCTGACAAGGCCCAAAAGTGTGGGACTGTTGGGTTGTGGGAAAAAGAAGACATTGCAGCAAGATCAATAAAACAAGCACTATAATGTTGTGCTCTGACGTGCATCTCACCAAAGTACGTTGAAGTGCAAGGGAAATATCAAAGTCATGTAAACTTTGTCATATCCAACAAGTGCATACAGAATGTTGCCGTAATTCTGACATAAAAGAAGCAAACATGTTTCACTAATCATTCCAGTCCTCAAGTGTGAAAATCTTACATGTATTTAGTATACATATAAATACAACATTAATTAAAACAAGAAGAGCTTGATGGATCATCACTCTGCTAAGCACAAAGACAGTTGTAATGACAATCTCCTCCAAAACAGTTGTTTACAGCCTGGATCTGGCCACGTGTGCTCATTTTTATCATCATGCTTAATTGGCCTGATGTAGCTACATGTGTTCAGTGTAGAAGGCCGGTGTTGTTTCAAAGTCTTTATTATTATGACATGGCAGTCATGTTCATTAAAGTTTCACATTCCATTTTCATTAGGATGAATCTCATTCTGCAAATGAATGGCTGCTGAAGAAGAATCAAACCGCTGCGAGCGATCACAAGGGAGCCCCAAAGTCTGTATTAATTATCAGGAATGCAGTCTCGATCGAAGATGTTAATTGCACTGATGGTTGGCTATGTAGGGAATTGCCCCTGCATTTCATGCAGGGATAATAAAAATAAATTTTTAAACAAAGGGATCTTAAAATAATATCTAATCTACAGAGAATAACTCACTTCAAAGGCAGAGCCTGACTCTTTGAAATTTAGCTTTGTGGTCCGAAATGTTAAAGAGAAGCCTTGTGAATCTTTCAGTCAGTTCAGCTTAGTAAAGTATATGCAAGAAAGAAACAAGAGTTAATTAACAGTTATCATGGGCCCTTTCAAGTTTATTTTGACTTTTAAATATTAGCATTTTTATATAAACTATGCTCTTGGCATCTTCAAATGAGCTCTCACATATTGCAACTCATTCAGTTGGGCTCCATCTGTGTCACTGCTGAAAAATTAGTAGATTCTCCAATATTTGTAAACTATTGGGTGAAAGCACACATCGTGAATCCTCTTATAGTCATTAAATGTAAAATTTTCAGTGTTTAAAAATTTAGGACAGCAAATATCAAACATTTCCAACAGACAGTAAATAGCACGGTGATAATGACCATCACAATTAAAAAGAATATTTTAATGACTTTCTCAGGGATTTGCCTCAGACAGTATTCTGTGTTATTATGGGATATATATATATATATATATATGCTCATAATGAGCTTGGCCATCATAGAAACAAATTACATTTTAAAAGATTAAAGTAGAAAACAGCTATTTAAATTGTAATAATATTTCACAATTTTACTGTTTTGATCAAAAGTAAAAAACTCAAAACATAAGTAATAAGAAATTTGGTAACACTTTATTTTGATAGTCCGCTTTAGACATTCTACTAACAGTAAGTAACTTTGCAACTACATGTCAACTAGCAGTTAGTAGAGTATTAGTAGACTGTCTGCTTAATATCTTCTGACACTTTCTTTGTCAACTTATTTAACTAATCCTAATCCTAACCTAACCTAACAGTCTACTCTGAGAGTTCTTAGACATGTAGTTTCAAATAATAAGATTTAGTTGATATGGAGCTGACATGAAGTTGACATGTAGTTACAAAGTTACTTATAGTTATTAGAATGTTTAAAGTGGACTATCAAAATAAAGTGTAAGCAGTAATTTATATACTGTCTATAAACGACATGACTGCAATATTTTGCTTTCAAAACACAGCAAAAAATGACAAGTATTACACAAGAAACAAAAACAATCATGCCATTTATTTCAAACATTGTCAAATGTTAATTTTTTTTTAAATCTGTCTATTTTGCTGATGTTAAATGGAAAGTGTGCACTTCTTCCCCTCTTCCTGTAAGCACTCCATCCCCTCCCCCGTCAGCACTCATTTCGCCCGATGGAACTGATCAAACGCACCTGCCAAGCATCGCCGACATTCCACCGCATTCGCTAATTATCTTCAAAGGCTCACAGACTTTGTTCCTAATGGAGAAGTTTAGATTTGACCTAAAAGAAGGGGCTGGGATGCTTGTACATTACAATGCTATTTATTTACTAAATCATGGGAGGGCAGACCCCAAGAGGAAGAGCATATCATCATAAAGGGCAAACTGAATACTTCCAAACTGACTCCCATGTTATCTCTGTCTTTGGTGGTGTCTCCATATATTGCCGCAGAATACAAAGCTCATATTCATAGATTGAGTTATGCAGAGAATAAAAAACTGAATGGTGGGTGGAAGCAGCTATTGAATTCAAAGCTCATTTAAATTCCAGTTAATTGGCTTTTTTGTCTTGGGATTTTAGTAATAGTAGTATAGAACAAAGCACAACATAACGAAGGAGACCCCCAACATACATTTAAATATAGTTAGATCATTAGAGAAGAGAGCTTTAATTGTGTACTAATGGGAAGAGACTGATATCAAAACATTTACAAATGGCCAATTAAAAAATAATGGTTTGATTTCAGACGGAGTTAAATTGTATGAAACATGTTGACAATCATCCAACTACCAGTGATTGGTAGCTAGATAGACAGACAGATGTTTTGTCTGCTTTTTTGGATTTAAAGAAGAGAAGAACTAGCGCTCTTTCTGTACTGCACTGCTGTGGTTCTATCTCTTCCCTCCTAAAGGGAGGATGTGACGGATGGGCTTGTGTGAATATTAAAGGCCTAGCAGCAGGAGCTGACAGGCTCTTTCCTCCCACTTCACACTCACAGTGTCATACGGCTATGATTATTTCATCTGACTGTTTCTCCGCCATCCTCAGATACTCTTGTTTTTTCTGACTCTCACTCTAAACATCCAGACGGGAGTGTTACAAGACGTGATGCTGACCGATCTGAGATTCTCATTATGATTGTCATTATACTATTGTTGTTGTGACATTGCACTAGTAATTTTTTACTTTAATTGTTTTAACACAACAACACATTGCTGCTGTAAACAATGCATGTGTTAAAGTACAGCCATCTGGCAATACGTCTTTAGAGGAGACTGGATCCTCGAGTATAGGATTTATGCTGGTGCTACACAATATTGACAAAGTACAAATCAAGTGTAAATGCCATTTATTCATCTATACTAACTGATTTGTTCATTTAGAGAATATGCACAGTAAGTCATGCTCATCGATACATATGTAACACTTTAACAACACTGTTACTTTAAACAAAGGACATGTGTTGCAGTCTGACAATATGTTCTTGTTTCAGTTGGGTCCAATAGTATGAAGTCAATACTATTTTGCATGTTGTCAATTGAATAAAAAAAATTAGTAGCAAACAATATGAACACCATAATAATCCGAGTAAAAAGCCAAATTCAAAAATGCACATGACTTTGAACATATTTGGTTTGTTCTTTTTGCTGGATTTAACAATCAAGGAAATATTCATTATGAATTGTGGTGCATTTATTTTCATTTCTTCTGTAAATGGCAAACCTTTTGTTTATTTGCATGGTGCTATAGCTGCAAGTCTGATAAATATATATTTTTTTGTAAGAAACAATGTATGCGCTTTTCTAACATTACTGTAGAAACAAAGTAATAATAAAAAAGCTTATTTTGAGCTGCTGTCTAACAGTCTCATACAGTATGTGAGATCCACCTGCTGGTTAACACTATTGCTTCTTTTTGCTGAAACCCATTTGTTTTTCCACTGGCCAAAGAGACACTGGCCAATTCCGCACCTTGCTTTGCAACAAAGTCCGAATTCAGAAGCATGCTGTGAACTTTAACTCACTGGAACAATATACACACTGTTGCTGGAGACATCATAACAGCTTGTGTGAATAATTCACACATCATTTAAAATGGGCAAATCAAACAGAATATTACACATCAAAGACCACTTCCTAGAAGGAAAATTTTCATTTTTGTGGACTGGGAGGAGAAAATGAGAGTGGAGACTATATATCTGAGTGGGAAAATTGGAGCACATATATTTATCATTAGAGAAGGATCCAATCCTCAAGGTAACCGAGGTCCAGTTGCTATTGGGTTTACAGAAGCATCTAGATGTGTTCCAATCAAATGAAAGCAAACACATTTAAGAGGAGGGAGGGGTTGATGCCCATTCATTAATGTAAAAGAAGAGCTGGCTTTTATTAAGACCACTGAGCCCACTGCCTTAAATGAGTGCTGGAAGGAAGAAGGGGGCAGTCTGAGGAAGTGCCCAGAGCTCTTCAAACTAAACACGACTGAGAAAACACGATCAGGACGGCTGACGCAGACGATGACAGAGAATCTCTTAGCTCTCACTGTGAATTATGCTTCCAATTGTACGCTTAGCAGGACGCATGTACAAACCACCACGAGTCTGTCTAGATTTAATTTCAGCAAAATGAATAGACCTACGATTTCTCATCATCTCTCCTGCTCTCTGTTATGCATCACAGAGCAACACCAAAACTTTGTCTAAACTGTTCTCCCGAACACACAAAGTTTTGCTCTGTTAAATCAGTCGATTGTAGTGCACAAGCAATTGCAGTTTACTACAAAAAGGAAAAGACAGATTATAGATGAAATCTTAAATGATTACACACATAAAGCACATTTCAATTCAAAATTTAATGCTGAATATAATTTATTTTTCTTTACCAGTTACTATGTAATTCGTACTGTATGTAGTTCATTATGTAAAAGAGAGCTTCAGTTTAAGTATTATACCTATAATTCCCCCCCAGATTGGGAAAGAGTTGGTATAATTTAAAATGTGTTTCAATATTACCTATATATGAAATATATGTGTTTATCTACAATGAGGCAACCATCCCTTAAGCCTCAAAGTTTGTTTTCCTGGGAACATGATAAAGAAAACCCAGCCAGGGAACTTGAGCATCACAAAAGAGGCCTTTGGACAGAAACAAAATCAATCTGTTTCTCTCACTTTTTCCATTCCCCTTTTCACTGCTAACCTTGATCCCTCTGTGCATGTGTTGAAGCTGTAGAGAGAAAGAGACATGAGCAGTGAGAGAAAGGCACTGAGAGACTGGAGACCTCAATACACTTTGAGACAGGTTCCTGTTGCCTATTATGTGATGCAAGCTTCTAGATCCTTAAGCGTGGCTGGCGTCCCTTCAGAATTAACACGATGAGCAAACACGTCCTTTCATGCGGTCAATACACAGACCGACCTGGGCTCTCCTTCCACAGAATCATGTTGATTTATGTTCTCCTTCATTAAGAG
Source organism: Carassius auratus (assembly GCF_003368295.1). Lineage (NCBI taxonomy): Eukaryota > Metazoa > Chordata > Actinopteri > Cypriniformes > Cyprinidae > Carassius > Carassius auratus. The sequence continues at coordinate 29,049,604 of NC_039274.1, forward strand.
CTGATTTTATTTACCCAAAAAATGTAGAGCGGACATCAGAGCGGGGAAACAACATCTCTTTCAAATGGTTCTAAGACTTTACGATTTAATCAATAACTTAACAACTGACATTTTGATGGCATTTTCATACTCATCTGATCAATATGTGTATTGAGCCAATGACTCCCAGGCCAGAGGATGCAAGCTTCCTCAGCTTTACACCGTCTCAGAGAGGGAGAATTAGAAATAGTCCTTGAACAGCCCTCATTTTTCTCTTGCTTTCAGTAACATCACGCATTATGAATCATGATGATTACTGATGAGGATCTCTGAAGCGGATGAGGATTTTCATATTTAACAAAAGATTTCTGTCAACTGCCTCGATGAATGACAGTTGTAATTTAGTTATAATAATAAATCCATTTGTGCTGTAATTAGTGCTGGCGGTTGGATTAAATTAAATTAAATTGGTTTACATGAGCTTAAAAAGCTTATTTTTATACACAAATAGGACTTATCAATTTATGAAAATATTAAGCGAGATAACCCCAATGCTCAAAGACATCAAAACTTTACAGAATAATACTTTTCTGCTTTGTAAAAAAAAGAAAAGAAAAGGGTCTACCCTGTGTAGTGAAATTACATTTATATATTCTTTTAGCAGATGTTTTTTTTTATCAATAATTATATTTTATTATAATATATATTAACAATTTAAATTTAAATTAAATAAAATGTATGCATTTAGCAGATGCTTTTATCCAAAGCGACTTACAGTGCATTCAGGCTAACAATTTTTCCTAACATGTGTCCCTTGTGTTCCCACACAATGCTCTACCACTTGAGCTACAGGAAATAAATACAAATGAGAATAGTACAGAAGCAATTAATCCACAATACCAAATGTGCCCAGAAGACTAGTGTTGTTGTTTTTTTTGTTTTTTGTTTTTAAACTGCAATGGTTTCTGCTGGTTGGCTGAGGAATTATAAATCAAGATTCTTTAAAATGTGTTTTTTCCAATCTCACCTGACCCCCGATGACCAGATGGTGGCGCCATAAAATCACAAGACAGCCTTTTTGAGACTCCAGTCAGACTCTTTGAAGGGGAGCACTTGAGTTGAGGCTCTCTATACAGTGTAAGTGTGTGTGCATTCATACTCTGAGCCGCAAAACTACTGACTAGAGAGGCAGAAAACAGCACTCGTTTTCAATTTCCACCAGCAGGCTCAGGAGGTGAGGATGAATAATGGCAGAATTCATCTGTTCAGAAATAAAATCGCACTGCCTCCACCCAGGCTGAGCAAATCTTCTCTACATCTATAACTAGAGAATCCCTGAACATGCATGAGAAATTGTGACAATATATATTTTAACTAGCCTACATAAGAACTCAACAAGGATGTCCTGATGGTTTCGGGCAAGTGCAAGTTTTGGATCAGCTGATATAACTCTCACTTCCTAAATCAGGCAAATGCTGAACTGTAACTATACAGTATATAACACTTTGTGGATCCTGCAGATGTGTTTTATGTGATATGTTAACTGTGATACATTGAATATTGTGATTAATTCTGTTCATTTAAACAAGCCAAGGTCATGTTATCAGGCTGGTTATTAAGATGAGGAGAAAACTGTAAGAATGGCTTTGATGCAGTTCTAGATACCTCCAATACTAATTTGAATCAAATACAAACAAACAAAAAATTCTAGATGACGTAAATGAAGCTTTCTTTTACAAGTGCTCCAGTGTTTTTTCACAGTCTATACAAGAACAAGATGTGTCAAAACGTGGAAAATATCCCGAGCGTTTCCTGATTTCACAACATTCGAATAGTTTCTCACCTAAACTAAATATTTGGCAATGCAACAAACACTTTATTCAAGAGCTGGATGCAGTGAACTAATCACAGCTCATTGAGAACATGTCTGCTTCATTTACATTCATGATCCTATTTCTGCGTATAACACATTTTTAATTCTTAGGCACTGTTAATTCAATCATGTACATAAAGTACATGTCTGTATGGTTGTTTTTGCCTCATTCAGGAGGGGATACTCACTCAGACATACACGCTATAACTCACCGGTGATAACTTTTCCACCCACCACAGACATCATTCCCTGTGTCCTGATCCTCGAGACCTCGGGTAAACAGATCTAGTGGCCTTGTACTACATATTAAAATTCACACCACAGAGAAGCCCATCCAAGGAGGAAAGTCCAGTGTTGGCACTCAACTACAAGATTACAAACAATCCACTAACATCTATGATGAGCACAGCTGCTGAATAACTCACCGCCCAACACACTTGACATTGGGAAAGCTATTCGGCTATCAGCAGTGCTAATGGGTTTACCTGATGGCGCCTTGTTCACGTAACCGACATTTCATAGAGTCGTTTTGGCAGGCGCTCGCTCTTGGGCAGTACCGGTAGCTGACTACTTTTTTTTTTTTTTTTTATATCAGCCCTTTGCTATAGAGAAGGCCAGCAAATTCATCCTGCAGCAATTACCATATGTTGTGATTGTGGTTTTGGAACAACACCATGACATCTGTGTTATATTGGTATCAAGGGCACAGTGAAGGAACTTCCACCACCTGCATTCCATATCTACATCTAGTAAGCAGGTGCTCGTAGGACCGGCTGCTGTGTGTGTGTGTGTGTGTGTGTGTCTGTGCATACGCAGGAAGAGAGCGTTCTGGTTCTCCTTGAGCTCTGTGGATATTCAAAGACTTTCAAATTTAGTTTGCAACTAATTATATTGTCAGTTGAAATAAACTTCTCCATCCAGTATACGTCTGATAAAATCTTTGTGTGCATAGAAACCTGTGAAACACTGACTGAAGGAAACACTGACTGAAGGAACAGAAATGTTGTGTAAGGTCCCTGACCTGGCTCTCTTCAGACATCTGGAGAGAATGAGACGCTCACCGCTTGAACACATGAGGGGGCTTTTAAAGGCAATCATAAAAGGAATACCCCTTCACTAATTTATTATGGCTGTCGCAATTAATGAATTAATCTGCTGCATTCATAAAGCATTTGATTACATAAAGCAGTCAAGCGACTGAATAAATTCAGTCATTTAGAAGAACGTGGGCAATGAAATAGGGAGTAATAAATATGTATTTATTGCTTGTAGCACTGAATTGAGGTGGAGGTGAGCCAGCCCGTTAGACACAATCAAACAATCAGCCCTAACAAGACAAGCCAGGGAGGGCAAAATACACATTAAACATGCCGTCCTAAGAGAGCGGGATATCACAGGCACAGCAAAGCCAATTACACTCCATTAACCTAATACTGAAAAATTGTACATATAAAATACAGGAATGGCATGCGGTGTTGTTTGATATGTTGGAGAGAGAGAGAGAGAGAGAGATGCACAGAAAGGCAGTGAGATTCTGGAAGATTTCTGTCCCTGATCCAAGCTGACAATCTGTTTTAAAGAAATGTGTAATTAGGAAAGCGACCCATTTGGAGAAACACTGCTGGATCTTTAAAAAGGAAGAGACAGGCATTAAACACCCCGACCACAACATAATGTTTTAATAAATGGGAAGAATAAGTCAATTAAAAAGGAGCTATTTAGGTCGGAAAGGAGGAGACAAGCACTGCAGTGTGCAGAAATATAATCAAAATCACATTTTACACGCTCATAAATTTCGACGTGAACACAAGGGGAAAGACAGAGGGGCTTGGGAATCTCTATAGTGACAGGATGAATGAAACATTCATGGTCAGGAAGATAAATGAATTATAGTCAGAATTACAGCTTTCCAGTACAGTAATGTAACATTAAAAACATGTGTGCTCTCTTTTAAAAAATAAAGAAGGAAAGACTCTTTTCCCATCTATCTCTATTGTAACAAATATTGTATTTATGCCTCCAGAAAATGTCAATCATGAACTAAACCAGATGTATTTGGGTAACTGTATATGGGTGTTTCTTTTGACCCTGCATGGGATCTTATTCGTCCGCTAACAACAGTCAGTCATACTCAACACATCTCAAATCAACTACTGAGTTTTAATAACAGTCTGTGATTGAAATGTATGAAATGTGACCAAATGTATAGCTTCATTGGAAATGACTCTAGTTAAAAATATTCTACTGACACTGTTGAATTTGTTCTCAAGCTCTTCACTGGAACTGTTGTCGTTTTGGTAAACAAGTACTAGAAACAGTTTAGAAAAAGGAATATTTAAGGCATAACTGTTTGGCGAGTTGTAATGTTGCCTGTGACAGGCTGAAATATGTGCCCAAAGCTGAAGAAACAGCCTTGTATTTTAGGTGAGTGTACATGGTAAGAACAAACTAAAATATCAGGATAGAGGCAGAGTAAGCAGAATACAATGAATCATGCTAACCTTCTCTGTTTTTTCTCTAACTGACAAGAGAAAACAAGAAGGCAAAATTTTAGAATCCAATTTCTAAATTCTAAAACAAACAAAAAAAGGCTTGCAAGCAAAATAATTACTGTTCGCCATCAGAAGATAGTCAGAGTGACTGTCCAATGTAAAGACTAAAACTGGTGAACCTTACATTTTTTATAAAAGAGGCGATTTAGGGAGGCTGAACATCGTCAAAATGCATATTGCATCTTTCAGAGTGAAACAGCACTTGCTTGCATCGAGTGGATTGCTCGCTTTGACATGTCTCCATTGTGCGCAGTAGTGCAGTGGGCAATAATTAAATATCAGGTGCATAAGCTGCTCTTTAATTTGACGTGTGCTTCAGGCAATAAACACACATCGAGCGACAGGGAAAGCGTAATTGTAGGGGAATAAAATATCATATCTGGAGTGAGGAAGCGGATCATTGTATCAGGTACATGGTGACAGCTCGTTTGATCATTACGCCGGGCTGAAGAGGTTGGCTAATTAGTTGCCATTAAAGCTCACCCCCTAATCAAGGGTTGCTCTAGCATAAAGAATGTCACTCGCTGCAGATGAATGAACAATTCTGTTAACCCTTTCCTGGCCTTCTCTCAGCTTCCTGCAGCTGGCTGGAAGGTATCACGAATCCCGAGTTCACAGCTGTTCGAATACGATAATTTATTCTTTATCTAATCAGCTGACACTGTAGCAGAAAGATGACACCCAGGGCTGCGAAGAAAAGGGTTGAAGACTACACTGGCCCGAACAGACTTCCTGTAGACACACAGCAGCACAGCTCCAAATATTTATAGAGCTGTGCGGGATGGGATTTGTTCTTTCATATCAAGCACTTCAAAAAAAAAAAGAAAGAAAAAAAAAAAAGACGGGATGACATTCTTGCACTCTCAAGAATGGGAACTGCTCTTTAAATGTACTCTTAAAAAATTCAGAGCAGAGCTGGAAGCGCTAGGCCATAATAACATGTGGAGTGAAGGGGTAGAACAGGGGAGATGAAAAAGAATGCTTATCAGACAGCAGCACAAATGCATTATGTCAATAGTGCAGAGCTATGAATTCTTCAGAAAGCAGAAAGTCCCCGGTGAGCACCGAGCCCCTGTCGGTGCAACTTTGGGTGTCTCTCTCTGTGACTTTCAAGGATGGCAGAGAGTGCTCTGTGGAGACACATGCAATATTAGCTGTCAGCCCTGTATAAATAATAAGGCACATAATGCCACATGTGAGCACCACAAGGGCTTTCAACAGGTGCAATGCTCGTCTGCGCATTTCCATTTTGTTCGACAAAGAGAGAGTCTTTACCACTGACTTGCGTCTGAAAGCCTCGCCTGATCATTCTTTTATGGGCCCTCTTACCCAGAATGCACTATAGTCACAGGACCTCATGATAATAGGGTAGTCATGGATAAGGTGAATGGGGGTTGATGGGGTATTTGGGGTGGGGGGGAGCAGACTTCCGAGACAATATATTCAGAGGGGACACCCAGGGGACACAGAGGTCTGCGGAACACACTCCAGTGACCGGATGAGATTGTGATATGCGTGTCTATGTGTATGTGTGGGCTTGTTCGTGAAGTGGCTGTGACCCCAATACCCCTCGGTTGCTACCACCAACAGAAACAGAAGCTGTATGGTCCGTGGATTACAAGTTAAACATACTTTTCTAATTTTTTCTCTTCTGTCTGGTGTATTCCATCTATCCATCCATCCATCCATATGTTTATTTAGCAAAGCATAAAGTTGTTCTTGCTATCTGTATATCTACCTATACATCTGTCAAACAGTCAAACAGGCCATCCTGAAATGTTGCAGATCTCAATCAAAGGCCCATTTCAATGACATTTAGACGTCATCTTTTCTTCATTAGATGAATACAGCTGTAGCATCAAAGCTAGAGGGGCATGTTGGTGCACTGAGATTTGCACTCATACAGTATGAGACTCATTTTGTTTTTATTATTGTGTTCGCTGTTCCCGTATTGTGTGGGAGGATCTGCACGTTTCCATCTTTCTGACAGATCCTGTAATGCTAAAACGCAACACAAACACTTCCTTCTCATTCTCTGCATAGTTTAAAAAAATAAATAAAAAGAATTCACAGATTTGTATAAATTAAGACTGCCTGAAAAATTTCATAAATAATGAAATCTGTGCACTATTTTCCCAATCCTGTTTTTTCCTTATAAATAAATTAACATTTGTTTCTCTGCATTGTCACACAAAGGACTCAGACTCCTCTTGCACATTTTGATTCTAAAAACAAAAACAAAAATGCGACATGAACGCAAGGGGTCTGTCTTCCTCCTTGCCTCCTGTTGAAAGGGCAATAATAACTGCACTGTAATAGAAAAGGACAATCAAATAGCCAGAGCTAGAAACTAGTTTACAAATCATTAAGGTTGAGCATAACCTGCAACCTAGGAAGGATTAATGCTATTGGATTGGTTGATAGTGCTTGCAGATGCTGTTTAGGAATAGAGTTACTTCTTGTTAAAGTCTCCTTCAGTAGACAGACATGGAAATGAAAAGAGGGAGAGGGAGAGAGGAACTTCACTTTCTCATGTGTAAACAGCGCTATCCCAGGACACATCTGTCATGGCCCTAATTAGAATCTGCCTTTGGCTTTTGGATGAAATGGAGGAATGGAGAGGGAGGTTTATTTTCCAGGCCCAATAACATCTGCAGTACAAACACTCCACCTATCTAACCACAGTGCTGTCAGAGGCTCACAGGCTGAGAGACGGTGCACACTCACACACACACACACACACACACACACACACACACACGCACACACACACACACGCACACACACACACACACACACACACGCACACACACACACACGCACACACACACACACACACACACACACACAGCCGTGTGACATAAGGGCAGAAGCAGAAGCTATTAAAGACCCCTTCTGTAAATGCAGCCAGAAGGTCTTGTATGTCAGAGCAATGCAGATACAACATTTTTCTGGCATCAAAGTCATCTTCAGGGGTGCAGACAGCAGGACAAGCAGGAATGTTGCCCACGCAGGCCTCGTAACTGAGGAACCCCTCCAAAAAGACAGGTTAACTAAAAAAGATGAAGGTTTGTTCTGGATATGCTAGTGACATCACTGAACTCAATACAGTATCATTCCTAAAAGGGATACTTCACCTAAAAAAATGAACATTTGGTCACCCTCAGGCCATCCAAGATGTAGAGGAGTTTGTTTCTTCATCAGATTAGGAGAAATTTAGCATTACATTACATTTCTTGGATCACTTGGACACATAGGATACTCTATAGTGAATGGGTGCCGTCAGAATGATAGTTCAAACAGCTGATAAAAACAAAACAATAATTCACAAGTAGTCCACACGACTGTAGCTAGAAAGCAGAAAACCAGTGTTTTGAAGAATCTTTAAACCTACATGCTGATTACAATAACCTACAATTCAATACTAAGAATTTGTTTGATCTTTAAAGACTTTTGGATTTAAATATATTTCTTGGTCCTTGCTATGCAATAGAAACATATTAGAATTTAAATCTAAAACTGATCTTGTAATTAATTTAATTAATTGTAGCATGTTTCATACAGATAAGACTGTCCGCTGTCACCTGGAGCTCATCTAAAGACTTTAATTACTAATGGATTCAATCAATAAGTGTTTCACAAATTCCTCAAGACATTTATCTAACCGACTGAAATACTGCTAATAGAATGGACAGTGGGTGGAGTCAGTTCAAGATGAAATGCCAAAATGTCTTGTTCATAGTTAACATTTGCATCCTCATTAAATAATTTGACATCATGCAACCCAACAACGTTTAATATTAATGTGTTTAACACTATGAATATTTGATGAATCGGAAGAAAAATGTAAACACATATCAAATATTCCATACGGGTAAGGTTCTACCCACATATCATTATGTTAATTTTCATATTATTTAAAGGGAGAGTGAGTTACTTTGATCCTTCTTCTTTTTTGCTCCTTTGGCACAGATGTTAAATTGGTAGCAACATTTACATTTACTATAGGTCAAATGCCAGCTAATTAGCTAAATGATACATATCATATAATGTGTCATTAGGGTATGATGTAAATTGACCTAAAGGTCTTAATTAAAACATATTTATTAATACACAGTTTAACCTATACTGTACAATATTAATGCTATTTGAACTCTTAAAAGCCATTTGTTTCTTGTCGTTTGCACTACCATGGTAACTTGCCTTCATATCTCATTCTCAGCCTTGCCCTTTTTTGCACATTTATAACTAAATACTTAATAATGATCTGTACTGAAATGACCACGGGACATTTATACCTATTTTTTTTGTCCAATGCACCTTCTATATTTGTAGCCCTTGTCATTTGCACTGAGCTGGTCTTTACTTGCTCTACTGCATAATCATGCACTTTATATAGAGCCATAGTAATAATTTACATAATCATAATAATATTATACAGTATACTGTTATTATTGTAGACCCATAATATATAGGCATATTTCTATTTGCACGTCTGGTTAGATGCAGTTTATTGCCTCTGTAGTTGTACTCTGCACAAGATGGGCAATAAAGTTCTAAATGTAATCTAAATGTTCACACAGTCTCTGTTTTTTTTTTTCTTTTTTTTTTCCTCAAAGTTCACTTGTTTCATGAACACAGAGGTAGATTGGCTGTTCAGCTTGGGTGTGTGTGTGTGTGTGGTGTATTGTCTACAGCACGGGTGCACTCATGGGGCTCTTTGAAGGGCTGAGGCAAAGTGATAATTAGGGTGCAATGACCTTCTCATTAGAGCCAGGAGTCCTGATGATTATTTCCCCCCCTTTTCTCTTAACGTGGACCAGCCACAGAGACAGTTTTAGAATATCAAAGCAATTCTCTAAGATATTTATTAGAGTCCAAATGACAAAAACATACAGCAAAAACCTTTGAATTACCAACCCGCTAATGTATGCAGGGCCAAATGATTGGCTTGGCTTTTTTTTTTTTTTTGCCCCCTCTCTCTTGTAGCTTAAATTTTTCATTACAAATTTCCAGAGCTTCAAAGTAGCTTCTCACAGTCTGCCCCCTTTCTTCTCTCCGGCATGACAAAGAACTGTCAAAAACTGTCCCTGTGTTTTTTTACTGTCTCACCCTCTCTCTTTATTCAACCTTGCATCTAAATGTCTAATAACCATGCTAAATACAGCACATCATCCCCTCATCTGGAGAGAGGGGGAAAGAGAGAGAGAGAGAGAGAGAGAGAGAGAGAGAGAGAGAGTGGGTGAGAAGAAGAAAAAACAGCAGAAGGCATCTAAAAGGGCCTATATTAATCTTGTGCATTGATTTTGTTTTAGTGTGATGTATTCAATGAAAAAAAGATGACTCTACAAGGAGCTCTCATTAAAATCATTAGCAGCTTGATGTTAGCTGAAAACATCTCACTCTTGCACTTAAAAGCACATTTGCAGGTCTGTCTTTAATGTTTTGGAGAATGGTCTTCTCTAAAGAGCAACAAACAGGGCCCACTGGATCTCTTCGGCTGAAGTGTAAAATGTGCGGGACAATGTGTCCCTGTTTTAGCCAAGCTGGACTGTGCCAAAGCTGTCCAGTGCAGGACACAGTGGCTCTACCTGAGTATGGGCAAACAGGAGGTTTTGACACTTTCCGTGCTATCGTAGTTGTGGCCGAAATGCTGACTGTGGGGGTTGAATGGGGGGATTAAAGACACTTGGTTTAAATCCAGGATGTGCCAAAAACAGCATGTAGAAGAACATTGTGCTGCACTTAAACCAAGCTGAAGGAGTGGGCTATTCAATCAAATATTCATTATTGTCTAATTAGTGGGAATTCAATCAAATATTAATTATAGCTTGGGTGTGACACTTCTGTTTGTTTAGCATTATCACACTGATCACCAATACATTAAATAAGAATCGAATAAAATTCCATATATGTCTATATATTCAAGACACATTGCAAAGAAAATTTATTTATGAGTAACAAATATTAAAAGCACAATAATGTTCTGGGTACCAGGTAGTTTGTCGTTTAATGTTTTCTAGTAATAATGAAAGGCATAATATACAGTAAAAACAATGACGCTTAAAGTCCATGGAATTCAGAATAAATGAAATAAAAATAAATATTAGGGAATTTTAGATGATTATATTATGCATAAGACTGTTCTAAATATTATATTTGACAGACACACAGATACATAAAATATATTTCTTGTCATCTGGACAAGATTGTTCAAAAAATGATGCCAGATAGACAGAGACAGTGGCTTAGGCATAATGGAATGATGCGCATCATAAAAATGTTACCCACAATTTGCTCTCATAAAATGAGGGTACATGTCAAAATGATGATGTACAAACATTCTAAAATCAGTCAAATTCAAATGACATCTATAACTGCATCAGCATTTTCAGCTGAATGAGCAATTTCGGTCAGAACTGTAACAAGCTAATTGCTGATCAGACTCATCAAACTCTTCCGATGGATGTAACTTAAGGTCCTTTGAGGCAAAATACAGATGATCTTAATTTCGTAAAAACTGCCCATTAAAAAGTACAAAAACATCAACACATAGATCGACTGACATCAATGAGATCAGCATGCAGCATCATAAAACAAAACCCCCACGCTATTAAGAAATCATCCACATACTTATAAAACCACATAAAGATCGGATGCAAACTTTATAAGACATTTAGCAGAGAAACCGGTTTTGAATTATCCAGTGGTAAAGTGCCATATGTTTCAAATGCACTTGGAGATTTTGAAGATTAAAATGCTTGACTGACGTGCATTGACAGACATCTCCCTCGCACATTACCCCTCACTCTTCAAGAACAAACAAAGCCACAGCCGCTAAAATAATTCCATCATTAAAACTGTGCTGGACCAATTAAAGCCCAGCTCCCCTTACCTGCTTTCACAGTTAATTAAGAAATTAACCCTCCATTTAGGCTTTGCCACACTGCCGTAAATACTATGGGGGACTTAAAAATTGTGCCAGTCCTGTAAACATATAGCACCAAATATGCATGACATAGGATTTGATTAGTAATGTTTAAGATGCTGATTGGTGTTGACATGAGGTTAAAATGGAGGGAATTGTTGATTTGGTTTAATCATGATGTGATTGGAAGGAAATTAAACATTTGGGGTTTAAAACATACATAGGACAATCTGTGTTTAAGCGAACTCTTTCTTATTTAGGTCAGCTGATCCAAAGGTGTGGAACGGACAGGCTGATGCTTGAAATGACACCGAATGAGTGATGCACTCTAAAGGAGGAATGCACTTGAGTGTGATCCATTAACTTGGCCTTTTTTGCAGCCTGATGCACCTGCAAAGCTTCTCCTTATACCAAGTGCTGTATAAATTAATCACATGCAGCCTCATGCACTTTGATGAATTTCCTAATGCACATTAATGAGGGTTGACAGCTGTAACCAAAAGGCAGAATAAATCACAATTTAGGTAAAACCACAGTGTATCTGGAAGACATTTGTACTATGTCTCTCATGCATGCCATGCCATAAACCTCCTTTTTATGATTTTTAAACTTCTGAAACCGTTTCGATACTGCTTGTGAATTGGCGGTCTGAATCAGACTCGTTCGGGGAAGTTACTGTGTTAACAGCTAACTCCCTCGTTGAACCACAAGCAATGTTCTGCATTTGTTCAATTCAAAATGAAATGGGAATCGTAACTATGATGTATATTTTAGATTTGTGAAAAATAAGGCTATTTGCTGGCCAGGGTTTCTGCAGGTTTGACTTGTTCAAAATCTTTTTTAAGACCAGCCACAGAAAATGTAAGTTTAAGGGTACAGGATACATTTTCTCTAAATGTAAATGCCTAGGTAGCAGACAATGAGATTCTATTACTTTTGAAAAATACATAGCTTAACTAGACTATAGAAATCAATTTTACTGTACCCTCAGACAAAGCTGTAAAAAGTGTTGTTCTTCCTTAGCATTTTCGTCTTGTTTTTCAGTGCGAAAGATTCTTAATCATGATTCAATTATTTAAGAAGCAAAATGACTGAATATATGAAGTCTTGTCTCCAGAGAAATTGGTCAAAATGAAGTGAGTTTATGATTAAAACAACAACAAATATCTGCCAATGGCCTTTAAAAAAAAAGAACAAATTTAAAAGTGAAAACCTGCATGTCTTGGTTTAAGGATGTTTAGATATTTGCACTAGAAAACAAGACAATACTGAGGAAGGTTCATTTTTTGCAGCATTTAATGTCATGACTTCATCAACTGAAATACTTTTATTTTAAAAGCCTTAATATGTGAAAGGGTGAATATAGAAAAACCTTTTTAATACCCACAGAAACACTGCTGGCTGTTATATGACAATGTGTAATTAAAGATACATATCTGTTCTAATAAATAATGGTAGATTATATTAAAAATATAAATATTAAAATATCAAAATGGGTGATGTTCAAGTATAATCAACACAGCACAGCAGAGACACACTGATTTGACACAAATACAATTAGCACCACTGGAGTGACAGCATCAAATTAGAAAATTAATTTATATTAAATGCATCAAGAAAAACTCACAAGTTTATGCATAAATGAAATTGTTGTGTGTCTACGCTAAAATCTGTGTACATTGCTCATAGGCTAAAATTACTTTGTAGACTTTGTACTCAAAATCCCACCATAAACAAAGCATTCTTAAAAGTATAAATACACAGCGAAATATCTCATTAAGATCATTAAATGACCTACATCAGTGTTAATAAAGCACTGAATACAGCTGCAGTGTGGCTGATTCTACTATTCATCTTAGGCCTGTAATGACATTTCTCAGCTGTCAGAAGCAGTGGGGGGGTTGCTTGTGAGGACTGGGGTGAACTGAGCCCCTAAAGGCTGCACAAGACATTTTTCAGCGTGTTTGAGGCTGTTTATACTAAAAACACACATATAACACAAACCAGTAAATATGGTTACAATATACTGAATGTCAGCCCACTAAGAGGAGGCTTGTGACCTTCCTGGTTCCAGAGCAAGCCCATATTTCTCCTTCCCAATAAAAGGCTTTAAAGGGATCCTAAAGATTTAATTAAGATGTCAGCTGGCGTGGGTCACTCCTAGTGCAGTATCACAGACTGGAAGATATACTGTACCACTACAAAGGGCCAGGCTGAAGCTAAGTGGCCTGGCAGAGCTGTGCCGGAATGCAGGATTCCTGATTTACAATGGGAGCCTCACTGTAAAACACTAGCAGTTTAAATACATTGGCAAAGTAGACCGAGCTCAGGCCAAAAAGGGACCCGGGACAGTTGTAATTATTCGGATTGAGGAATATCAGTCTGAGAAATAGATGTAGAACAGTCTAAACAATTTGATACAGTACAACAGTTAAATCTGTTTGGCTGAGTAGCATTCCAAGAGCATCAATATACAGTCCAACAACATTGGAATTTTACACACAGAACACGTTTCTGCATTCCACTGCGCTGCTTTTCCATTGATTTTCTATGTCAATGCATCAGATGGACGTCTCGGACATGGTTGTGACATCTTTGCCAGATCTGACATCTGACTTCAGAGGTAAATGGCAAAAGCGAGTGATTCATTCAATCAATTTGTTTAAAAAATGATGATTTAATCAGGAATGAAACAAATAACAGCCAGTAAGAGTAAGTCATTGCATTGTATAATCAACCGATTCTTTCAAAACTATGTTTTCAGGAAACACGCAACAGTTCTGCTGTGGCGTCATTTGGAAGTTGAGCAAAAACAGATTAAAAAGTTGCTAAAATCCTCTAAACCTCAACCTCTTGCATACACATACTTCACTTTCAAAATATCAAATAACAAGTCCTCATCCAAGATGTTTTCATAATGCAAAACAAAGTAGTGACAGGCCACAAAAGGGTAAAGAATGCTTTTCTCACTGTCTGTCATCCTGTTATTTCGAAAGCCTTTTTGCATCTCACAACAGATGAGATTTTGAAGGGCACTTAAGGGGCTTCTTTGGGGGCTCAGTAAGAGGAGGGTGGGCATACCGAGTGACAGTGGGCCAACAGTGAGTCTCTTTAACGCTCTGGAACTAACCGGCCTTCATGTGCACTAAAAGAACCCTGTCACAACCCCTAGCCTAAAGCAGCCCCGCGGCTCATGGGACAAATATCAAAAAATAAGCCTCCACGTGGCCTGACAAGAACTTGTCTTAGATGATCAGGTAAGACAGCACTGTATGAGCATCTCTGACAAACCACAAGGGCCAGAATTTCTAACATCTAAGATCTGCCTCTCATGCTACTGTAAATCTCATCCAATTATTTAAAACTACATGTGACATTTTTTATCCATTCACATGAGAAATTATAAATGAGTGTTTTTTTTCTTCTATGTTTTTTTTTTCTTTGAGAGCGTGCTGTTTCTGTGCAGTTTTTTTATGTTGTTGTTTTTTTCTTCTTCTTTTTGGAAAGTCTTATTAAAAAACTAAAACAATCAACGACTTCTTGACAAAAAGTCCTGTAAAGAATGGCGAGTTTCACCTTTTTTCTCACATACAGCAATGAATTAGGAAGATGTGGAAGAGCTATGGGCCATGCATGTCTCCCTTAATCTTCCTCCACATGCGTCCAACCGAGTGAAGACCGATGCCTTTGTTAAATATTCATCAGTGGCTGTCAATAATTAACTGCTCATTATATGAACTCAACAAGGATTCTCATTTTAAAATTAATGTGCTGCTAATGCACATAGTAAAACGGCACTCTTAAGAGCCGGAAACCTACCATGAAAGTGTGATCCTCACTATTCTTCCACAGCTGTAGAGAGAACAGAGAGCTTTGTCTTCAATCAAAAATTTAAAGCGCTTGTCCCCGCTCCTCAGAATTCGATCTGTTGGTTTTGTATTCTTTAACTGAACAAGACATTTCAACTACGGCAATAGCAAATGGAGCTTGTTAATTCTGCTTCTTTTAAAGAGAAACTTTAAAAGAACAACTTTCCGAACGCGTATCCTTCTGAGAGCGGAGCATAATGACTCGAGAAAGAAATTTGTTCGGATTTGTCATAGACGCATTGTAAAATCAGCAGTGAGTTTTTCACAGGAGTGAGGAAGCTGTCCCGAGGCGAAAGCAATGCAAAAGCAGCTGTAATCAACTACATCAAAGAGAAACCCACTGTTTCTGCTCTGAGAAACTTTGAGGCGTGTGTTAATAACCATAGATGGAGGATTTTCTGTTCTTCATTCTTGTTGTTCTGATTTACAGCAGGAAATCCCTCACTGAGCCATCAGAGAGTTGATCTGTTGATTGTGTGTGTGTATGTGTGTGTGTGTGTATTGTTTAAGGCCAAGACATTGCAAGTAAACAGAAGCAAGCTGTACACACTCGCAAACATACACATATTCATACTGCACAGCTTTGTTATTTCCATTGTTATTACCCCATTTGTATAATTAGGCAACTAAATTACTCACATCAAAGACGCCCGCCTCTAATAGACACCCGCATCTGAGGACCATGGAAAGCTGCCTGGCTCTTCTCCTACTAAAAGATGCTAGCCTTGATTAGCATGTTATTATAAGTGCTTAATGCAAAGGAGGCTGTACACACTCACACATTCTCTCTGGCACTTCTGCCTA
Source organism: Carassius auratus (assembly GCF_003368295.1). NCBI lineage: Eukaryota > Metazoa > Chordata > Actinopteri > Cypriniformes > Cyprinidae > Carassius > Carassius auratus. Next base: position 29,065,609 of record NC_039274.1, read on the forward strand.
GAATAACATTTTCTCTCTGTCTGTCAACGGCTTCCTGTCTTCCTTGTGGGCCATGTCTCATTTTAACACTTTAGATTATAAACCCACAGGAATCAATATGTTGTTGAGTGTGTTCAGCATTGTTCTTTCCCGACAAGGTTTTAGGAGTAGTACCGTGTTAAATTAAGCAACGACAATAAGTCTCACAATCAGACTGCTGACACTTAGCAATACAAGCTTTTTAACAGCACAGATTCTGCCTTACTCTCTCCTTGTGTCTCAGACTCAAATCCCATTGTCACTGTAAATAAAATGTCATGAATATTGTAGATTTTCAAGTAATGCATCTCAGTACAGCTTTTGAGCTATAAACAAATACGCACAGAGTAAGTTGGATTAATGTTTTTTTTTTCTAGTTTAAACTATCACACACAGGAAAAAAAAATCCCTGCATGCACTAGGGCATGAATAATTAATATGGTTACATTGTTTAACTGTCTGCTACTTCTATTTACATGATTGTTGAATTAGTTGTCATGTTTAATAACTTATTCCCTTTTTATGTCAGGAGACATTCATTCTTCTACTTCAGAAAGATCAGTTATTTTATTGTTACCCCCGTCATCTGTAATGTGCCATGTGTTTGGTCTCATGAATGTTTATATGATGAATATTCATGTGTTGTTGTAAGCCGTTCAAGATGACAAGCACATGATACAGTATGTGCTCGATATGTAAATTAAGTACAGGAAATATGTACTGTATCATAATATTAAACAACTCAAATCAATGTAACAATGTAAAAAAAAAAAAAGTCAAAAATGTGTAAAGAACTCTTTTTGAGAGTATACAACTAGAAAGAGTTACTCAACGTTAAGTTCATTCAAGACACCTTGAGGTAAAAGAAACTGACTGAAAAAGCCATGCAATATTTTATTTATTTAAATATTTTGAATTTAAGTTACTTATAGCAGCCGTACTAGTTCTCTGGATGTTCTGAATATCTGCTGTTTCCCTGTCCTACACTAAAGTGCTGAATTTGCTAGTCCCCTGACACTGAGGTGAACAAAGATGGCCACGCAGTACTAAGTAATGGGAGAAAGACTTGTCAAAGACAGTTTGCAGCAACTTGAGTGACAAAACCAACGCTGCCTCTGCCATCAATTTAATGGCAATTACTATTTAATGTATTTTACTTAAGAGCATATGCAAAATTAAGAGTAAGTCACAAAAAACACATTTTATGTGGTATTTAAAGAATAATATGCATAATATATTGGGCTGTTAATATTTATGAACTGAAACCTTAAGTATTGCTTGTCTTAGTCTACACTTTCACTGAAAGCTTTGACTTCATGTTCTCAATTAATAAAGTTAAAAAGGGGGGTTGAAGCTTTCTTCAGGTTCAACTTATCAAGTGTCTTTTAGACCTACCTATTAGAATGAAACACGTCAGCGTATCACTGTTTGAATTAAAATGTTTGTTGAAGCCATATAATTTTAAACATTGTAAAAAGCTTATGATTTTTTTTCCCCAAAATAGATTAACAGTAAGTTCTTGTACTATATATAGGGAAAAACTGTAAAATATCTAACCAGACATTTCATGTAATTTTACAGTAATATGCTGTTAATTGTACAGATTTTAGAATTTAAAAAGAAAAGAAATCGATTTATTTTTTACAGTCGAAAATTCCCTGCATGACACTCCACATTTGAAAGTATTTTGTTTAAATAATGTTTATTGATAAACTATTATTATGGTGGTTGTCATACCTGTTTGCATTCAAATTTTCGCTCTTATTTTTTGGGTAAGAACTACAGATTTGTTTTTACAGTGTAGCCTTGTGGGCAGTGCTCTGCTGGCTCCTCTCTGGCTTGCACTTTCCTATCAAAAATGAAGGCATTCAAATAAATAAGTTGGCAGTTAGCATGTAATGAAGTCTAATATTATTTTACCCACTCCATGCTGTGTAAAATGACAACTATTATGATATATATGACAATACTATGGTAATAAGAACATGTCATGACCATTATCTAAATATATCCCAAAATTAAATGTCAAATTTTGTATTTTAATCAAATTTTAATTTTATATATATATATATATATATATATATATATATATATATATATATATATATATATATATATATATATATATATATATATATATATATATATCAGCAAAAATGACAAGAGATGACACTTAGAGAACACTTGAGGATGAGAATATTTTTTACCAAAAGAAACATAGAATAAAGTTTATTCTTGTGGAGCCTCAGAAAGATCAAATCAATGTCTAAGAGAGGGAAAGGGACTAAGGTTAAGGGATAAAGAAATTCAGCCTATTTTATTAGCATGTATCCCCCAGGGAACCTGGAGAGTCCATGGACTGTCAGGACCTATTAAACATGTAATTCTGATGGAGGAAAACTTTGTACATAGACAGCCTGAGCAACGTGTTATTAAAAATATGAGCATGGCCGTGGAAAATAAATAAATAAATAAGAAATACTGATTAAATTTTAAGCAGCCGACGGGCCAATATTTTGCCTGAGGCGTATTTGTCAGTTTCAAAGGGTGTTTTTATTAATTTTGTATTTTGCATTTTGTTAGTGGAAAGAGCCCGCTCCACTGGGAGCGCCACAAGCTATAGACAGCAGAGCCTATAGGAGAGAGAGCAGAGAGACGCAGAGAATGTCAAACAGCAGAAAACACACTCACAGAGTCAAATCAAACCTGGGTCCTGAGGTAAGACCCCCACAAAACACACACACATACACAAACAAGAGGGGCAATTTAAGCATATTACACAAGCACACAGAATCATAATGATGCTTAATTGTAACAAATGTTTTTACACTATGCTCCTATTTATCATTCGAGTGATCATAGCATTATTTAATGCATGTATAGAAACTAAATATTTACAATCTGGGTATTCAGTACATACTTAAATTACATGCAAAATTACTTTAAGTTAACAGAATCACCACAAAACGAAGAGATTTTTTAAGTCCCTCATAGCTGTAAGACACTGACAAACACATTTCTCAAGTGCGTCCACCAATCATGAATTGTCAAGGGCTTGAAAAAAAGAAAAAAAAAAATCTAGGCCAAATAGATGAATTATAAATCTTTTTAAAAAAAAAATTATGCACCATAAAACACGAGCTTGAAGCGTGCAAAAACTATGTGAACGACCCAAAATATAAACATGACAAAATAATTTAGCTCCGACACATCAACAAGTGATTTCAATAAGAAACAAAATGCATATTAACACATTTTAATAATTTTCATTAAAGTGTCATAATATAATATAATATAATATAATAATTTTCAATATATTGAGGGCTCATGCATTCAGACAGCTTTAAACTGAACTGAGCACTGAGTAAAGAAGACCTGCCCCTTGGGCTACAATTCACAGAAAGCTTTACCTGCTACTGGCTCAGTCTGGCCTGAAGACTGAAGACAATGCAAAACTATTCCCACCTGTGTGTGAGTGACTCTGTGTTTGTGCGTGTGTGTTCTTATTAACTGCAGTCCCCTCTTGTGATGCAGAGATGACTTCTTACCCAGAGTCAGTGAGTGGTCATGAGTAAATGGACACATACACACCTTAGATGCCTAAACTCAAATCAAACCAAGAGCCTTCAGTTTGAGTCCTCAGAAGACATCAGACAAGTACTGCGAGATCCTCCAATCATTTTGTTTGGTTACCCACTGAGCCACTCACATTATCTACATACCACATGTAAATGATGACATGCTAATACGCCACCTTCTCCCAAGCCCTCATAATTACCTCTATTTCCATATTAAAAGGTAAAATACCCTGGCACGCTCTCTCTAAATGGGTCCTATTAACAAAATGCATCACACCTTCAAATTCAATTTACATTATAAATCTTCATAGCACATTTGTACCAGCACTGCATGTCAGAACGACTCACTGAGGAGACGCCACTTTGTTGTGCAGGAGAGGAGGAGTTAATTAACCAATCGGATGCAATGTGTTAAAAGAGAGAGAGAGATAAACCAAGTACTTGGATAATCATGCTTTCCTCTTATTTATTTCATTATTTGTTGACAACGTTGAGCTTTTGAAGTCTGAGCTGTCAAAGATGCAACCTGACACACGCCTGAGCTTATAGGAATGCATAAGGAGAGGGAGCTTTGTTCATTACGCTTAATTCTGAATAAATCTCATAGAAACCACCAAATTACATTTAAGTGATGTGTTCAAAGCAGCTCAGTTAAAAGCACTTTTGAGAGCAGGCCTCGCCTCTCGCTTTCTTTTCTCTTTTCTACCCGCTTTCAAGCAGGCACGTTCCTTCGATCGCATTGCTAGCGGGGCAGGCTAACGGTGCAGATTAATTTAGATGGGTATGAGGGATGATTTGTACGGACGGGATTGAGCAACGCTTATTAAACACGGGAGAAATTAAAGAAGCCGTCTGAAAGACTGCCTGTTTTATGCCAACACACTAATCAGTAATTAGTGCCGTATGTGTCCTAATACACGGCCCTCCGCAGTACTGAATTCATGCATTTTGTGAAAGAGAGGATGGAAAGATCCTGAGTTTGGCAGGTCTTTCATCATTACCAATATTTGTGTCTCAACCTCTGAGTCTGATTTGTGGTTATTTAATGATTGTGATGGCATCGTTGCGTGTGTTACTCTGCCATGATTGCCTGGAAAGAGAGAAAGAGAGAGAGCGTGCAATAAGAAGCAACAATCAAAACCGTTTCTGAATATGCAATAAATGAAAGGAGTGTAAAAAAATGTTTTTTAAAAGACTTGTGACCGTTAGATCATATATCTGTGAATGCAGAATTACTCAAGAAACAGAAATACTGACTTTACTTCCTAGCAGAGGTTTTCAAAATGTTGTCTCCTTAAATTTGTCATGCCTCTCTACCAAATGTGATGCAGACCTCAGGGGAAATTACTCTAGTTAATACGCACTAGACTAGAGATCTGCCAATTTGCTGGTCCTAGTGGTGCACAGGACGACTTAAAATGTAATTATTTATTTAATGATTTTATATTATATTTTATAGTTGTATGTCAAACAATCAGCATTATAACCAAGCCACACTTGCTGTGTCTTTGCTTTTTAAAGAGCCAACACAAGTGTGATCACCTTCCACAATCTAGCACTCAGACTGACCTGACCATTCAGCCCACATTTTGTGGGTGTTTCTGTCTATGTCTGATTTGCATCATTCCTTTAGTGAATCGAAACACTGAAAGCATGTGGAAAATATTCTGTACTATCAGTGGGCAAAATTCATTCAAAGTAGTGAACTCCCCCTGTAGTGTTTTTCAACTGATTAAAACATAATTCTGATAAAGACAATTAAACAAATTTGCTATCTGCAACTTACTTGCTAACAGCATTGGTATACATGACATCAGGGTAACTGAGACCAGATGTTGTAGTGAAGCTGTTATGCACAGTATATGAAAAGTGAAAAGAGAGATTTTTATCAGAGCACTCATGCTTAGGATTTCAGTTTAATGCATTCTGCTGCAAAACACCGTTGTTCAGTATGATTAATTCAGGAGGATGTTAACAATAACATGAGAGACAATGCTGCGGGTAAAAGAGAAATGAATAAACCATGTGAATATCTCTTAAACATTGATAACGCTCTAACGCCCCGTTACATTGCTAAGATTTCAAGGATCATATGTCCCAGAGCAGCAGAGAGAACTGGAAAGCCCAACAAGTGTACAAAAGAGAGAATGTACGGTATTTGGGGTTTGGATTTGATACGTGCTATATTTAACCCTGAAGAGAGAGGAGATGAACTTGAAAAACACACACGGTGCAAACAATTATATTCCCTAGCACTCACTCTCTCTCTCTCTACACACACACACACACACATACACAGGTTTGTTTTTGGGAAAAGCAAAGTAGGGACATCCCATAGGCGTAATCGTTTTTATACTGTACAAACTGTATATTCTATGGCCCTACACCAACCCTACACCTAACCCTAACCCTCACAGGAAACTTTGTGCATTTTTACTTTCTCAAAAAAACTCATTCTATATGGTTTAGAAGCGTTTTGAAAAATGGGGACATGGGTTATGTCCTCATAAGTCACTCTCTACTTGTAATACATGTGTCATACCCATGCCATTATACAGAGTTGTGTCCTATTAGGGCTGTCACGATAACAAATTTTGCTTTGTCCAGGAAATTATTGCAATAAACGATAATATTGTCGTTCTAAGACCAGTTTCAACTAATATAATGATAATGGCATAATAATGCAGGTACACCTTTTCAAAGATCAATAAACTTATTTTATTTTATGGTATGGCTTAAAATTAATTAGTTTTCTAGGCTATATTTTTTATGTTTATATGCCAGTTAGGGATGCTCACATTGACCGTTTAAGCATTAACCAAAAGTAATTTTGACCGATGAAGGGGCCGTTCACATATCACGCCTTTTTTTTTTTTTTTTTTTTGCTCAAGTTCGTTATTTTAAATGCGGTATGCATGCTCATAATGAAAGCACGAAACACACTCGTTTTTCCCAGGCACGTCCGCACCGCATCAAGTTAAAAACAACAGCTTTTGAGAGTGACGCAAGCGTACCAGGTCATGTGAAAAGAATCAACTCAATCGGCTTCCTGAGTTTTTTACTGTTCTTCGAAAATAAATCTTGTAGCAGAGTTACAGCAAGGGTTTTTCGGTGGTGGAAATCCATTGCTGAAAATTCCTTGTTGAAACGGAGATCGCAGCTGATGGATGCTTAGCAACGACAGACGCCTCAGGAGCGCAACCTCCCGAGCGCTTTGGAAAGAAGGAGAAAATGATGCACACGGTGTGTGTGTGTTGGTGTATGTGTGTGAACTCACTGGTTGTGTTGACACACGCAACCACACGCCTACAAACATTTAGCTGAGCAAGCCAAATGAAGCGAGCGAAAAGTAGGCCCATCTCGAGGGAAAGTGCAACGAAGTTACTTGCAAAATATGCTACGCAGTATTAAAATAAAGCAGTAGTTCAGACTAACCCCACATCGTGACATGTTACATTTCTTAAATAAAAATTTAAAAAAGAAATTATTGCGGCCGAAAAAATTATTGAGCTCATTTTTTTTTATCGCGCAATTAATTGATTTATCGACTATCGCGACAGGCCTAGTCCTGATATGTCACAAAAACAAGAGCACACACACACACACACACAGAGTCTGATTCACACATAAAAAGAACTTGAAATTCTCTTCCATATCAAAACAGCACGTCTCTCCACATGCCCTCTTTATATGGATACATGCATGCCATTTTACTGCATGTTCCACTTGTTGTCACACTGATGGATGGTGACTATCAGCTCTGTTTGTGACTGGTGTACTTCATTATGAACCAGAAACTTGTCTTGTCAAAAATACGCAAATTAATATGTGAGTGTGTGAGAGAGAAAGATTACACTCTCCATCCCCAGAGAAAGACAACAACCAGCTTTCAAGCTGCTAAACAGGATGCTTTACAAATAGATTTAAACAATCCATTATTCACTCATTCTTTGTTCAGTGCAAACAGTTTACACTGTGTCATATCACAATAACTATTGTTGACTGACAAAAAATATTAATTGATTCCTGGCAGCAATGCAAAACGAAACCATAGCAGGCAATTAAGATTAGGCTGTGCAAAGATTATCAAATAATGACGAGGGGGCATTAATGACAGATTAATAGTTTAAATGAGTTATGGTTGTGGCTTCAAATACAGTATTTATGGCTGATAGAACGCATACATACAGGGCGATTTCAAGCATGACTAAGTGATTTCCCTCACATTATCAGTCATACATCAGTAAGCCTGAGTAGGAGGTGGAGGAGGAGGGGAGACAAAGAACAGACGGATGAAGGTTAGACCTTTAGAAGTTAATGAGCTTGACATTCTGAATCATGTAAACAAGCAAAACTCCAGACACTCTAGAATGTGCATGTATCCACAGATGCTGACAGGCTTTTAATTTTGCATACTGTACCAAAATTCAGTGTAAATACTGATTTTGAATATATACAAACTATGTGAAATATTTTGTTGTAGATCTGCAGCCTAACTGGGGGAGCAAATATTCTATCAATAGACTCCAAGAAAACAAAAACTGACAGAATTCACATCAAAAGTGCTGAAACTAGTTAAAGTGACGTGACAGCCAAGTACAGTATGGTGACCCATATTTAGAAATTGCGCTCTACATTTAACCCACCCAAAGTGCACACACACGGCAGTGAAAACACACACACACACCATGAACACACACCCGGAGCAGTGGGCAGCTATTTATGCTGCGCTGCCTGGGCAGCAGTTGGGGGTTCGGTGCCTTGCTCAAGGGCACCTAAGTCGTGGTATTGCCGGCCTGAATCAGAAAAAAAATGAATCAGAAAATGCATTTAAAAATGGTTTTAAATTCAATTTTAAATGTAAGTAGAGGTAGGTTTATGGTTAGGAAACCCTACATTTCTGATTGTGTTGACTGATTTATGGTAGTTTATGAAGTTGTAAAGCTCTAATCAAAGCTATAATAAGAATAAAATGTAGCTTTTTAACCTCATGAGTTGGGGTCAACCGATATTGGTTTTTTGACAGACAATGTTGATATCTTCGAAAGCAGGGGTTCCCGAAAGACGAAAAAATAAATAAATAAATAAAATAAAAACATTAAAAAAATTTGAAATCATTTGACAATGGATTAAAAAAAATACTTATACTTCAAAATATTATTCTATAATATACTAAAGTATTTTTCACAAATAAATATTTAATAAAAATATAATAAAAAGGGAGTAAACACTGTGATCAACGGGGCAATCAGTATTCTGGGAAGTTTGAGTGGATTGGGAATTATATTTTTCAAATAAAGCAAGGGTAACACTCATTTTACATGCATCACACAGAGAAAATGACCGAATACAACAGTGGGCAAATGCATAAAACATCGCATAATTTGAAATCATGAGTTTAAAGTTTAAAGCATGCAATTCATATGGACCGACCGTCACACAGAGAATACGCGATCATGCTGGATAAAAATGCACACATCACAATTTCTCACAGCTGGATTCGACTAAGTTTGGCTTCTGAAATTAAATACGCATCAGTCATTTAAATATTTGTTTAAATTATATGAATGCGTATTTGCTTCATGCTAGTGGTAAACGAGAAAGTATTATAATGTTTGCATTTCTATTACTAATAATATAAAATTACAAAAAAAATAATATACATATATACAAATATATACATACATATATATATATACACACATATATATATATACACATATATATACATATATATATATACACACACACACACACACACACACACATACATACATATATATACATACATACATACATACATACATATATATATATATATATATATATATATATATATATATATATATATATGTTATGTTTTGGGACATTACATAGGCCAGATTCAACCTGTGTCTCCAACATTAGTACCTCAGCTTAATTAATAGGGTCACAGTGACGACTGCACATGCATTTCTTCCTATAAAAAAAGGACAAATCTGCTATTTTTCTTGCGGTGTATATGGTGTATTGTGGTGTGTGTGCATACTCTGACCTAATTTCACTGGGTTTTGTGGCAGGGTAAACATAATGACACACATCAGCACTTATCCTTCCAGCCACATGAATAAAGATCCACATGGCAGGCCATTATTAAATCAAAATGTGGAAAGCGTCCAAAGTGTATACTAAGAGAGCAGAAATGCCATCTTCAATAGCTGCTCTCCTTTCTTCTCCATCTCTCTCTTGCTCTTTCCCCTGGTAGTAAGACAGACACATTCATATGAGGAGTGCCGCCGTTCCTCCTAAAAGGCATTAATGTGGAGGCAGCCAGTGTCCCTCTGGTTGTGTGTCATTTGAGTTAATCACCATGAAAAAGACCACCCCACAGCAGGCCTTCCATTTACCCCAGCTCCTGTTTTCTGCCATGTCCCCGCTGAAAACAAGGCACACTTTCTGCGTTTAATAGAGGATACAAGGCCCGCCGTTCCCTGCTTGTTTCTCTTGACAGAGAAATAGTTTCCACAGACACACACAGACCATGTCTGCTCAAATGCCCACAAAGAAACAAAATACCCCTCTGCCTGTTTGATGGAATGGAAAGTCTCTGACAGTCAGATGGGCCTTGCTTTCTGAAAGCCCAGTCGCTCACCAGGGAAAAGGAGCTGTGTATTGAAGCACTGGTGAAGGAGTACACAACACTACAATTATTATTCTTCCAGGGTTTGGAACGGGAATGTTTGGTTCAAAAAGGTAAAACTGTGTTTTTCAATAATGTTACAAAGTATCAAAAATAGCTTACAACAAACAAATAAGCTCAAAAAGCATACATTTTTTTTACAGAAATAAATTGATAAAGATGTACCAACATTAAAATTCAAGTTGATACAACAAGCCAATAATTATTTTTATGTTTTGGCCTAAATAAATTAAAAATACAACATTAAAAACTAAAATCAAGCAGTGTAAATGCTACAAGTGGATTTATTCATCAATGTTTGAAGTACAGTGAAATTAAAAGATATAATTGTTTTTATTTGTAAAGAAAGTTGTATTATTAGTGCTTTTAGAGACCCAAAAAATAAAAACTGTTTGCCCCAACACCCCACCCCAAATATAGAAATAAATGTATTTCTTTTAAAAAAAATAAAGTTTTTTTTCAGAATTAGGACGGTTTTCCGGTTTATGACGTTTTTTTTTCATGCAAAATCAGGTGTACAATGCATTTTCTGCTGGTTGATATTCCAAGACATGCTTGCAGCTAAGGTGCTGGAGCAAATCGCTCATGTTTTTAGCCTGACAGCACTTGCATAAAATGATGTTTAGTCAACGTCGGATTTTTGGTAACCAAAAACCTCCAAACAACTGACCCGGCTCCTCTTTCTGGCTGTAACGCCTGTTTCACACATACTCCGCCTGCAGTGCATATAAAATTTATTTATATATATATAATTTTTTTTTTCAGCATTGTGAGTCTTTTATCACAGAACAGTAACAATCTTTCATAGTTATAGACATTAGTTTAAACTCAATAAATATAAACAACTTTGGTTTTCTGCGCCATAAAAGTGAATATATATAATTATTTTCCTTGTTTATTAAAAGTGCTCTTTTTCTTGTTTTAAACCTAGCCAAAAACCCATGTGTTGTGTGTGAAACACAGTAGGCTTTAATTCGTATACATTTATTGTGAAATGACTGCGTTTCCAATGTCAATTCCTGTTCATTTTTCCTGTGAACAATGCGCTTTCACTTAAATGCTACATCTTTGACATCCGTCGAAAGACTGTTCCAATGTCAAGGATCCTCAGAATTTCAACCAAGGACTGAGTCCTTCGTTCGAAAAATATCCCATACACAGGAAAGGATGCATGTGTGTAGCCTTTGCACTCTTCGCGCTTTCAAATCACCCAAAATCCTATGCGCACAGCTTTGCTATCTTGTTCAAAAATTAAAAAATGTTGAACGTTAGCTGAGTCGGAGCGTTAACGGTTTTTATTTATGTTACCAGACATTTGTTATAACTGTAGTAAATATAAGTAAAGTTTAAAGTTTAAATGCCAGTACAAATTACTACCATATTGATATTGTAAATTATACAAATAAAAATTACGTTATTGATGGCTAATTGAAGCGGACCTGTCATTTAACAATTGTTAGCTTGGTTGCGTCACCGGCATTTCTTTTATAAATAACTAGTTAAGTTGTCCAAAGTAGTTTAACGTTAATATTATACAATTATACCATCAAAACGGATCTTTTCACTGACATAACGATGCAATGACATTGTAACGCAGTACAAACTTCATATTCATCGGGAAAAAGGAGGCAAGAACTGGAAGACAATCAAAATCACTTTAATAATCAAAATAAAGACAAAACAGCCACTAACGGACGACTATCGCGCACAAACAAAATCAAAACACAAAATAAATCCAGGCCTCCTACTCTCTCGTCCTTCACTGTCGTCACTCCTCTTTTGTCTCCTTCCATCTATTCCGAGGGGCTCGAGACCGGTGGGTCGAGCAGATGTCGCTCATTTCCAATCACTCCACCGGCCTCTCTCCATTCCCACTCACCACAGAACTGCACTTGCTAGCCTGTTCCATTTACATGTTCTCCGAATGCTAAAGAGGAGCCTTGCCTAGCCTCTGAAGGAAGTGACTTGGAAGGACCGGTCATGCCAAGGAAGAAACGCATTAACAAACGCCTTAAAACAGGCGTAATGTAACACCAGAGCACTGCTGTGTTTACCCTCACCACGCCTGTAAAGGGTCTGTCTGAACAGTGTCGCACCGCAGCATAACGTCCTTCCGAACGTTGAGTAATTAAATACACCGGTATGGTGGTATATTAAAATCAATATCATAAACTAAAATATACACCGTTTTTTGCATAATTGCATAATTTGATTTTATATAAATATAAAAAGTAACAAACTATTAATCACAACATATTATAAAGAGATACAGTTATGCTACTTTTATTACACTGTTAAAGGTGAGTAGAGAGTAAATGAAAAGTCTGAGTCCACTGTGTTTCAGCAAGAACAGAGACTACTTCACACAGTACAGGTACAAATACATGCAAATAGTATCTAAGAAACATCATTGAAAAGGATAAATAAACCAACTACAAAGCATTCAAATGCAGGGTGAAACAGGCAGCCTTTAAAGTAATGGTTTCTCACTCCCTAAATGAATCAGTGCAGGTCTGGGGTCAGACAATACAAGGAACTATTCATCTACACTGTGTTGCATGCTGTGAAGAACAACATCCTACCAGCACCACACCATTTATCAACACATATACTGTACATATATATGAATAAAAACACAGGAAATAGACAATGTTAATGTTAATGTTAAAAGAGTGACCTGCAAATGCAATATACAATTTCCACACAAAATAAGATTTGTTAATGGGTCTCAGTTCTATTTAACTTTGCATTGGGCCCTCATTTACAGGCCATATGGGGAGAGAGCGACACAATAGTGCAATATAAAAGCATGCATTGACCAGTTAATATTACGTTCGTGGCCTGAAACATGTTCTTGAACATCTCCGGTGTGTAGTGCTGATGCTGCAAGCAGCATGCGTGTCTAACACAGATATTTCATTACCAATTCATTTCTCCAACTGATCTCTCTCTCCAATTCACCACCAGATATAAATGAATTCCTCAAATGTTTTCCTCCATGTATTATTTAGCAATTTATTTCCACTTCGGTGCTTATTTAAATGTTCGCCCCTCTCTCTTTCTCTCAATTATCTGCCATAGTGGTAAATAGGAGAATTCTTTACTTAATTCCATTACGTTTGTGGTGCCGTCCCATCTCCGTGTACTATGAGCATCAGTATTGCAGCTTGGCCTGTCTCTTAGCAGTTCTGCATGGCTGCTCTGGGATAGAACATGACAGTTACATTAATGTCTCTATGTAAATTGCCACTGCACATGGACCAACAGGCATAAAAAAAAAAAAAAAAAAAAAAACAGAAGGAGGAGGAAAAACACGGAGGGGCATCCATTGCCCATGTGACAGCAAAAACTACAACAACATTCATTGTGTGTTGGGCCAGAATGTTTATTATGGGATACAGCAATTTCACTGAGTCTCCATCCAGGCAAATGGACATGCAGGGCCAGCACAGTGGCTAAAAAGCAATGACAGCCACTGATTCTCCCCCCTGCGGACCCCCTCTTTTTAACAAAGCAATGAAAAAGAGAGAATATGGGGGAGGTTAGGGAACCTAGGTGCCCAATTGACAGTCCGTGGCATTTTTCAGTCAAAGTGACACCTTGTCACTAGTGTAAAAACTGATGTTTCCTGAGTTATCAACATGCTTCTATAAACCACGATTTAGCCATGTACATGAATATATATTTTATGACAACAAAACCATAAAATACTTGAATAAAACTATTTTTTATAGTTAAATACTAAATGCTTTTCTTTTTTTTGGGGGGGGGGGGGTATGGGGCATTACTACTTTTAAATGGCAAAGATGCATTAACTTGATCAAGAGTTGACAGCAAAAACGTTTATATTGTTACAAAATAATTAAATAAATGCTTCAAAATTATTCAACATTTAATTTGATATCATAAAAATAATAAAATAATAATACATTTTTAAAAAAAAAAATAATAAATCCCCAAATCAGCATATTACAATGACTTCTGAAGGATCATGTGACTAGAGTAATGACTCACATGAATTACAGAAATAAATTCCATTTTAAAATAAATAAAAACATAAAGCAGTTATTTTAAATTGAAATAATATTTTATATTCAACTATTTTGACTGTATTTTTGATCAAATAATGTAATAAATTTTTGGATTTTTTAAGTGTGATGAGATGAGACGCTGCTGTTGTGTCACTGTAACAGGAAACTGCAGGTGATACACGTATGCACGTGTGCAGAGTAACGCATACCCAGGAACAGACAAGAAAAGAAAAGCGCAGCGACATGCAAGACCCAGAAGAACATACCCTTTAATCTAGCCTAGGTCAGTTTAGTTTCCAATGGAGATCTCCATGAGACATTCTCTCACGTGCTGACATGTTGCTTTTAGTTGTCTATTTCAGGTCTTTTCCAAGGCCTTTTTGAACACCACTGTCACTTTAAGCCAAGTTCAAATTACACACAAGGAAAAACCAAGGAAGGAAAGGCAATCACCACAGCTGGTCACCCCAAATTGTACAGAAAGCCAAGAAAAAAACAAAGACAACAGAAACATGCTGTTTGAAATACTGACACCAGCTGTGCAGTCTCAGAATAGAAACATACACACAAATCCAACATGGCAGTAAATCACAGATGAAGATGTGTACAAGTGGAAAAGAATAACAGAATAAAGGACATCATATCTCTTTGAAGTCATCTTCAATTCTAATCCTGCTGATTAAGAGGGGCATAAAGCAACTGTTCCTCTGGGTGTAGTTTAGGTTTAGAGGTGTGAGTGGATGGATTCCTGCTTGTGAAGTCAGAAGTACAGCAGCTGCTGAGACACACAATTCATTGACAATGTCATCTGCATCCACAGAGGCAAAAGCAGTGTCACAGTACAGGAAATAAAAGAGAGCAATATTAACTGTTGAACTATTCTTTTTAATGCTAAACTGAATATTTACACCAGCCTGAAATAAGGCATATTGCTGATATTTCCCTTTCAGATCACAACTTTACAAAGCAAGCAGTTTTCCTCAAACTTTCTTGCCAGTCAAACCTCTTTAAATTAACAGATTCCATTATGGTTCTCTGATGTCAGTTAACGGTCACAAACAAATATTTGATTGTTTTTAGTAAGTTTAAGATTTGTACTGAGTCATAATCATAATTTTCATTTTACTTTGATTATTTGTGCAGCCCTATTAATAAACACTTACATGATTGAATTCATTATTATTTTTCCAGCAACTCATGTATGCCGTTTGGAAAACCCTGCTTTAATACATGGTGTCCACCAAAATAAAGAGTATTTGTAACCATCCAGGTTTACCCATAATACCTTAAATTCCAAAAAAAAAATCCTTAATCTATTTATTTTAAATGGCAAAATAAATTTCACACCGCTGATAAAATGGTGATGCAACAAATATACCCAGAACATTTACCTCTATATTCTTTCTCAGTAGACAAATGTATATTTAATACTGTGATATTATTATTATTACTACAACAGGACATGGTTTTAATGTTACATATCTTGCAATATAACATATCTTGTTAAAGTAAAAAAGTAAAAAAAGTGACGAAATGTATCCATCAAAGGGTTAAACAGGTACTGTATATCCAAGGACATCTTCAGAAAGTATTTGAGACCTTTGGTAAACAGTCAGACTGAGTCTTTGACTGGAAAGAAATGGAGCAGGACCCAAGGTGGAATCCCACAGCTGCAAACTTCAAAGTGTGCGAAGGGGGTTTCTAAAGACAGAAAGGGTCTGAATGCTTTGTGGTGAGAGACAAAGCAGAGACAACACACAGTATTCGGAGTGTGGTGGAGGTCTCGCAAAAGGGGATTTCTGCAGAAGGGAGCACACAGGTTTTGAAGTTTGGGAGTATTCCCAGCATGAAAGCACAGTTAACTCAGTGAAGAGCAAGAAAGAATCACTTTAGGCTATGCCCTGAAGCCTTGTGATCAGCATGTGACTAGCTCCGGCACTGTGGGCACTCACGCTCACACTTGCTATGAAACTGTATACATATCAGACAAAGCAAGTGGACACCTGGAGGCCAATGACACATTGGCAATGTGTGTATGTGTTTGTGTGTTGCTTATGAAGTAGTGTCACTGATCAGAGATGTGTTCTTATGGAGTAGTGGGCATTCCCTTACAGAAGTTCAGCTCTTTCACACACGGAGGCTCTGTTCCAACACAACATAAGCTGAAGTGGTGGAGCTGAAGCCGACTAAATGATTGGAAAAGTCCAGAATACATCACCAGAAAGAAGTCTGTTGTTTCAGAAAGTTAGTCTTATTATAAATAATAGAATTAAGAGAATGATTTCAAGTGCTGTACTGTGACACCCCTCTAGAGATTACAGCTGTAATTTAGTTTTTATGTATTATAATACATGTGTGGCAAACTGTATAAACAATTGATTAATCTTGGAAAATGTATAATATGTATAATCAACATGATTTAAAAAAAGCATATAGGCAGCTCACTATACTGAGGGGAAAATTTGTCAATGATAGTCAAAAATAATATTTAACATCACTGAATCAACCTTAACCTAAAAACTAAATTATAGGTTAAAAAGTAATTTTATGTGTTAAATCAAGTAGAAATAGCTCTTTAAATTTATCAATTGCAGGTTACTAGTTTTTACAGTGTACAGCCACTATGTGCAATTGGAATTAGATTAAAACCAAAATGTCTACGTCCTATATTTCACTCAAATTAAACAATTGAGAAAAAATAAACCAGACAAACAAACAATAGCTTAAATCGCTGATATCATTAAGGAGCATTAATGGTGTATGAAAACGAGGGGTGACAACCGAGGTGCTCTATTATCCTGCCCTCAAAAATAAATAAATAAATAATTAAAGACATACAGCATCAGAAACAATCCAAGACATTATTCCTGTTGGCTGCAGCCTTCAGTCAAAATGATGAATGTGAGAAATTAAACTGTAGCCATAGATTTGCCAGGTCTTGCCTGGTCCCACTGACATCGCATTTAATTATAACGCATGTCTAATTGAAAGCCCCCTGGAAAAAGGCGGGATGCTGTGGTCTCTCTCTCTCTCCGCCCATGGCAGGCCACGGGAAGTTAATTAATTAGGAGGCACCTCCTCCCTCCTTTATCTTGAGTTACTATCAACCCTGCCTCACTGAGCTGATGAGATTTTTAGCCAGCTTTTCATCTTGTGGAAGAAAAAAACAGAATGGTGTAAGGAGAGGGTTATCAAATGAGCTTTTGAAGCAGCCAGGGAATATGCCATTGACTGTGACTGCTCCCGGAGTGAATGGTGATTTATCCACAGGACTCCAGTCATGCTAACGGTGTGTGTGCACACACATGCTCATCATGTTTGGTGGACCTCTTACCCCTAATTCAACGCACCCACACGCACAATTCTGACCAGACGAAACCAGCAGTTCAATTCCAGGCTGCAGCAAAGTCAGATTGTGCAGAAAAATCATCTGTCTCTTGTGGTCTTGTCCTGGTGGTCGTCTGAGACAAGGTCTTTACAGGGCATCTGTATCTGGGTTCTAGTTGTCCTGGTCTCCGCTGTCTTTCAGGGATGTAGAGGTCCTTTCTATGTTCTGATCCACCATCTGGTCTGGATACGTACTGGATCCGGGTGATTGCAGTGACCTTCTGATCTGGATACAGACTGGATCTGGTGGCTACGGTGACCTCGGAACAAGAGAGAAACAGACTAATATTAGCGTAGATGCCATTCTTCTAATGATGTAGCAAGTACATCAGGTGTTATGGGAAGTGTTCCTAGTTCCGGTTTGCCTAATTAATGCAGCCTAACGGATTTGGTTATTAAAAGCATATTAGTATGTTATGTGTAAGCCAGGTTAAAGAAATGGGTGTGTCTGCCTCCTGAACAATGTTAGGTAGGTTATTCCAGAGTTAAGGCACCAAATAGGAAAAGGCTCTTCCGCCCACAGTTGATTTTGATATTCTAGGTATTATCAAATTGCCTGAGCAATCCGTGTAGAATTGACGCGCTGTTCGATTTTTGGAGAGGTGCACGTCAGGCTACGCCATACTACATGGTCGCCGTGATTTTGCCAAGTAGGACATGTTCCTGGATCAACAGCTTTTGATGATCCTGGATGGACATTATTGTCCAAAAATATAGACTTTACCAAATCCCTACCCCTAAACCTAACCCATCATTTATTCCTAAAATCAGTGGGAAATTATAGCGGATTAAATAGGGTTGTAAGCCTAAAACAGATATTTCCTGAAAAGTTATATCTCAGATTTAATTGGCATTGGAATGTTGTTGGAAACAAGGATGTTTATCCAGGAACATGTTGTACTTGGTGAAATCACGCTAAACATACTACACATAGTCTACAGCATAGGTTCAACGCAGAAGTATAAATTGGGCTTTACAGCTTGTATGTGTTGAAAGCCAAGTAAACAGGATTTCTGAAACACTGACAGTGTGCCCACTGATCCCTTCAGTGCTGACTGCAGATGAGACACTTTAAAGATGTTTATGTTTATCCATCTTCTTTATGTCTGTCTGTGTGTTTGTGTATGTATGTGTGAATTAATAATGTAAGTATGAGGCAACCAAAGAGTTTCTGTCTCTTCATAATGGGGACTCTGACAACAAGGCAAATCTATTTCCTCCACCATAAATGATGTGCTTGTGGGTAGATTTGGGACCAGAGCAGGTGGCTAGCATGGACCAGGCTGTGTTTTTAAGTGTGTGAGTGTCTCTTGCTCTGCCACAGAGGTAATTAGTGAACCCCTGAACCTGTGGAACTCAGCTGAAAGGCTGCCAGCAGCTAGTCAGTGGTAAATCAAGAACCTCAATGCCAAATCAAAAGAAATCAGTTGATCTCTGCATAAACATGAGATCGGAGACACACCAGGCGGCGTCTGCTTGTTCTGACACCTCCGTCCCATCAAATCATCTGCATCCCCCCCACCACCACCACCCAGACACACACACACACACACACAATCCCTGATATACAGAGTCACAGTCGCTAATGCTCATTTCACCTATAGATGTACACTCTATACTTTGTCTATTTTGACCTGATTCATTGATGGAGAAAGAATTGTGCATTTTTAAAATTCATTTAGAAAGTACTATGAGAGCTGGGAAGCACATGACACTTCTTTGGTTTTGCTAATTTATTTAGAAAATATCTAAATGTTTCTAAAATATCTTATTAGTCACATTATAGCGTCAAATAAATGTGTAATTGAATCATGTGAAAAACAATTCAAGTATACAAAGGTTGTGCTATATAACTGTAAAAGTGTTATGTCATGCATGTAACAGCATACTAAAAAGCTATATAATGTGAAAGGTTATATTTTGTTTACGTACTAATATTAATCAATACAAATCCTTAAATACCAAATATATTTAATAAATTATGAACTGCTTTCAAGTGGGACATCAGATTTTATTTAAAAACCACAACAATGTTAAACGCATGCTAACAGTAGTAGAAAAAAAAAAAAAAAAAACTCTTATATGGAATTTTATGATAAATGTTTGTCAGGTGTACAGACATTCACACAACCAGGAACAATTTTTACTTATTAATATTGCTATCAAATCAGATCTCAAACCTGCAGCAAAGTGTATTTAACTTCTGAATGAGAGAGAATTAGTTTATATCTTACTATATAAAATTATGAACGCAATATTATGACAAAAATATTTTTACTAAGCTCAAAAATACAAATATCCACTCCTGAAATGATGTGTTATTTTGGGAATGAGGAGATCATCGAATTGCACTTGCAAAGAGCAGATATCTGAGTGCATTAACCTTATCTGACCTTATCTGAGTGCATTTAACATCAAATAAAAAAACTGAATTCGCATTTATTGAGCGTAATGCTCACTCCTAAATTGTATTAATGTAATTTTTGGAATGCATCAAATTCAAACTCAAATACTTTAAAGCGTAACCACCATACTTGCTCAAAAAATATATATATATTTTTGCATATTTAATGGAAAAGAACATGACTGACAATATCACTCCAATACACCTTTAGTCACTAGCACATCAGCGCTGGCTCAGTAATTAGCACGTTGAGAAATCAGCACCGTCTTAAAGAGAACAAGTAATGTTGAACTAGTGTGTTCTGCAAAATCCTTAAGGATTCAGGTGATTTTAATAAACACAAAGCAGCCAGACTGTATTGCATGACCGTTTGAGTGAGCGAACAGACATGCCATATTATTTTCTCTCCGAGCCTTAATTGACCCAGTCAACAGCAGCCTGGCCACATCAACATTATATACTCAGACACATCCATTTGTTTAACAACCTGGAGCGTTTGAAGAAGACAGATGAAAGGGGAGTCTTGGACAACTGCATTAAAGCCTCCCGACCACAAAAGAAATACCCTGCTTCATTAAAATGTTAATACGGCAAAAAGACCACAGCCCATGTGCGTACTCTCTGAAGTATACAGCCTCGTATTAGTCTGCACAGATACAGTAGACACCCCCTCTTCCCAATCAAATCGAACTGTCATCTGAGGAGACAGGTCATTTACATTCAAGATAAAATGATCTTACATTTTTTATTTGTCTTGGAAATTAAAGACTTACTTAATCACTGTGGATGGAAGTGGGGGCCCGGGCGATGTAGTCATGTGTTTCTGATTGCATTAGGACTGATGTGGCGTGGCGTGATGGATATTTAATAGTTAAGCTGTCCCTCTGTATCATGTCATGGGCTCCTGATGTGCCCGATGCTACGCAGTACGGCGGCAGTTCCAGGAAAGCTTTAATTATTAGGCTGATCATGGGAGTAGTTCTGGAAGAGAAGGAAAAGAGAAAGCTCATCACAGAGAGCACCCTCACCTGTGAAGGTGAAAGCTACTTGTGACTTAACACTTGATATTGGTGTCAGAAATTTACTTTTAACCTGTTAAAGGCAAAGTTCACCTGAAATGATAACGAACATACCTGGAACACACACAAAAAAAGAATATTCTGATAAAATGTAAAAAGATTTGGACCTCAACATATCTTTTTTCATATATACCTTTCCTCAGAAAAACAGAGATGCTGTAAGTTAAATTAACATTTTTAGTTTTGAATTGTAAATATACATTTGTAAAATGACAGGGATTGTAATAACTGATTCTTAGAGTTTTACAAAGATTTTTGCAAGTGTTTTTTTACATATACATTTGTAGACCACCTCATTCTGCACAAATATGGTTAAACACAAAGGCCGCTTTATGAGTTAATAGTAAGAATAAAGCGATGCTCTCGTGTGGCATCTTTTTTTTCTCTGCCGCCTGAAACAGATGATGGGCCATCTGCTAGAGGACAATGCTAATCACAGGGCGGCGCGCAAGGCTGGTATGGATGAATGGCCAGGCTGGGCTCTCACATGTCGAGTGGCTCGTCCCACAATGCCGAGCGCCGGTCTGCCAAGTCCAGTCCTCTGCTCTGGCCCTGCCTCTTTCCTGTACCCACGCTCCCGCCAGACAGTCACCACACACATGCCATTTCCTGTCAATTCAGGAAGTTTTTGGTTGTGGTCCCACTGATCCCACTGACACAAATGGGTAGAAACATGGATGTTTAGTCATTTCCTACTTCCTTGTAGAAGTTACGGGTCAATGACTATTCTCTAAATGATCACTGATGGGATACATCTGCTTACTTTGAGATGTTTTGTTTTGTTCTGATTTCATGACATTTTTTTCTCTCTTCTGCTATTGAGGAACTGACTGGTAGATGTGTCAATTGAACTCATTATCACAGTAATTATCTTAGAGAAGGCATTCTTGCGGTTTTAGAAAAGAACGATTTTTCACACCACGCTAAGCGGATACAGAAGCCAGACGTCCCTAACACAGGCAGTTAACGTTAAATGGAGTATTACATTCTTCATCTATCGATATTTCATGGGTGGGCCCCTTCACAACTGACACGATCACCCTTCCAACCACCGCAACTACAAATCTAGACTGCAAAAATCAAACAGCCATCCTTTTTCTCAGCATTAACTTTTACATCATCAGGAAATGGGTCCTTAATTCCTTTATCTTCTGAAAATGTGGGAAGCTAATCAGGCCTTACACATTTTTATGAGTGAATAAAAGCCAAAAGCCATGTTCACGATGCTTTCCTGCAACACTGTGTGTTTGATTGAAGAACATGAATTAGGCTTGTACCCAAGGCTGTGATGCTTCCAGTTCTGCTTGTGTTACTACAGTAACAGTGATATCCCCGTTCCTATCTGATTAGGTGTGTCATCTTAAAAAAATGCCACAGCTGTGGCAATTAAAGTGTATTTACAGTGATGAATATACAATGCCACAAGCAGAAATTACAGGGAATGCTGTTGATAAACTGAAAAAATTCTTGCAATTTGGTGATTGTTTAAAGGAATCGTGAGTGTTTGTGGAGGAAGCCAGATTGTAATGCCCCTCGGTCTCCATTTTGGGCTTGAGGCTTTGTCTTAAACTTTCAACTGTAGTTTACTCTGACTTGAAAACCTTGCAGATGTCAAAAACATTAGTCTGTAACAGGCTTAAGGCAAGTCATTTACATTTTTAATTTAAGGTCATCATGAATCAATAAATTAGAACAAATGCATGCATTACAATTTTCATAGGAAATTATTTTAACCATTTAAAGGCCTAGCTAACTGCTGTAAGCCTTTTGCCTTCTGCGTCTGGACAAATTGCAAGTAATTCTTCCTTTAGCATGGTTTTAGCCATTTAAAACTTTCATGCAGGGAGTATGTCTTTTCCGTTCCTTTCTGCCATGGCACTTCATTCTAATGTACTAGGGCTTATCAAAGCGGATTCCATGTAGAAAATAAAAGCCCAGACAACTGCATTACTGTCCGACCTGTCAGATTCTTTAAATATATGCTCAATCCTCTCTGCCAAGTGCTTAAAAGCAGTGCTGGCAGAGAAAGCAAACTGGGAGTGACAAAGCATGTTGTTTGGGGGGCTGAGATTTTATTTAAGGAGAATGGACCTTTAAATGTATTTTATACATTCACAAGGAGTTCATTCTGTTCGCCATGAATCAATAATAAGCAGTGTGCCACAGGCCCGGGATACAATTATCCACCCTGAAGAAGCTCATCTGTCACAGTGATGTCTGAGGAACTGAATATGCTGTCAGGTATAATGGCGTTTATTTTGCTGTTCCCACAGAACCAGGGCCTGCAGCAGCTCTAGGATTCACAATCAGGCCTAAAAGAACATGACTGCATAAGGATCACACATAGATGTATTGCATACAGCTATACTAAAGTAAGACAAATTCCACAACCACAGTATGTTCCAGCATATTCATTGCCAAGTGAGGAAACGATTTCAGAAATAAATGAATTTAAAATGATTCTTGCCAAATGAGTTTCTTTTAGAGACAGAATAAACAAGATTATAAAATTAGCCTTAAAGGGATACTCCACCCCAAAAGGAAAATTTTGTCAATCACTTACCCCCATGTCATTCCGAACCCGTAAAAGCTTCGTTCATTCTTGGAACACAATTTAAGATATTTTGGATGAAAACCGGGAGCCTAGTAAAATTGCCAAGTAAATTACACTGTCAAAGTCCAGAAAAGAATGAAAGACATCGCCAGAATATTCCATCTGTCATCAGTGGTTCAACCGTAACGTTACGAAGCAACAAGAATACTTTTTGTACGCAAAGAAACCAAAACTAACAACTTTATTCATCAATTCGTCTCCTCTGTGTCTAATTTACTTGCCAATCTATGGGACAGTCACAAGCCTCCCAGTTTTCATCCAAATATCTTAAATTTAGTTGAGTTACGAAGACGAACTAAGCTTTTACAGGTTTGGAACAACATTGGTTTAAGTGATTAATGACAAAATTTTCAATTTGGGGTGGCGTATCCCTTTAACTATGTAATAAACAACAAAACTAAACAAACCAACAATTTTTTTTATTATTTATTAAATGCTACTGACTGATACAAAATGCATTTCTTAATGCAAAGTCGCACAGTCAGTCAATATATATACACAAGTCTCACAGTCAGTCAAGCTGTCTAAGCCACTTTTGAGGTAACTTTTGACGCTCTAGCGGTTCATAAACAGAACTGCTTGCGTCTTGCGGAAGAACATCGTAGCCGGAGCTACTTCTCTCTGTTTATGTCTATGAAGAATCACAAAGGTACTGGGTTACTCCGCCGCGGTACCCCCGAAGCAATCTAAAATAGTCAGAATATAAACACTTACTATAGGTGCACCCTAGTGATTCAGGACAAGCTAAAAACACGGTTTGGAAAATGGATTCATGGTGTACTCGCTTATTATATACATTTTTCTACATTTTGAACACAAACAAAGTTACGGACCGCAGCTCTGATTGGTTGTTTTTTACCGGGAGCGATGGAGTTTCTGCAAATGGCAATAGGACCACTGGGAGGAGCCAGAGGAGCTTGATTTTTTTTCACAGATTATCTGTCTCATATTCTACTGTCAGGACATAATGACAGGTTTAACAAATATGTAAAAAATATATTTTTACTAAAGTTACCTACTGCAGCTTTAACTGTGAAAACAAAACCAATGTTGCCGTCTTGGTGGGCACACTTCTCTAACAGCTAGCAATATGCACACACAGCTGTTGTGTTACAATCTTTTTTTTTCTTTTTTTTTGTAAATGCAAGCCATCTGTTTTTGAAACAAGCTTTAAGAAATTCAAAACAGAACATGTAATGCACTGAAGGGCTTGCTACCATCCTTTTGGTCCATGATGAGTTGGCCTTTAGTGAGCAGCTCTGTTATGATGGGTACTGGGGAAGGTCCTAATAGGGCAGTAAATATTTGGTGGAGGGTAATGGGAGTGGATCCAAACTGATTCTCAGACTAGTTTACAGCAGATGTTTGCATGTTGTGCCTTCTGGAACGCTCTTTATTTCACTACCCTTTAATTTGCATGGTATCCTGACTACCTGATAACCAGCACCAACTACAGTATAGAAAAATTCAGGAAAGGGTGCTCTGAGAAACAATTATGATCTTAACCTTCACAACATGCAGCCCATGAGATTATCTCACATGAGAACACCAGACAGAGAAAGATTTTAACAGCATTTAATGAAGATGTTAACACTTACTGAACTATCTGAATGCTAATATTCACACAGTATTCCTGCTCACAACATTTCGGACAGCAAGCAATCAATATTATGAGGACTGAAAGGAATATTTCATTCAGTAATATATCAATACAGTACTGAACAAAATCATACCCACTTTTCAGTAGTCTGTAGTTAGCATCAGTGCACACCAGGGTTATTTACAGATAACTAAATCTAAAACTGTACATTCATTCTAAAACCATAAACATTTTGGATCTGAAATCAAATAATCAAAATTTCTCCATCTATCTCCAGCCATCCATCCTACTAAAAGTGACAAAAACAGAAGGAAAATGTCTAAAACTATAATAGTTTTTATAAACTCAATGATATGAATAACACGGGAGCACATGATATAGACTCTAGAAAAGATTTCAAAGCACTTTTTGCCTTTTAGTCAATATAGTGTAAAACAATTAGAAACATTTTTCACACAAAATGACAACTAATCCAAACACTGTGTTGATTGACAGACTGTCTTAACACCAAAGCGAAATTGAATCACTGGAAATGAACACTATAATTGCTCTAATTAACATGTGCAGTGACATTTGAATCCTTGCGTTTCCTTGGGCTCTCATACATGTGCAGTTGTGTGGGCTTATTTGTATTGTAAACAGACTGTTCCAAAAGAGACCAGACATAATTAAAATCCCTGATGGCAGGATGTTAAAAAACATACGTGTTGCAAATTGTGGCCCATCTGCTGCAGTGCATGGCTTTATGAGCACGGAGCATTGCTCAGCGGTGGGTCAGAGATGGTGCAAACTGATTGATGACAGTGAAAGAGCAGAGAATGTATGTGTGTGTAAAGATGGGATTTAAAAGATGACAGCATTGGGTTGTCAAAATTCATTTAACGGGTAACCATTCGAAAATCAAAGCCAGTAGTTAGGTCATATTATTAGCATAATACATATTCAGCCTATTTCCCTAATGTGAATATTTCCTTAAGATGACAGCAATATCGTAATGACATAGAAAAACAGTAATAATATTTAAAAAACAATTAGATCCATTAATACAAATAAACTTTATAATGCTATAGAATATGCATAACAGATCACTAGTTAATTTGCATTCAGTTAATTTACTATTGACTTGAAAATTAGAAATGTATCTAGAAAATACATTAGATAAAAGAACAAACTTATTGAATGAATATACTGAATGACAAACAGACCCTTACTGTAACCTTTCAACCGAGAGCTCCGAGACATTACCCCGCTGAAATAAAAGTGCTCAAACCATTTGTGCTGCGGCCATCACTTCATCTGATGCCCTGTGTGTCGGTGTCAGTGAAATGCTATTCATGTCATCTTTTCAAAATAATTTACCAAGTGCAATTAGCAGTCAGAAGTTGTCATCCACAGTCTTCTTGAAACCTTTCGGCGGAGGAGTTAACGTATTAAAGACACTTACAGCCTGCATTAAAAAATAAATGTGTGGATCTCTGCTGATTACCCGGCACCAGAAGAAAGAAATGACATTTCCCTGAAAAAATTAGAAACAAACCTGTTTGACAGCCCCTGTTAGCTTAGAACAAATGGGAGACACACAAAATTGTTTGACACACTTTCATAAAAAGCAAGTGAAGGCAACCTATCCTTTGGTGTCGGGTAATGGCTCCTCGTTTTTAGATTCAATGGAAAAAGCTATTCATACTGTTGTGATTGAAAAGAAAATTGAATCCTTTTGATGTTATAAATGTGTCTATGACTGCATTTGCACACAAAATTTCAATGGAAATTACAGAGAAAGGGGGTTGATTCTCTAAGGGAGGGGGTGACATATTGAATTCTATTCCGTCAGGAACATCAATATACTGTACGCCTGGCAGAATGACTCCAAAACCATATGATTTTTCATGCTGGCATCAGAGTAAATAGGGTGAAAGGCTAAAATTGCAAAACTATATATATATATATATATATATATATATATATATATATATATATATATATATATACCAGTGGTGGACAGTAACGGAGTAGCTTTACTTCGTTACTGTACTTAAGTACATTTTTCAAGTATCTGTACTTTACTGGAGTAGTTTTATTTTGAGCAACTTTTACTTTTACTTCACTACATTCCAAAGCATAAAATCGTACTTTTTACTTCACTACATTTCATAAAACATATCGTTACTCCCTATAATATCACGTGCTCCGACACGCAGAAGCGGTGTCTGATTCATCATGAACGAACTGAATCTTTTCAAAATAAACTTTTAAATCGGATCGCGAATCACACCAAACGATTCGTTTACGAATTAGAATGATTCGATTGCAGCTGTTCTGGAGTCGACCACTCACTGATTCAAATGAACCGTTTAGTGCGAGTCACCAGAAGTAAGAACCGGGAGATCTTGTGAGCGTGCGTGCGTCTGACGTTGCTAAAAGTAAGTTATTAATGTCGAAATTTTGGATTAATTATTGTAACTGAAAATCATATTTAGGTCAAAACTGTCAGTTGTTTGGAAACTAAATCCGTTGTAAAGAGTGATCTATTTAAGCCCACTGAAATGCTCGAGTGCAGACGATGCAGACACATCAATTCTAGGTAAAAAACAACAACAAAAAACCCATAAAATAACACAGATTAAATACAATAACTCGTGCACGTTCAAATTCACCGCTGCCGTAATGTTAACAGTTTTATTAAAATGTCCTTACGTCTGTTTTTATATTGTTTATCGACAGTAACGTTATACATATGTATATTGTTTGGATTAACTAGACGAGTAGACAGACATGAATGTTCATCGTACTGAAAATAAGTAAATATTGTTAGCTGATGCTAACTGTCTAGCTAACAAGCTTGTTGGTGCTAAGTTGATGTAATTTTTATAAATAATGTCCAAATATTTTTATTCAGCCACCTATATATATATATATATATATATATATATATATATATATATATATATATATATATATATAGGTGTTTTTGGGTGTTTTTAAGCCACAGACAAGATTTGAGAAGGAAAAAATAATTATCTTTATTTACATTTTTTTTTTTTTTTTTTCGTAAAATGTTCTTCCTAACTTCAGGCCTTATTATCATGTCATATATACAGTACAGACCAAAAGTTTGGACACACCTTCTCATTTAAAGAGTTTTCTTTATTTTCATGACTATGAAAATAGTAGATTCATGCTGAAGGCATCAAAACTATGAATTAACACATGTGGAATTATATATGGAATTATATACATAACAAAAAAGTGTGAAACAACTGAAAATATGTCATATTGCAGGTTCTTCAAAGTAGCCACCTTTTGTTTTGATTACTGCTTTGCACACTCTTGGCCTTCTCTTGATGAGCTTCAAGAGATAGTCACCTGAAATGGTCTTCCAACAGTCTTGAAGGAGTTCCCCGAGAGATGCTTAGCACTTGTTGGTTCTTTTGCCTTCAGTCTGCGGTCCAACTCACCCCTAAACCATCTCGATTGGGTTCAGGTCCGGTGACTGTGGAGGCCAGGTCATCACTCTCCTTCTTGGTCAAATAGCCCTTGATGCCTTGAGTGAGACTCTACAATTTTCATAGTCATGAAAATAAAGAAAACTCTTTGAATGAGAAGGTGTGTCCAAACTTTTGGTCTTTACTGTAATTTTGATATTCTGTAAAACAACAAACTTTAAAATACTTTGTTCTTACTGGTGAAAATCAGATATCTCTTTTCTCTCAGGTACATCACAGTGTAAGCTTCACAGTGAGCATTACTCTCATCAGCGTAGTCCATATCAACAACAAAAATATATCTTGACTCCATATAGTGGTTATTTTGAAAAAATCCAAGGTATTTTGAGCAGTAGGATTATAAAAAGAATATGTGCTAATATAAAATTAAATTAAGTAGCCTATATAAAATTGCAAACATCTATCTTGCAGTACTTTTTTACTTAAGTACATAAAAACTCGAGTACTTTTGTACTTTCACTTGAGTAAAATTGAAAAAGGAGTACTTTTACTTTTACTGGAGTAATATTTTACCATATGTATCTGTACTTTTACTCAAGTACTTGATTTGTGTACTTCGTCCACCACTGATATATACACACATATATATATATATATATATATATATATATATATATATATATATATATATATATATATATATATACACACACACACACACACACACATATATATATATATATATATATATATATACATATATATATATATATATATATATATATATATATATATATATATATATATATATACATACATATATATATATATATACATATATATATATATATATATATATATATATATATATATATATATATACACATATATATATATGTATATATATATATATATACACACACAAATATCTATGTTAATGCATATATATTTCCCAAACAACCTTCTCTATTTGCCACATAGTTATAGGAAACTTTTCATTGCCAACTGCTGAAATCTCCCAAGGTCCCCCCGAAGTTCAAAACACTGGCAGTCTGTGCAGTACACTTGCAATATTAAAGGGCCTTTTGATAGGGCCTCCAGCAATATATAATAGAGCTGTTGTGCATTTAAATGTAGTTAAATAATCAGCAAATAGAGTTCAGGAGATGGGTTCAGCCCAGGTTTGTGAGAGGAATGTGTTCCTGAGAGCCCTATTCAATTGAAGAATTTCTGAAGCCACCACTTCAAGCAAAACACTGCCACAACTCCCTGCTCTAACAAGAATATAGCCATTGAAGGTCTACTTCAACACAGCAGTTGTCTTAAGCTCTGTGACTGTCCCTGGCTTTAGGTAACATCGGTGTGTGGCAAAAGTTCTCAGAAAAAAACTCTGTAATCGGGCCTCGTATGCAGAATTTACAAAAACATCTGTGAGCTTAAGTCACTGCGGTTGCGTTATAAAAAGTGAGACTTAACAGTGAAGGGTTAAAGATGCGTGCAAATACAATTAACAACAGATTTCAAAGACTTCAAAACAAACTTATAAAGACATGACCAGTGACCTGCCATCCAATATGCAAGAAGCCTCGTGGCTACATACTGTCACTCCTCATTGAGCATGAAGCGCTCTCTGATAACTAAACTAGGGATTTTTTCAATTGCCTTGATGAAGACATTGAGAGGCTATTCAGCGATACACACATTTGATGTTCAGGGCCTACGGTACAACATTTCTGAAGTCTGAGAAAAAGCTTGTAATAGCATCCTTTTGATGCATCTGTAATAATTATAGATATATTCAAATTGAGCAGCATCTTCTGCACACTGGCGCAAGTCATTGTGGGTAACACACAAATCATTTAACTCAGTAGTGATGTTAATATATCGGCACTTTTGAAGCAACGCACAAAGGTATAATGATTGCTTCAATTCAAAGGCAGTCATATTACAAACCCAAATGTAAATCAAGGTTCAAAAAACATGTTTGCATTCATTTCCAGCATTCTGTAGAACCGATTTGCAGAGAATGTTTAGCAAATTACAAAAAGGGGGTGGTGGGTTGGGAGAAAAAGCAGATGGCAACCCATTTTTACACTCATTACTGAAGTAGATGAACAAAGTTTCCACCCCAAAGAACATTCAACCAAAACATCAGAATGATTAAAAACAAATCACTCTGTGTGTTGGGATCTTGGGATACCCATACATAGGCACTAATGAATAATTTCAGCGCTACTCAAAAATCCACACAATCTGATCATTTGCTGTGGCATTTCATGCAATCTCCTCCTCACTCCTGGAAAAAGAGGGAAAGAAAAAACTGTAGACAGAATCTCTCTTTATTTAGAATATTCACACTCTTGTGAAGAGCCTATATGTGCGGTGCAGCTATTTTCTCATTTTGAGGGTGAGAGAAAAAAAAAACACTCTTGCTGTTAGCATGGGGGATATGACCCAGGAACGAGAGCTCATTTATTAGCATGCGATTAGCAGGATAGTGAGTGAGTGAGAGTTTTGGCCTGTCATGACACCACTGCTGGGATCAGAGGACTGCGGCTGACAGAATAGTCCAGTTTCTTTCTTTTCTCCCCTCCAAATTTTCTTCACAACATTTTCAAATAGCCAAGGCAATCATAAACCTCATTTTCAACCTAGGTGGTGTCTTACTAATACTGTCATGGAGGTATCAGTGAAAATGAATCTATATAATGCATGTTTGGGCTGGTGCTGCTGGTCTAGCATGGGGGGAGAGCTAAGTTAATGAATCAATAGTGCAGAGGGAACATTCATGTCCTGGCAGAGGTCAGCATTTACTGGAGGCCCAAAGCACATTTTTACTCGTCCGGCTTTTGTTGATGGCCTACAGCTTCGGTCTATGGTCTGAAAACAGATTTCAAAATCTATTACAATTAGGCCTACAGTACCACGTGAAAGTCAATTCACAGTGCTGAAACTAGAAAAGATAAATTGATAAATAAATTGGCATTTATGATCTAGAGCAATTTTTACATTTCAAAATCTCCTAAAATAAAATAAAATAAATGTAAATACGAAGATTGTTAAACTACTGTATAGCAAGCTCTTTCTGGTTGAAAACACAAATTCACTGAGGATCTTACTGATAATTACATTTTTTTTATTTACTAAACATATGGATCACATTTCAGCTTTTGCACTATTCTATAAGAACAGCTGCTTTCCCCCCCATATGTTTACAATTTTAAAATAACCATTTTCTATTTTACATTTTCAAATTAAATTGTGTGGAAACCAACAAGAACAACATTCATTTGCTTATATGCTTCTTTTGGAATACACTGAGGTCTGTTGACCATTAATATCCAAACAGTAAGAGCCCCTGCATCAATATATCAGTATGAAGCCCTGGGAAGGAGGTCAGGGGCACAACCCTCAGTATATTCATCCTCTCACTTTCTCATGTACAAGCTCATACAAAGAACCAGCTAAACAAGCTCTGTCAAACTTGGTAATTACACATTCATCACCTCCGAGATGTGTCGGGGTGACTGGATCCCTTCAGCAAAGAAGCAAGCTTGTCACTCTGGTACTAACAGTTCCATTAGAACACAGTGATTATGCTAAATGAATCGACGCTAGGGCTCGACACCTTAGTCGTGAAACTGAGGAAATACTTTGAATGCGGCTCCTGATGTGCAGAGACGATGGGGGGTGGGTTCAGGGGGGGTGCAAGGATGGATGCACATAGAAACTGATTATCAAATCTTTAATCCAATTCATTTTCCACGGCGTAACAGAATACATCATATTCATGAAACGGCAGTCCCATACGGTCTGGAGACTGTGTGAACTGCTCTGATTGAGTTAAATTGAGATACAATATAATAATTATGAACTGACTCGAGAGACAAGGCAGGGCTCATCTCCGGCGGTGTGGATCTATGGAGAAACCGTTTGTTTGTATTAACCACAGTCAGCCGGGCATGATGGAAAAAGGGATATTCACTTCACACTCAACCCATGGTCTTGTACAAAAACAATGTTTTGATTTCATGATTAAAGCGCTCAAGTGCCACAAAAATGCCGTCTGAACGGATAACATGAGATGACACCAGATCCAGCCACATGTAACAAATGAAAAAGGAGGAAACATTTGCGTTGCCGCGTTCCCTAACGGCCTTGTTCAAATAAACTGATGGCAGAATAATTTAATCACATGCCAGCTGAAAATTTGCTAAATTGATTTTGGTTAAATTGTCACGGAATACAAAATGAGCCAAATGGACCAACAGGAGCATTTTCTACTTTGTATTGGTTTCCCTCTAAAGGGGTAGAGCTATTTATTTATGTCAAAAACTCAGAAATAAGTAGGTGAATGAGATCTTTACAACAAAAACTTTAACTAAAAAACAAATACAAAGCTGCAGCAAGCTGCAACCCTGCCGCTGTCCTTCTACTAACTAAATCAAGATCCCTCTTCGATCTCGCAGCCATCCTCCGTTTGATCATCAGAGAGAATCCCACAGGACTCAGGACTCACAATTTGGTGACAAAGATGTAATGATATAAGAAAATTATCTTCAACAAGTCCCGTAAGGGCACCGGCGGCGCCAGGGGGGGTCTTGGGGGGTCTCAAGACCCTGCCAAAAAATGCATTGACCCCCCATTTGACCCCCCAGCCTCTTCCTGATTAAAAAATATATATATTCGGGATAAAGATCCAAAAATGTTTCTCTTCAAACTACGCAGAACAATAATAAATAATAATTATTTCGACATTTATTCATACACTAAACCGAGAACCGTTTCTGTCGGACGCGTCCGATTCGAGAACCGATGAGCTGATGATAACTGCGCATGCGTGATTCAGCGCGAAGCCGACTGACACAGAGCGCATCTGAACCGAACTCATTCTTTTGGTGATTGATTCTGAACTGATTCTGTGCTAATGTTATAAGCGCGGGTAAACCAAAGGCTTGAATGAAGGGCAATCATCCCCAATGACGGCATTACATCGAGCGCAAAAGAACAGGTGAACCATTTTTTTTTTCAGCTGGTTTATTTGATCGAATTGTCCGAAAGAACCGGTTCAGTTGAGCACCTGCTCCTTTGCCCCTTAAGTGCCCTTTTGTCAAAGCAAAATTTCCTCAATTTTTTTTTGTAATAACATAAACTTTTGTGAATGCCTGCCCACGCCCAATCATAATATTAGTACAATTTATTAATAATAATTTAGCCGTAAATAAAATGACCAACATGATGACCGTTCACCTGACTACGACCTCATCCAACCGGGAAGATTCCTCATGCTGCACGCGCATTTTTTAATTGCTAGAGGATATTTTCAACATCGTGGCAGCTGGTAAGTGGTGTTTCATTCTCAGCGAAGTGATTTTGGTGTTTATTTACTTATTATTATTTTACAAGAACGATGTGATGTGAGAACATGCAGATACGTTGTTTATATTACTGTGTGTAGCCTCTTTTACTGTCTATGTGTGTAGCCTGTAGTGTAGAAGTAACACTAGCGTGCTGTTTGAGGGAGAAAAGTTTCACAGGCATCGAGGGGTCTGGTCTTTTTTGTTATTTGAATAAACTTTTATTATATTACAGTAGGCTACTTATTTTTAACACGTAAAAATAATTATCACAACACTGGTAAGGCTTATTCAGATTTTCTCATTCTCTGAATTATCATAAAAATAAAAACAATTCAGAAATGAATTAAAATATAATGATGTGATGAAAATATTTTTTCTACAATAGCAACAGTGTTTACAACAGCAAGACCACTTTAGCCTGTAAACTCAATAATATCTATCTGGAAATAAATGTAAAAATATCAATGTCAATAAAAATGCATAATATACCTGACATGAAAGTGAAGTGTGAAGGATATGAATTACAAATGTAGCCTGTCATTTGTTTACATTGCAAAGGTGTTTTTGTTGTTTAGTAGCAGAAATATGCAGTTATTAGCCATGTCCACTGTATTTTTGTTGGTTTTCATGAGACCCCCCCTTGAAAAGACCAGGACCCCCCCATTGCCCCCCCAATCAAAATTGTCTGGAGCCGCCACTGCGTAAGGGTCAGGGTAATTATATACTAGATAGAAAAACAAGCCTGACCCTTAGCAATGCATACAATTCCTCATTGATTTTCTATAGACAAAGAGAATTTAATCAATTTAGCTACTGTAACCAGACCAGGTGGTCAATCATTGTCCTATTTTCAAAGCCCTTGATGAGAGATGTGGTACATCAGGAGGAAAAAACAGGCAATTGTTCTATTTAATTACAGCATGTCAAAGACAAGAACATATTTGCATTTTAAACAAGCACTTAAACTGATTGGAGGACAATTGTTATAAATTTCATTAAATATGTGGAGGGCAGCACATGCTGCCTCTATTTGCAGAATAGACTGCTAGGGAAATCTGGCTAAAATAACCCAAGCTTTCAGCATTCCAGAAATAATATATAAGAAAAAAAAATAACAAAAAAACTTTCTATTTCTGATTCCTGATTCATGTTTTCTTCCAAAACTCAGTATAGTTAGCCGATGAATAATTTTTTCTTTTCTTACTTTTCTTATCAATGTTTAATTTCTTTTCCTTGCTTTTTCAAGGTCTTTTTTCCTTGGGTTCAAATACTAGATGTATATGGATCTTGAGAAGAAAGAGGGAGGAAGAAGACTGAAACTAAATATATGTATTAAAAAAATCCAACTTTGTGCCCTAACAATTTATGACCATTTTCTCACAATTTCCTGCCTTCAATTTAAAGTGTGCTCCGCTGCTTCCTGCATATCTAACAGCCTCTAAAGTGTCTTTATTTACAATTCCTCTTATTTACAGATCGCTGGTGGAACAGCTGCTCCTACACTTGCCCCAGAATCCATGAAGTGATGTTTTGCAATATACCATTTAATTTTTAATGCTGATATTCATTTCTCCTTCAAAACACTAGAACTTCCATGGAGAGGCAGCTTTTGATGACAAATACACAACATCCAATAGACTGAAAAATGGTGGAATTAATTGAGATAAACAGTATAATATCAAGCAAACAAACCAGAGGGTAAACACAAGGGAACTTTACACAGTAAATATACATTTTGTGAATATGAAATGAGAAAGAGAGAGAGAGAGAGAGAGAGAGAGAGAGAGAGAGAGAGAGAGAATGATTTCCGCTTGGTGTGGCGACTCTTTTTAGACTATATCAAAGAGCACTGAGAGGAATTAGTCACAAAATAAAAAAAACATTAGTCATAATGATAGAATAAAAGCTAGAGTGTACAATTAATAACAAAGGTAGAACTTTGAAATGCTTGATTTTGACTAAAAAATATTTAAATTGTTCATAAATATAAATTAATACTGTTCCCTAGTGAAAGATAAGATTGGAAAATACTACATAGTTGATGAGTGCACAAGAACATGCATGTACAAACAACAATGAAAGTGATTTATAGGAACAGAAATACATTTCTAAAAAAAAAACAGACATAGTAACTCTAAAAGTGCTATAGAAAGTGATACAGAGACAGAATCTAAGAACCTGTGTAACAAAAGCAGAAGGCTTTCTAAAATGAGCATTCACTCACAATTACACTAGAGATTACACTGTTCTTCTGTGCCCACTCCTCCCGAAAAAAAAAAAAATACTAAAAATAAAATAACCAAAGCAAGTTGTGATGCACCTGCATCGGGTCGTTAGTATGAGATGGGCTGGATCCATGCCAAGCATTCCTACTCCAACCATCTCTAGGGACCGTACATATTGATTTGAAATACAGCATAATAGGCCATCAGCTTTATTATTACTGAAGAGAGCACATTGTTCTCTGACATTTTTCACCCTTCCAGTCCCAGAGAATTGCAAAGAAAAAAAAGAATGACTCATGATGCCTGCATTTGCATAACTTCCAAACAATATGGTTTATTGGGGATTGTTGAATGAAGTTGCAAGTATATTTGTAAGTCTGTGTGAAGTTGTGAATTGCAAACATTTTTGCTCCTGGTTCTATGATCATAGTTTGTGTTGATAAAGAAAAGAAAGGAGAGGGGAAAAAGGAGCAAAATAATGTAAGGGAGCGAAAAAGAAAAAAAAAACAAATGAAAAAGAGAGGAATTAAAGAACAAGCTAACAGAACAAACAAAAGAAAGAGAGCAAGAGTGAAAGAGAGGAAGAGCCAGAAACTGAAAGAGTGTAGGAAAGAAATGTATAAAGAAATGAGAAAGAGAGAAAATAGCAAAAGAGGGAGAGAGGGGAAAAAGAGAGGAAAAACAGTAAAAGACAAAAAGAAAGAACAGTAAAAGAAAAGAGAGAAATAGAAGAGTGAAAAAAAGCAAAACAACAAAAGTGACAAAAGCAAACAAATAGCAGAAAGTTAATGAGTGAAAGAATGAAAAAAAAGAAAGAAAAGTAAATAATGAAATGAAGAATAAAAAATGTAAGATATAAAGAAAAACATAAGGGAAAATATAAAGGAAAGGGAAGAAAAAAGTAAAAGGACAAGGAAAAGTAAAGGGAAACGTTGAAGGAAGAGGAAAAAGAAAAGGGAAAGGAAAGAGGGGTGAGGAAAGACACAAGGAAAAAGAAGCTGAGAGCTCTGCTCTGTCTGATGATAAAAGTATTCATACATTGTAAGTCCTGGCTTGCACATCACAGGAAGTTCAGAAGTAGACTGTCTAGAAATGGGAAGTGGGAGGAGCTTCAAAGGAAAGAACAGCACAGGAATCAAAAACTGTCTGAATTTAAGATGTGTGTGTAAGGTAGGAGTTACATGTTTGAAGAGGAAACAATGCAACGGAGAGCAATGCATTTTATATAGTTGTTTCAATATTATTATACTTAAACATATATGATTATACTTCAGTATAAATATTGTATTTTAAATACGCACATTTATAGACAAGAGATAACTCAGAGCCTCTAAATGTAACTGCATTGTAAACATGTTTCAAGAAGTTTCATGTATAATAAATTGTATTGCTTATGAACCAAAAACAAACCTTCTGCTATCTGATGCAGTGACAGTACTAGTTAGTATTCTATCCCCATATGTAAGATTATATGGTTATTTAAATGGGCATGAAACTTTACTCATCTGTCATTTAGCTGATGCTTTTATCCGAATCGATTTCAGTAAAGAAACCTTTGATCTTTTGGGTCCCAGTCCAGACCTCTAACCAAGCTACACCCTTTTCACTAATGACGTCAATCACAGTGAACAGTCAGAGAACAGGGGCTCCTGGCATTGCTGCACATCCTTTTTTTAAGGTACATGAGGTACATGTTTTTTAATCACTTATCATAATTTCAGACAGTGGCTTCATATTGCTCTTATTTTTATTATCTTTACTTCTAGTATGCTACAGTAGGTTAACTGGGGTTAGTCTGGGTGGGTAAGTCAAAAGTCTGCCACTGCATCAATGTACTGCAGACTCTGCATGAGAAAGCTGGGCGGCAGTGTTTCCCAGTGAGAGAGTAATGAGACAGAGTGAGAACATGTTTTAGTGTGGCGTGGGTCCGGTGGTCAGGTCCTCCGCTCCATGTTCAACTGAATCACGCCTCTCCGACTGCTCTGCTAAGGAATGCCTGGGACTGTTTGTGTTGGACCGTCGTGCATGTGGTTTTAACCCATTTCCTAGTACCAGACACAAGAGTTAACTCATAAACCGAACAAAATGGCACTTCTTCGCAATGGCTCGACAAAAACTGTTGCCTGGAGCGCTCGTAAAATACTATTCAAACACATCACTGGAGGAAACCAAAAACAAGCAGAGCTTTATTATTTAAAAAAAGAAAATACTAACAAACGGCCAAAAAGATTACTGTGCATGTGTCTGGTTTTCTTTATGTTAGACTTCTTTATAACAACTGGAGTAAATAATCTGCACGTCTAAAAGCTGCTCTGGATCTATCGGAACAGGCTATGTGGAAGGTGAGCGAGAAAGAGGGCCATGTCCCAAGGCAAATTTGCAGTTCTGAGGAGACGACAGCTTTATTCATGTCAGCAAACAGTGCAGCAATCTCCCAGAGAAATGGGCTTTGTGTCTACGGGGGTCCCAGCAGAGCGGTCTCACAGATCTCTCCAAGCTAAAGCACACAGAACAAGCATGGCCAATTCCCAGCCTCCCCAGCCCCCTCTCCACCAGCACAGCCCAACCCTTGCCCACAGATAATGTTTTCTTTGGCTGGCCACAAAGTCCATGACAACTCCAGCAATGGACTTATCCTTAAGACATGGAGAGGGAAAAAAAGTT
Organism: Carassius auratus; assembly: GCF_003368295.1. Classification (NCBI taxonomy): domain Eukaryota; kingdom Metazoa; phylum Chordata; class Actinopteri; order Cypriniformes; family Cyprinidae; genus Carassius; species Carassius auratus. The sequence continues at coordinate 29,104,694 of NC_039274.1, forward strand.
GCCAGACAGGTAAAAGTGTCAGGTGGAAAAAAAAAGATATACTGTGGAGATGTGTGACATATACAAAGAAAGCGCTGTTTAAATAAGTATTAAAAATAAATAATGTGAACAGCCGCCATTATGCTGCCAACTCACTTAAGTGCTGTATTACACTAGGTTTCAAGGTGGTGATATTTATCCATATGTGAAATGTGCCAGAAGGATCAGTGCAAGTGAAAATGTATGTTTAGGGTTTAATTTCTCATTCACCAATTACCTCATCAATCTCAGTACTTCTTCCTTAATTACGTGAGACAATAAACTTAAATCTAGCCCAGTATGCCTGTGTGGAAAAAGAGGATGATGAACAGCTTGTGTGTTGTCAGTAGCTACATTTACATGCACCCAAATAATACCATAATAATCAAATTATCGATTGAAAATTCTTCAGGGTTAACACCTCAATCAATCAATCAATCAGACCAGCTCAATCTGAATAAAATTTTGATCTGATTGAAAAGGGTGGTTCAAAAATTCCAATTCCTTAATTCAAATTAAGTGTTCCTGTAGCTCAATTGGTAGAGCATTGTGCTATCAAGTGTAAGTTTGGGGGTTCGATTCCCCGGGAACACATAACAAGTAAAAATTAATAGCCTGAATGCACTGTAAGTTGCTTTGGATAAAAGCGTCTGCTAAATGCATTAATTTAATTTAAATTTAATTTAAAGGGGGGGTGAAATGCTCATTTTCACTCAATATCCTTTTAATCTTGAGTACATATAGAGTAGTACTGCATCCTTCATAAATCCAAAAAGTCTTTAGTTTTATTATATTCATAAGAGAAAGATAGTCTGTACCGATTTTTCCTGGAAAAACACGAGCGCCTGGAGGCGTGACATGTGGGCAGAGCTAAAGAATCATGAGCGCGAATAGGCTTTTGCGTTGAGAGCATGTGGAAGCTGTGACATTACCGTGAGGGAAAACCCATCATCCAAAACAAACCATGGCTTACAGTCAGATTCAGCCGTTTATTTATGATCCAGAATCAGATCCAGAGGCTGAAACTGAACGAGAGCAGCAGCAGCAACGACTCGCTCCGAGCGGGGCTCGAACCCGGGTCTCTGGCATGGGAGGGGACGCACTAACAAGGATATTTGAAGCAGTTTTACTCGCCGCCTGCGGTTCCAACACACGATCGTGACCCTTTTTCCTTGGGATTGCATCATCCTTAAGAAATAAACGATACGCAAATCCGTCGTCAAACTGGGCCTTGTGAACAAGCATCTTCGAAATGCAGGGAACAAACAAAAACACTTGCACAACTCCGTTGATGCTCTGTAAAAATAAGCTCCATCCACTGGTCCCTTAAAGCTGTTTTTTTTTGGTAATCTTTGCAGGGTTGTCTGGCAACCAAAAACACACTTCTTTTGTGACTTTTCGCGACGCTCTCGCTCTGATCAGTGAAATGTCTGTGCTGCTCAGCCTCCCTATACGGGAGCGCGCGCTCTTCCGGCAGAAGTGCCTTAGGACCCATATAAGGAAATTCCGCTCCATCTAACGTCACACAGAGCCATACTGGAAAAAAACTTTCCGAAACTTGTGACAAACCGGAAGGAGTATTTTGGGAACAAAAATACTCCTTCAAACGTACAACTTAATTTTTCAAACTTTGTCCATGTTTAGCATGGGAATCCAACTCTTTAACTGTGTAAAAAACTCAGTATGCATGAAATAGCATTTCACCCCCCCTTTAAATTAAAAAATACCTTGCGTACATATACATCTCGTCACTGCACATGTTTACTAGTACAGCCCTTTTATTATAATCTCTGTTTAAATATTTGTTACTTATTGCAAATATGCATGTGTTTAAATTACATCTTATGAAATGATCATTGAGGAGGCTAAATATTTGCTAAAACAGTTCTTTTTCCAACATAACATTGTCACCTTTCCTCTTAATGTCATTGGGGGAAAAAAAGACTGTATTTCTACGGTTCTAAACATGAGACCTGGCAACTGCACAAAGGCTGATTTTTGTTCGGATTACATAAATGAACATGTAAACAAAAAATGTAAATCGGATTGCAAAATTTAGAAGTAGTCTAAACCGTACTTTCAGACCCTGAAATCAGATTGGATTCATCTGGTTTATCATGAATCAGACCTAATGTGAATTACATAACCCCCCCCCCCCACACACACACACACACACAAGAATAAGTTGTAATAGAACACCTCAATGGAACTTAAAAAAAATTATATTCCATCAATAATCTTTATTGATGCTTATGCTGAATTTTGTGGTAGATCATTTAATTAGTGTGGGAGGCAGTAAGATCAATGTGCATTTGTCAGAAGTGCATACTGGTTATATGACATTTTAGTAGCCCTAACAATGCATAAATTGTCTGGTATTTAAGGCTGAAAGGATAAACTTTTCCATCTTTGACACAAAGGAAGTAAACATGCTAAGAAGCTGCACAGGCTAGAGCAAAAGAGGTTTGATTTGACAGATGAATACTAGAGCTCTGTCCAGATGGAGGAGGAGGGAGACGAGGAGGGAGAGAAAGTGAGAGAGTCTCATCAGTTGCTTTCAGGCTAGGATGTTTCATTATTACTCGTCTTTTGTCTGACTCTCTGTAGATCCTCCCTACTCTTGAGGCACACTGCTGATGCTGGGTTAGGTGTGCCAAGTGGTTTTCAATTCAAAATTACAGTCCTTTTTCTCTTTCACATCACTGGAAAAAACATATAATGCATAAAGCCAAGCTTAACAGAGCAAGATGTGCAGAGCAGACTGACAAAAGTCTTCCCTGTCTACTATGGCACACACAAAAAAAGAGAGGCATAACACATAACCATATCACCTGACTATAATGTATGCAAAATGATAATGACATTGTACCATTAGATAACTAAATGAACAATCACTCATGGGTCATCGTCTTTAACTTGCAATGGCAATAAAACAGCATATGGGGGAAAAAAGGCAGTACCACCCAATATATATATATATATATAGTTTACATCAAAATGAAAAGTCTGTCTTCATTTAGTCCCATGTTGGTTCAAATCTGAATGACTCTCTTTCCTTCCTGGAACACAAAATGAAATCACTTTCTGTATCACTTATGCTCTATATTTCAAGACTTTTGAAGTTGCAAGATAAAAAGGCTTGAAAATCATGATTGAAAATCTCATCTGTGCATATTTTCAAGTTTGGTGCTTTAAGGGCTATAAAAAAGGAATGTACTTAACTTTTTTTTTTTCAGATTATAAATTTGTTTATGTGTTACTCCTTCCCTGTTTGGTTTGTTTGACTGGATCTCGTTTTGTTACAAATGCAAATAAAAAAAAAGTCAAGAAAAAAAAAAGTTTGGTGCTTTGATATCAAACCTGATGGGATACATTTTAACATGCTAAATACATAATACATACACACACAAATGTGAACTATGTTTGAGGGTTCCGTGTTGATAACATCTTTTAGGACATAAAGACATGGAACATAATGAAATATACAACTCAAATTAATTATTGTCATGGTACTTTTGGCACTGTTATAGTGTTTTTGACATTCACTTTCATTATATGGAGGAGAGCAACATTGTGCAAAATATCTGACGAAGAAAAGAAAGTAATACAGATTTGGAACGACACAAGAAGGTATAAATGATAATAGAATATTCATAATGGGGTGACTTTTCCCTTAATAAACTAAGTTTGCCAGTTAAGTGTACTTTAAGATATTCTTGAAAACTACTGTAGATCTATGCACCGAATGCATTGCAATACATGCAGCTTTAAATTGTCTAATTTCGGAGTCTATTTTTCCAATTGAGCCTGATTGGCCAAGCGTTTCATGTTCGGTTGACAAATTGGTTCTAAACATAATCACCCATTGGATCCGAGTCATGGACCTGTGATTTATGCCACCCATAAAGCATACACGCCAGTGCCAGATAAGAAATGTATTACTTGAGGTCAATAAGCAGGGGGGGAGCATTTCAAAAGTGCTGACCCATATGTTTGCCAGGGCAAGACTCAAGCTCTTTGCTATAATATATGGCTGCCTGTCAAAATCATTGTGACAATCAAAAGACTTTATGTTTGGAGACAGGAAGGAAAACTGAAACAAAGTGTTTTAACAGCATAACAAAAAACAACACTTCTATGGTAAATTTACTGCAGTATATATTTGAGCATTCCTTCTCTGTCCAAAAAAAGCTTGGAAAACCACCTTTTTCTCTAATGTATAAAAGGCACATAATTTCACAACTTCCCTCTTTATCAGAGGGCTTCTTTGCCATAAAGATAAGTACTTTGTTGTATCTTAAATGGGATTTTCCATAAAAGCCACGGTAAACATATGTTTCCAAGGAAAGACTTCCTCCCCATAATTTTTCTAAGCTTTGACTTTATGCGAGCCAATTAACTGTAAAGTGAAGAGGCAGTCACATCCATGTTAATTGTTTTTCCCAAAATGCTTGGAATGGGAGCTGTTTTTGCACTGTTGCCAGTGCTTGGCTTCCTCTGAAGGGAAAATGTCAAAATAACACCGATATACAATATTTTAAGAAGGTTTGCATGACCCACATCAGTCCACATTATAATTTAGCATGAAAAAGTGGTCATTAAAAGTAGTTTAATAGAAATAGACTAGTAATATCATTTTCATTTTGTAAATTCAGAAGAACTGCTTTCATTTTAAACAGAAATTTTCTGGAAAAAAAAGTCTTGACTTTTAAATTGATCACTTGATCAATTAAATTTTCATCCTCGCTAAAGAAAAAAAGGTATTAATGTACTTCAAAAAAACTATTTAATATAATATTTTAATTAAAAATAAAAGTATTTAATTTTAACGGCACAAAACAACTTTTCTACTGCTTCCCACGTACTCATCAAGAGAAGAACTTACACATTTTCAGGAGGTTATAAAGAATAACAACTAAAGTTGGGCAAGTATATTTTTGCTGGCTAATATCAGTGTTCATCAAGACACCCAAAAGAAATCATGTCTGTATATACAATGCGTACAGGCAAAAGCCAGAGAATGTTAAAATTCTAGTCGCTTAAGATCATGTGAGACAGCCAAAAATATCAATAATATGAATCTTTCATAAGGACAGATAGGTCAAACAATACAAGTTCTTTGCTGCTGAAAGAACAGATGTGTAGAAAAAATGTGTGTAGTTAAACCTACAGACATATGTATCTGAAGGTCTATTTGTGAAACACCGCACTCATCCTCAGAATTGCTGGATAAATACTGAGAGGCTGAGTAATTTCTGAGGCAGGGGTTCTCACATCATTGTGACGGTTCATTATCATAAATCTTGGTGTTCCCTAGAATACCACTTTGCCTCCCTTTACAGAGGCTGTCTGCCAGTCACTAATATTCTCTGGCCACTCCGCAGCCATATTTACAGGAACACAGTTGCAAGGTCACAACATACACACATCAATTCAAAACTCCCCAGACTTTCCCCAACCTGTGGAAATCAGTCTGTCTCCTACTGGAACATGGATCCCACCACAATTCCAACACCGCTCTTTTTTTTCCACTCTCCCCTTCAAAGAGCACGATCAATACGGCATGCACTACGCACTGCTCCCACAAAGGCCGAAATATGAGTAAACTTTTGTTTTACACGCAGTGTCTTTGGAATCAACTTCAAACAGAGCACACTTCAAACACTAGGCCCCCAGAAGTCTTTGATCTGATTCTGAATACGGTAAAGTTATGTTGCATTAAATTTTAAAAAGGTGACTTAAAAACAGGAGACTAGTGGGAAACCAGTACAGAAGTAAAAGAAGGAGAAAAAAAAGTTGTATTCAACCAGAGAACAGTATAAGATTCAATAAAGCACAATATCTCTGAAGAAGCCAAACAATCAATTGCTACTCCTGAATCCCTCAAAAGATAAAGCAGAATTTCAGTAGACACAACACAAATAGAAAAACTCTTGACATCAAAACAAATGCAACTTAATGACTAATAAGTCTAAAAGTTGGAGAAAACTTTCAGAGGCTTTTGGAAAAGTACATAGAATGAAATGATGCAGAGAAGAAAAAGATTTAGTGCGTAAGTGGAGTTCAAGTTTGATGGGAAATGGGCAAGTCAGCTAAAACGGGGGACATGTGCTATTCTATTAGTGTCAGCAGGTCTGGGAACAAATAATCCAGAATACATGCGATTTTCTCTGACTTTCATACATGAAGTCAAATGTCCAAATCTGATATCTAAAGATGGTTTTTAAAAGCAGTGGTTTTTAATCCTGGTCCTGAGGACCCTATGCTCTGTACATTTTCTCCTCATTTTGAACTTTCTAGACATCAACTTATGTGTAAATATGTATTATGGTTTCTACAAAAACACTAAGCAACACAAATATAGCACAATATTACTGATTTATTTTTGATCAATTATTGTTCATTCAGAAATCTGACTAGACTGGCTGCACTGACTGAAGATAGTGGTGTTGTCATACCAATTACAACACAGTGCAGAAACTATGTCAGAGTGTTCTGTATGCATGTTTGTATAGGGTGAAAAAAGGCATGTGTGAGATAGGGCTGGACCAGAATATTCGATTATTCGTTCAGTGGGTTGTCAGTAGATTTGAAACTGGCCTACCACAACAGCACATCAAGTTTGAAAAATCACCTTTTTTCTGTAAGTAGTACACCTACAGTATATTGTTGATGTAAAAAAAAACGAGCTGCTTTTACCTTCCATGTTAATCATTAATTTTACATATGATAAAAAGTTTTTAAAAGTTTCCATTTGCTTGGAAAATACTTGTGAATACGGCAGTCATATAAAACGTGAAGTCGATTGGATGAACGGTTCTTAAATAATAAAAATGCTAAAAGACAGACACACAGAGATTCCTGCCTATATTACAGAGAAAAATATGTTAAGTCCCTCCCTCCGAATATTCTGTGTTGATTGCTACTGAAGCTCAAAAAATGGTATTCGGACCAGCTGTGGTGTGAGAACTGTTTACGGAACAAAATGCCATTTGGTTGAAAACACTACACTACATACAAAAGAATAGAATAATAAATACAAATAAAAACGGCATTGTGTATGTTTTTCCATGTTCCACTTTAAAGTTGATCTAAATTTGATGAATTCTGTTTTCATTAACTATTTCATTACTGTCATCTTAAACTTGTAATGCTGAAATCTTCCAATATTGACCTTTTTTTTTTTTTTTTTTTTTTTTTAAAGTTCACGAAATCACAGTCTTCAACACTGTAAGTGACAACTGTTAATATATCAGAGAATATTTGAGTTTAGAGGTGAGTCTGCATTTGGGGTTGGGATCACTTCCATTAGAACATGATTAAATAATGATAAGCTGGTGAATTTTTACTGTGGCATCACAGTGAAAGGAGCCCATGACCCACTTAAAGCCTTCACATCTGATACAGAGCTGCCCTTTGATAGTTCTCTCAATGCAGAAACTATTTGACAGTTACTTTCGGGTATTAAAATGTGCTTCTTCATTACTTCTTCTTCCTTTTTTTTGCCTCCTCTGAAGAGTACGTGCATTCAATGAAGGACATGCAGATCTGTGGTCAAAGGTGAATGTGACTGAGTGATGTCTCCTGTAATCTATCGGACATGTTATTCCAGTGGGGGATATGAGGCAGACCTCATGAAACATTTAACTGGGAAGAGTGACTGAGTAGAGATATAGATGAAAACAGAAATGATAGAAAGTGAGAGACCACAACTCCAGATAGGACACTGATGAATACCTGTAAGCCACGTATGTGTGTTATATTTTTCAAATGCCAACAAATAATGGTATGCAGGTGATATACTTGTGTGGGGGAGAATGGAAGACAAAAACATTCAGGCATTTGAGGTGAGATGTCAAGCCACAATAATGATCCAATCATTGAGGATCTGAAAAATCACCAGTTCATACAATATATCCTATTTAAACCCTTTCCTGGGCTCTCTCACTTTCACAAATGTGTGCGCTCACCTACGCTGTCACACACACACATAGACACACAGGTATCTACATGTGCCTCTGAGTTAAACATGCTCTGGAAGCTTAGAAAGGCTTTGTGAGTTCTAACTCTTAACACAAAGCCCTCAGGCTGAGATCTTGCACAAAGCTCTTAAGCTGCCTGTGTTCATGGTGTGCCGTGCCAGCGCTGAGCTGTGTACAGAGGACAGGTTACTGCCTACTAGAGGGCCAATTCATTCTTGCTGTGATTCCAGCTTCAAAACATTCAATCTTTTACACAGAGACTAGCATCAGCCCTGAACTAAAAGGTTATCGTATTGTCAGTCAGGCCTTTTCTTGAAGTTATCCATCAGGAAATGAATAAGGAAAATGTTATTTTGGACATGCTTTTTTTTCTATGACCGCCATTTAATTAAATTATCATTCAAGGTTGAAAGCCTCATGCAAAAATATCTAAACCATATCTGAGTCGGACACAACATTCTCTTGACTGCCGGCCAAGTTCACTTGGCAATCTGTTTCTGCTCCAAATAAAACGAGTGACAACAGTGAAGTGAAACATGTTATTTTATTAAATCTGACAATCTATTCGGTGAGCACAATGGCAGGGGAGCATGGGAAAACACTCTTGCTTTGTCATAAGTTACAGTGAGTCTGGAAAATCTCTAGGCTCAAATGTCTGGCAATGTGTAAAAACTGATAAAGAACAGAGCCCAGATGATTACCTTAATTTATACTTGGCCATCCAACGATCCATCAGACTATTATCCTCTCTCCATTCTTATAGCATTGCTGTAACGTGCAGTACAGACTAAATGGCAAGGAGACACCGATGAGTTTATGTAGGGTCTAGACATTTTAGAGGTCAATTTTCTAATTCCATTCAATGAACTTCATCTTCAGACATTGGTTAAAAGCCTGGAAACCACTTAAGACATTTGAAGACCAATTACACCTCAACAATAAGGGTCAGGTTTGGGTCATTATCTGGTAAGGATGAAATATTTCTGAGCTGACCTCTATCTATTCGCACTGCAGAGTAATGAAGAGGAGAGGAAGAAGAGAATACCATTGACACTCTTTAGAATACTCTTTATGCTGTGCCACATCTGCCATGTTCATATTGCTCTTCGACCCATTTGTTTTTTTGAGCTGTAATGCACTAACAGTAATTAGGATGAATTAGCATGAACAGTTGTTTTTGATATAGTAGCTGTTTATAAACAAAATTTTGTTTTTTAATTATATTGTATAATTTCAAGATATAAAGAGATTTGGGAAATTATACTACAGAAGACACCTCAACAAAACAAAAACAGCAGATAAGCTGAATGAACATGCAAATATATTCTCTGACAGCAGGTGGCGCTTATGAAACAGCAGAGATAGAGTTTCCTTGCTTACTGCTGTAAACAGCAGCTGAGCTTATAAGGACAACGTTAATATGCATTATATTGAGGTACCAGGAAAAGAAATGACTTCTAAACATTTATGAAAGTGCTCAGTTCCTCTGAGAGGTACATTATACCTACATGACCTATACCTACATAAAACAATTATATTCCTTTTTAGAGAAAAATTGTATCTGTGAGGATTCCCAGTCAGGACTTAGACCTTATCATAGTACTGAGACTGCTCTCCTTAGAGTTACCAATGACCTGCATCTTATTATCTGATCGTGGTTGTATCTCTCTGTTAGTGCTATTGGATCTTAGTATAGCATTTGAGCATTAGCATGGGTCAAATCGAACATATCTGACCACCATCAATTCACTGCAGTCAATGGAGAGGTATCAAATCGATCACAAGTGCAGTATGGAGTACCTCACGGCTCAGTACTAGGGCAGTTACTTTTCTTGCTTTACATGTTACCCTTGGGAGATATCATCAGGAAGCATGGTGTTAACTTTCACTGTTATGCTGATGATGCTCAGCTCTATATTTCTTCAATGACCAGAGAAACATACCAATTTGAAAAAATTAACATGGTCTATTTAAAAAACTGTGTTGATTATATGACCTAAAAACTGCATGTAATAACCTAGAATGCTTCTAAGACTTGGGTGCTCTGTCAATTCTTCGTCATAAGTTAGGAACCTAATTGTGCTATTTGATAGCAATCTTTCCTTTGAATGCCACATTTCTAGCATTTGTAAAACTGCATTTTTCATCTAAAAAATATGTATATAAATTACGACCTATGCTCTCAATGTCAAATGCAGAAACGTTAATTCATGCAATCATGACCTCAAGGTTAGATTATTGTAATGCTTTATTGGGCGGTTGTTTTGCACGCTTAATAAACAAACTCCATTTGCAGGACTGTGGGCGGCAGATCCTTTTTCTACTTAGCTCCCAAACTCTGGAATAACCTACCTAACATTATTCGGGAGGCATACACACTGTCAGTTTAAATATAGATTAAATACCCACCTCATTAACCTGGCTTACACATAACACATTTCTAATATTCAAATCCATTAAAGGATTTTTAGGGTGCATTAATTAGGACAACCGGAACACTTTCCATAACACATAATGTACTTGCTACATCATTAGAAGAATGGCATCTACGCTAATATTAGTCTTTTCTTTCTCATTCCGAGGTCACCGTAGCCACCAGATCCAGTCTGTATCCAGATCAGGTGGTTACTACAGTTACCCGGATCCAGTACATATCCAGCCCAGATGGTGGATCATCACCTAGAGAGGACCTCTACAGCCCTGAATGTCAGCGGAGACCAGGACAACTAGATGAGCCCTAGTTGCAGTCATGAATGAGCGCATGTTGGAATAAAAGCACTTAATTTAATTCTCTCTCTGTTTTAAATTTGCTCCATCAGTCTCGTGAAGCCGCTTTCATGTTGCTGTTCACTCAGTGGGTTGACGTGTGTTGATGCTCAGGATTTAATCCAGCATGGCCACCGCATGTAACTTTTAACAAGATTCAGTTATTTAAAACACCCAAAATTGTATTAGCATTTACTATATAAGCATTATTTTACTAATAAACATCTAAATAAAAACGACTATGGAAATAATTTATTATCGCCGTGAGAGATCACAGATTGAGTATAGTTCTGTGCAACTGCATAGATAAACCGCGCTGTCAGCAGGCATTTCATAATCTAAAAGGACAAAACTTTATTAATAATTTTGATATAATGTTCCAGTTGAGAAATGCAATAAAACACATTGTTTTGTTATATTGCAATATTCCAGAGAGTATTATTCAGTGAATTAACATTATCCAGTGAATTATTCTTGACTCTGTAGCTATTAAACAGATTATAAACCTACTATAATGGTATTTTAAAATGAAGTTGATAAGACTCCTGTCCTTTATTATTTTCTCCATTTGAAAACATTAGACATTCTACTTTTTTTGCTTATTGATAATATTAGTGTTGCTGCTGTTGATGCTTTTTATGAATAAAAGGTTTTTTATTGTAATATACAGATTCAATTTAACATTAAAGACTAATTTTCCACATAAAAAAAAGATGACTGAAGAGAGGAAAAACCAAAGTAAAGTATGTTCTTTTTTCACTCATTTCATTTATTTACTTTATAACAGTTAATAAATATCGGTTCTGCATATCGGTTATCGGACACATAAACATGCAAATAATTGGTATCGGTCATAAAAAAAAATCAATATCTGTCGATCACTAGTTTAAAAGTGTTAAATTATTGTTTCTATGTAAACTACAAAAATGCTTATTAGTGAAGATGACGACGTACTATGCATACATATTATTGTTTTTTGTGTGTATGTGTGCAGATGCATAGTGTTTCCTAAAGTGACATTGCCAACTACTGGCCTGGCACTCATAATACAGCATTTTTGGGATCCGTGTGAATGGGGATTGTTTTGGTAACATTGAAATTCATACACAAAACTTTTCAAAAATGCTAAGGAAAAACATTTCTGTTTTTTTAGTACATTGTTGTTTTGTGAACGTACCCTATAATCGTACCATTGCAGTACTGAAAACACCTTGAATTCAAGATTATGATCTTTGTCCTCATCATGTCTTATCCAGGTCCACCTCCACCCATGTTCTCACTCTCTTTATCTCTTACTCTCTCTCCTCAGTAGTAGCTCCCCCCTTTTCAGCCCACACAGGGTTGATCAGCTGGAGGAAATCAAGCCCCACTCTACATTTCCTCTCAACTGATTAAGATAAACTGCTTTTCAGCCATGGTTACCCCCGACCAATCAATTAAAGCAATCAATTAAAGGCCTGCCGGCTGAGCCTTTGGTAATTGAGGGTTGAATAAACATAGACCTCTGATACCCATGTTAAAGCAATAACAAAGCCAGAGCCATGAGAGGCACTTGAAAAATATAATTTCTGGGATTTGAATAAGCTGTTATTGTAAAACATCTAAAGGTGGGGCAGGAGTCCTCTGGCTCTGTCCGTTTTCATTTTTTCCCCCTTCTGTGTTTCTAAGCATTGCATGGAATAGTACTTCAGGATGTTTAATACTGAATCTAATGGTCTTTACAGCCTTTTTAAATTTTGCTATGAAGACAACATTTTAAAACTGCTAGCGTTATTCAAACATGTGCAATGTGTCAGTGAATTTTCCAGTGAAAACAGTTACAAAGGGCAGAATGAACAGACATTTTGGCCAGTCTTGGTTGTGTGGTCACAGTCAGCCATAAGCACTTGGGTTAGTGAGTGTATGGTTTCACTAATTCAATCACGACATTTATCCTGGCTGAACTCAGCTGTCCAGTCAAAGGAAAAATGGAAGGAAAAACAACTTTTTCCCTTTTTAAACCACAAGTTTTTTAAGGAACAAGACAGGTACACTTGTCAATAGTAACTATTAACAATACTTACAAGAAGTGTCTCTGACCATTAGGTTTAACTTGAATTATTGACAGCCTCTTTTAAATCTGAGGCAGCTTGACATTAACCACAAAGAATTGAAGAGAATACATCCAAAAGATTCAAGATAATTAGTCTATAATAAGAGTCTTTTAGTTTATGACAGTTTTTTTTTTTTACTTATGGTAGTCTTTTAATATCGAGGATATGCATTTGTTTTGAATTAGTCAGCTTTTTTGTTGAGGTTTGCTGTCTGTGATTCCTCTGAATTTTGCTCAGAAGCTGGTGGGCAAATGAACGGTTGACGTGACATGCTTTCAAATCCATCCAGGCTGTCAAACAAAGAGACGAAAATCTATTTTTTAATTTTTATTAAAATCAAATAGAGCATTATAATCTGCAATAGTTTAATAACTTATTATTCAGTTAGTTAGGTCCAATTGCAATGGAAGAATTATTACTATTCCAAAAAAAACATTTAAAGTAGACACAGGGTATAAAATATCAAAGTATTAATTACTTTTTGAATTCATTTTCTATTAAATTCTTAACCATCTTTTATTACTGTCCTAAAGTGTGATTTAGAATTATTTAATGTAATATTAAAACTAGTCAATGATTATATTCTTAAAGGAAAAAGTCAAATGCTTGAGAAATGACAATTATGTAACTTGTCAATCATAATGTGTAAAAAGTTAAATCATAAATCACGTACACTAAATAATATAAGAAATCTAAAGAGTTACCCGCGGGTTGGGGCGGGTAAAGAAATTGTCACTTTATTTGCGGGGCGGGTTATAAAAAACAAAACACAAAAAATCCATATATGTTGTAGTGTTTGGCGACATGGTCATTTTTCAAATCAGATCAGATCGACGATAAATGATATTATCGTGCATGGGTGGAGCAAGAGAGAGACAAAAACATGTTCTTGTCATAGCATAACTTAGTTTTTTTAAACGGTGCAGGTGCCTGAGAGAGAGCCTATGCAATCACCAATAATCAGAAAAAACACTTGCAAACATACTCATAAACTAACGTTAAATATAAAAATACTGTATCTAAAACAGCTAGTTCATATATAGTCGGATGCAACTGTCATATCGCGTCTCAGTTATAAGTCTAAATGTTCTGCAAAATCGGTCAACGGTGAAAATCAATAGATTTAATTTAAAGTCCAACAGTTTAACACTAATATTGGACATAAACAAACATGTTAAATATAAAGTATTCAAAACAGGTAAGTTCATATATTTTGAATAAAGTTGAACTGAACTGATGCATCAGTCATACAGCGCTTTGGACTGCGCTTCTCATTACGAGCTCAACGCACTGTCACAGAAACAAGAATGAGATGCATTCTAACATAACTGTGGTATTAAACTCAGTAAGTGAGGGCTTGTTTAAAATATTGCACGTATACAGTATAGGCCGTTCAGATTACTTGTTAAAGTGCAATGAAATACCTTATATCTACAGACGATGTACATCTGTTTGTAGATATGAGAATTCACCGGCTACATGCGCTAATCATCATTTGCGCGTGCTCACGTGTGTGTGTGTGTGTGTGTGTGTGTGTGTGTGAAATACGGTGCTGAAGTGAAATAGCCATGCAGTTTGATAGCTTAATTATAATAGGCAGCCTCATAACCTGCGGGTCGGGTTGGGGCGGGTAAGGAAATTTTACTTTATTTGCGGAGCGGGCCAAATAATTTCATAAAAGCAGGACCTGTGGGTTGGAAATAACCCTGACCTGTGCATCACTAGTGTGCATGTAATACTCATGGGAGTTGTAGTGGCGTAGTGTCACACTGTAATATGGCTTATTTCAGATGCTTTTTAAAAGCTATTATTAAATTAATTATTCATCCCGCCAAAGTGGCTAGTTGGAGTAACTGTGTTACCAGCCACAAGCAAAATCCACCCGCATTTGGCAGGTGTTAATGTCAAGCCCTGCATGTGTTATATAAAATATCACCACTACTCATTTACAAAAATAAATAAATAAATAAAAAATTTTACTACCAAATTATATGTGATATCTAATTATTATTAATAATTAACACACTTTGAAACGTTTCCGTGGCCTCTCACGAGATCTCTCCAAAAAGTCTCAAGATTTACTTTGAGAACATGATGCATGATGGGATACACTAAGCCGAGATGTGCGTTTTTGTCTTGGTATAATAAAGATTTGTGAGTGTGTAGAACTACGTAAACTTACAAAAACAAAAAAAAGATCACAGCGGATTCTGCTTAACCTACAGTCAATCCCTCTGATTGGCCACTGTGTTCAACAGAGATGCCCGTGATTGCCTACAATACTCAACATTGCAAGACATGTTTGAAACCAGAGCGATTAGTTGCCAGAAAAGCTGAATGCTTCTTCAATTTCATTCATCATTATAAGTAGTAATAGGCTGAATTGCAAATAGGTAGCCTAATACATGCAATGACTATCCATCATTAGATTTTTATATTTATGTAGCCATGCTTGTGTGATGCGCATCCCTGCGTGCAATAAGCAAAGGCAATGTGCACTGTGGACCCACCCAGAGGCGCATTTTCTAAATAAGGCTGTGAAAAAAATCAAATGTGATTTTCATCCTTATCTCATCAGAAAAGACGCTCCTTTCATTAAAAGTATTATCTCCAGCACGTGTGTTCAGATCAGGGTTGCCAGGTTTTCAAAACAAATCCTGCCCTGTTGCTTCTCAAAACTAGTCCAAAGTAATCGCGATTCCAGGAGGTTCCCAGATAAAAAAAATTGCTTCCCGGGGTTAAAATATACGTTTTGTTTTTTGGCATGGTTGTCTTGGTAAAATTCGCATTTTAGGGGCTAAATATCACATTATTGGTATTGGGGTTGCTTCGAACCACGGACATGGAAAACAACCGCAGACTTGGCAACACTGGTTCAGGTGGAGCAGCAGTTACTACACAGAGCCGTAGTCTACCGACAACTAACACAAAATCACTTTCAAAATCGACAAAGAATCGCCACCGATTTTTAAAATCGATTTTGTGTAGATTGTGAGTGAATTACGGTTCTGTGTAGTAAGTGCCAACCGATGTTGCCAAGTCTGTGGTTGTTTTTCATGTCAGCGGGTCGAAGCAGCAATACCAATAACGTGATATTTAGCCCCTAAAATCTGAATTTTACCAAGGCAACCATGCCATAAAACTTAAAATTTAACCCCCTCAAAGCATTTTTTTTTATTTATCGGGGAACCTTTTGGAAACGCAATTTTGGCTAGTTTTGAACTAGTTTTGAGAAGCAACTGGGCAAGATTTGTTGTGAAAACCTGGCAACTATGATCTGAACTCAGGTGCTGGCGATATACTTCTAATTACAGGAGCGTCTTTACTGATGAGATGTGCATGAAAATCGCATTCGAGCCCTATTTCTAAATAACAAAAGCATATTGCGCCATTGATTTTAGACTTTAGACCAGGTTTGAGTTGGTCTATGGCGCAGTGTATTTTCAGCTCCTTAAAATATAAATGCGGCAGCAATGCGCCTGAACACACCTCTTTTTTCACCAGCACGGGAGCAAATTAGGGCTGTGCGATTAATTGAAATCGAAATAAAATTGCGATTCAAGTGTGTGCGATTTCTAAATCGCTTTATAGCACGATGTTTTGCGGCCCGACCTCCCGCAGTATGTTATCTGAACCAATCAGGATGCAAGACACCTAAGTGGAGTGCGAGAACAGAGCAGACTGGGCATATGCCTAACTCCAGGTTCACACACTCGGTCTGTAATGCGTAGCCTTTTTTTTGTTAATGGATCAGAATGTTCACACTGCATGCAGTAAAAAGAGGAGAACAGAAAAGGTTATAAATAGAAAGGTGCGAAAATATTTAATATATTGTGCATGAGCACAGAGAGCGTTGTGAGTGCACAGGACACAGGTTGAGTGAGAGGAGACATGTTTTAAGGCAGCGTGTATCTGAGCCTTATACAGTCTATGATCCAAGCACGCGCATCTGGTTTTAACAGAGCAAAGGAAATCTGCGTGCGAGCGGATAGATTCGTGCTCATGCATTATTTTAATGTGCTTTCGCGTTACAATAAGGCGCTTTCATTGTTGCTTCTGAACCGCGTACACAACTTACTGTATACGCACTGCAGACGAAGAACGTGTGAACCTTGGGCAATAAATTTATTGGGCAAAATATATAACATTTATTAGAATTTTTTGCCATATGCCATATGTTTTTGCCAGATTTTGTTTGACATCTTTACTTAGTGATTATTTTGACTTAAGTCTGTTCTAGAGACGTGTTAGAACTTTTTGATAAAGCTCTCATTGGTTTTCTTTTGGAAATATGTTTCAAATTTACACTGAATGCATTTATGACTGTAAAGCATGTCTGTGTGTGTCAAAATCATGATTAAAAGCGAAATTGATAAAATCGTGACGGGTATTTTTTTGTCCATATCGCACAGCCCTAGCACAAATGCATTTGCTAATTAAATGACGTGGCGTTGGACGAGAAAATGCAAACGGTGCCGGACTGAAATTAACAAACACACTTGCGCTGTACCTTGCATCGCACTGCACCGGGTGTATGATAAGGCCCATTAGTGAAATGCAATGCAGTTATGTAATTTTTATGTCTTATTCAAGATCTTTTTTTGTGAATTCTCTTAATTTTCTACCGCTCTGATTACATAAACTCAAACAATCCCATCCTCCTTTCCTTTTTGGAGCACACAATGTCAGTCAGAAAGTCATATGTTCTATGGTAAAAATGTCAATGGTGTAGACATACATTACCCCTCTTCATGAAGAAGTTGGCTATTTATACACAAGAACTGCTGGGTTAAGAATCAGAGCCTGGGCTACTCCTAAAATACGACCCCATGGTTTGATCACTCCCAGCAGGGGGATTCCTGGCCTCAAACTAGCAACTGGACATGTGATGGGACAGCACACTTTGTCAAAACAGGGAAATGGAGATGGAATAAGAACCTGAGAGAGCAGAAAGCCTCTAGGGTGACATCTGGAAAACTTAGACTAACAAAACAGAGAGTGAAAGAGATGAATGCAGTTCAAATCAAATTTACTACTGATTTGTTTTTCTTAATTTTTTTAAATCACAGCATATATTCATAAACAGTATAAAATCCTTTAAAAATACATGCCGTAAAAACATGATGGGGTGCAAAGTATAGCTGCTTGAATATGCATTTGTGTATATTACTACCTTTACACTGTCTATATGTTACATCTGTCACAAAACAAGATGTACCAGCCCCTCACTCCTGACACCTCATTCTTCCGCCCCCCGTGTTGTTGTGGCCCATAAATAATGAAAGCACACTGCTTTTGCAAAGATTGAAGTTTGTAACCTACTGCTACAATCTAAGCTCAGCGCGGAGAACGCCATCGGGGCTCTGCATCCAACAAGGTACATATTGACCCACAACCTCCACTGAGCACTGCCACACACACACACACACACACACACACACACACACACACACACACACTCTTTTGTGTGTGCAACCTGGACACTTCGCTCTGAAAGAAAGTATACTTCCAAATAAATAGTTAATGCAGCATACCTGTTTTGATGAAATAATTCATTGACGCAGAGTAGCATCTATAATAACTAACTAGATGCCATGTTCAGAGAAAAACAAATTCAAGGATGATCAATATAGGCCTTGGGGGTTTATTTACTGTACCCTGATCAAGGCTGTGAGATTAGTATAGGTATAGTGCAAATAGGACTGTGCACTCACACACACTGAGACCCATCCCCTTCCTCACTGCAGTGCTGGCCGATAGATGTGGAGACATTCTCATTAACATGGCTATGGAAAACAGCCTTTGGGCAGTTGGAATAGAAAGCAGCCCTACGGAGAGTTCACTGGACACACAGGCCCATCAGGAAACACCCAGCACAATGCTAAATAGGGGTTTGTGTTTGGTTTTACTCAGCGTCTCTGCCGCTGCACAAACGAAGCTTACTAAAAAATCCATAATGCTGAGCAGAATGCATAATGGCACACAATAACGCAGAAATCTAAGAAAACCACCACCGTAAACATGAAAGCCAATTATAAGTCATTTATTGACGTCCAAGGTTCCATCCTTAAAATATTAAAATGCACAACATATTTCAAACAAGATGTGAAGAGAAGTTTTGATGTGGAAAGCATGTGAAGAAGGTGTTGAAGAATGCACCGCCATTACTTAAAGTAACAGACTTACTTTCCAATTGTCAACCAAACCACAGACTCTACTCTTCAGCAAGATGGAAACCCCAAAAACTCAGACATACCGGAAACCCTTTTAAATTCCAAAATAGTAGAGCATTAAACACTAACAGATCTCACCCTTTATTAATATTAAGCAAAAACACATGAAATAACATTTAATTTGAACAATTACTGTCCTTTAACAGTCAGTTAGTAACTCAATCCGTGAATGTGTATGTATGTATGTATATATATATATATATATATATGTGTGTGTGTGTGTGTCTGTGTGTGTGTACATATACATTCAAGGAACATGTATGTGCAATATATGTACAATATAAAGGATACCCTTATGAGAAAAAAAAATATTTGTGCTCTTGTTTTTGTGACATATCAGGACACAACTCTGTATAATGACATGGGTATGACACAGGTATTACAAGGAGAGGGTGACTTATGAGGACATAACCCATGTCCCCATTTTTCAAAACGCTTATAAATTATCCAGAATGAGTTTTTTTGAGAAAGTAGAAATGCACAAAGTTTCCTGTGAGGGTTAGGGTTAGGGTTGGTGTAGGGCCACAGAATATAGTGTACAGTATAAAAACCATTACGCCTATGGGATGTCCCCACTTTTCACAAAAACAAACGTGTGTGTGTGTTAGTTATAAAACTTTATGAAAACGGGTGAAAACGGTCATAGAGCTATGCCACGAATGGAACAGACATTTGCAAGCTATCTGTCCTTCGACTAGCATCGTCTCTAAAGGCTCCGGTCTTGCCCTCCAAATCACTACATACTGTACTACATTGGTGGGCAAGGGGTACACGGCAGCAGGTCAGGCTGTTGCATGTCTGCATATGTAAATTTTGCAGGCATACCAAGCCAACTTGCTGAAAGAGCTAGATAAGGGTGAAGAAATTAAATCTGACGATATTACAGAACTTAGGAGAACCGATTCATGTCTCCGTGCCACCAAGGAGACCACCCGTGCCATTGACAATGGAGGATGGGGGGCTGTGTCCTATTTTAGATCTGTGTCTGTTGAACTGCATAGGTCATGCGACTGAAATTCAAGATGCTCACCATCAAGCAAGTCGTGTCTCAGATCAGGTACGAGGTCTGGTTTGTGACAATAGATCTAAAAGACGCATACTTCCATGTCTCCATTCTTCCCACTCAAAGGAATTACCTGAGGTTTGCTTTCAGGGGCGAAGCTTACCAATACTTGGTTATCCCTTCGGCCTAGCACTCTCATCCCTGGATGCTGCGCTAGTTCCACTTCGACTCCAGGGCATCCACATTCTAAACTATATCGCCAATTGCCTGATTCTAGCTCAATTGGAGGAGATGGTGGTTCGACATCGAAATGTCCCATCAGGGGGGATCTCCTCTCGCAGGCAGGGGGCACCATACTTCACCCCCACCCGGAGCTGTTGGAGACTGTGGGTGTGGCGCCTGAGAGGGCACAGCTCATAGCTTCCGGTCTCTCAACAGAGGTTGTTGAGACCATTCTCCAATCCAGAGCCCCCTTAACAAGGAAACTATACACCTTGAAGTGAAGGCTCTTCACTTCTTAGTCTGGAGACTGCATGGTTGATACAGTGCTGGAGTTCCTGCAGGCCCGATCCTCTGCAGGGTTAACCCACTCCACCCTGAAGGTCTAACGTGGTGGCTATATCGGCCTACCATGCCCCTTTTGGTGGCCAGTTAGTGGGAAAAGACCACCTAGTTATAGGTTTCCTCCGCGGTGGGCTGAGGCTGAGGTATGAACTTGTGTCCCCTTGTGGGACATGGCTGTGGTTTTAGAAGCTCTCTGTAGGCCCCCTTTTGAGCCCGTTGAGTAGATATCTGATCATCATCTCACTATTAAGACTGTCTTTTTCTTGCCGATATCTTTTCTAAAAAGAGTTAGGGATCTCCAGGCCTTTTCAGTTGCCCCGTCATATCTAGACTTTGCACCTGACCTGGCCAGAGATTTTCTTTACCCTAGAGCAGGGTATGTCCCTAAAGTCCCCACCTCTACAACAAGGACTGTCGTCCTCCTAGCCTTTTACCCTCCTCCCTTCAGGGAGCCCAACCAGATGATGCAAGTGTCCAGTGTGAACATTGAACTCATATGTCCACAGAGCTGCCCAGTGGAGAAGGGTGGAAAAATTATATGTTTGTTGTGGTGCCTGAAAGGTTGCCTGCTACCAAGCAAACCTTAAGATAGTGGATAGTGGATGCCATCTCAACTGCTTACGAGTCCTCTAATCTCCCCTCACCTTTGGGGATCAAGGCTCACTCGACATGTAGTATGGCAGCCTCCAAGGCCTTTATGGCAGGTGTTCCTATGAAGGACAGCTGCAACACAGCTGGGTGGTCCATGCCCCTCACGTTTGTCAGGTTCTATGACCTAGACCTTCAAGCCGCTCTGGGATCTTCTGTTCTCTTGCCATAGCTGTGCTCTTCCACATTAGGCAGGGATTTGTAAGTCTGGCGGCGAGGGCATCTCATTCCCATAGTGTCTCAGATGCAGATCGAGTTCCTGTAGATGAACGCCTCTACTTTACTTATGTAATCCCTGTTCCTCGAAGGAACGAGATGCTGCATCGCGAAACTATACTTCCTGCATCCCTTCCAGAGCTTCACTTCATTCCTAGAAGCTGAAGCCAGCCACAACACATGCACTTTTATGCTTCCTGGTCACTACGTCAACCACCCGCACTCTTCCGTTCTTCTCATGGACCGATTACACATATGATTCAGATCCAGTCACGCTGGAGGCATTCCGAAAGAGTCTCAGACACAGTGTCTTGTTCCTTCGAGGAAGTAGGGTTACATAGGTAACCTAGAGGCGTTTCCCATATATGGTAATGAATTATGCAATGTCACAATAAATTCTGCAGTATATTCCCATTTATTTTTGTTTTGTAAGGGAAACAACAGCATTTAATTCACACACGTATGGCACACTGCGTCTTTTCTCCATTCATCTAAAAAACATGTTGTTTGCTATGACGTGCCTCAGCCCCATCTAAATTATCATTGCTGTCCCCGAAGAAAGAAATATGGTTTGGCAATGATGTTCATGCTATTAACACTGAAAGTGGCTGCAAATAATGAAGAGTATTTTTAAAGGAGGCTGAGACAAGAGGACAGGGTTTTTCTTAAACTGTCACTCTGAGTAATCATGATTGCCCTCTGCGTCAGATGGAGAGAAGGGGGCACATACGCACACTTCCACTTCCCCATCCATCTCTCATCGCATCCGCCACCAGAAAAAAATTCTCTCTCTTCTGCTCAGCCTCAGACTAGATTTGTGCCTCTTCACTCAATTGGGCAGATGAGGCAAGTGTTACAAATATGTGCTTTATATTCAGTGAAAAAACAAAGTCAGTCAGAGGTCTTGCTGTGTTATGCACAGCACAACTTGCTTATGTGACAAAAAAAAATCATAGCTGCAAAACAGCCTTTGCTAAATACATTAATTAGCTGATTCTGACAATGTATCACACAAGCTTTTAGGTTGTCCAGTTATGGTAGAGATTTCCATGCAAATGAAAACGCATTTCATTACCAAATAAAGACCGAGAGGGTGTTATTCAAGAAAAGTCGATTATTTACAATAGTTGAGAATTTATGCAAATGTAATCACAGATATAGGATAGGAAATAATGGAAAATGATTCCCAGCACACTGGCCATTTCATACTTGTATATTTGTATGGAGGCTGCCAATGTGTATGAATATATTTTTGTGTACATTATTCTGACTGGAGCACTTAATTTTTTCAAACAGGAATAAACTTTCCTATGGTGTATTCTGAGGAGAAAACAAACAGCAATTGTAAATGTCATTTAGTTTAAGGTTTTCATCTTGCTTAAATCGAGTAACTGTATTCTGAATCATTCCGGCTCTGTTGAAGCGGAAATCCATGTTAACAAATCCATGAAAGAAGGTGCTTATATGAGATGCAGGGAAGATTTTTTCCCAGTAGATGGCACTATACTTCGGCTCTAATGCCCAAAGGTGAGTTTGATAAGCAAGCTGAAATGCTTTGCTGTATTTGTCACACAAGCTGCAAAAAATGTATTAGTAAATATAAAACATTTGAGTCAATGTCAAAGGAAAATGGATGCTTTCCGCCCTTACTCACATAAACACTTACACACCTTAGTGCATTTATTTCCACAGCAATTGAAAATTGTGAAATAAACAAATATCCTTAGAAAAGACCTGTCCCTTCAGGAAGTGTCAATGAATTGCTTCTGCTCTACTGGGAGTGGGTGCCAGAATGAGCGAGACAGAATGAAAGACCACTGGCACTAGTATAATATATCTGCCCACTATAGACACCTTGGAGCATGTTGAGGTGTGAAAGCATCTGGATCTCAACCCCTCAAGCCACTGGGTGGGGCCGGACAGACTCCAAATGTAGGCTGATGGAAAAGCCTGATTACTCCTGTCAAAGTGTGGGCAACAATGCCTCCCGTTGCTTTGTTTACCCGGCTTTTCAAAGGCATTTGTTCTTTGATAAGGCCCCGGAAACGGGCTCGCTGGTGGGGACCCATGGAAAAGAATACACTTTTTATCAATTGTGCTGGTCTTATCCCCCAGAGCGGTGTGTCTGGGTGTGGGAATAGTGCTCGGTCCGTATGCTGCAGCGCAATGATAGCATTCACAGGCCAGGGCTGGAGAACAGGCTACATTCAGTCCAGAGAACCAAAGGCTCCACACTGGCCCATTGTACACAGATGGACAATATACTCTATATTTGGTTTAGCACAAAGAAACAAGGTTCGATGGAGAGGGCGCTGGTTGGGGGGGTTGGGTTGTCGGTGTTATGTGAGTAAGAGTGAGAGGTAGTCTAGGTGCGTTTGCTTGTGCTGTGTGTGTTTGAGGTGAGAGAGCGAGAGCGTGTGTGAGAAACGGGGAGAGGTAGAAGGAGAAAGCAGAGACACATATGTGTTTGCAAGACAAGTCATAGCTGTCATAATTCATTAATACGTAATTTAATGAGATAAGTGTAAATGGGAGAATCTGGTCTGATGGCCACCTTGGTAAATAACACATTCACAATAATCAATGACAAATATGGAAAGAAAAAGAATAAATTAAGATCTAAAATTAGCTACCACATCATATACATCCATTGATAAAAAACAAAAGTGTATTCTTTTTTTAATTTAAATGACATAGGACTACTTACATAATTATTCAATAGTACATCAAACAATGTAATTATTTATATTTTTACAAAAATTATATATTTTTAGATTCATCAGTATTACTTATAAACTTTGTTAAAAATTTTTATAATGATTTTTTTTTTTATCTTGGTTCAATCTATAGACTATGCAAAACAAAACAGGAAGCGTGCACAATCAGAGCAGCATGTCGAATTGATCAGAGCCAGTAATTTGGGTTTGCTGTTTTGTATGGAAAGCATTAGTCTGGCACATGTGAGGCTGAGCACCTTCTCAAGCAAGAAGGGAAAAAAAAAAACTTTGAGCCACCCACAGTGCATTGGGTAAATTAGTATTATGATTTTAACGGATAAATACCCGTTCCGCCTAATTAATCCCGTACATCACAGGGGGATATGACACCATGGGCCAAACAGATCAAGGAGTACACATCAAAGGTGCCACTGCTGTGAGGGTTCTACAGAGGCACAAAATCATTTTCTTGTTTATTTTTATGTGCAGATGGTCAATGATGCCACGGCAGAAGAATGCTGAGAAAGAGACAGTTAATTCCTCACGATGGACGGAGAGGACAGATCATCATCAGCCGGGCCTCTAATTAGGCTTCCTGTATTCAAAACCTCAGTCGTTAAATACAGCATTGGCTAAATCAATAGGACATGGCGCAAATACATTTGGTGTGTTGGTGGAAACAAATAATTATATGCAAAAAGCCAGCATTCGTATGATGATTTGATGCACGTTTATAGAGAGCATTTGGTCGGGTTTTAAAATGCAACAAATCTGATCTGGCTCCTAAATAAAAGGCTGAGTAGTCCATATTCAAAAACACCACCCCAACTCAAAGTGTAAATATTTATCACACCAATCACCTCCCTCTCATATTTGTCCTAATAAATCATTTCTGCTTCCTATTTAGTGCTTTCATTATAACCCGTAATCTGCCTGAAAGCAGCTCTTCGCACTGGGGAGGACATGAAGGTCTGTTCTGAACATAGACAGAATTTGCCCAACATTATCCACACTAACATGCCACTGACATTAGAGCAGAGAGAGAGTTGACTTTCCTTTTGTCAATAGACAAAAATTTATTCAAACTGCATTACAATTACACTTATTTTAGTTTCATAATTTTTTTATTGAAGTGTGGGAAAAAAGTCCTGTACACGTCTTATATACTGTAAAAAAATTTAATGTTTAGCTACAATAAAACTTTGAAAATGGTACAAATCCTGTCATATGCAAATAAACTGACCACTTATAAGCTACAGCACTACTAAATATTGTAGAAACTTAATTTTCTTTAAAGTTGCTTTGTAATGATTTGTATCGTAAAAAGCGCTATGCAAATAAAGTTGAATTGAATTGAATTGACAGTGAACGTTTAGCAGTCATTTTTAGGGTTGTAGGGTGTACCCTACAACAAAAGGCCTCAAAATAGTCACTTACAAAATGAGAAAAGGGTGTTTCCTCAGAACCAGAGAGCGAGAGAGCGAGAGATTGCCTTCTTATTTGACACAAATTGTCTGTGCACTCTAAAGAAAATGCAGTGTCCTGCCAAGCTGACCACATATTTACTGTTTACTGCTGGCTGTTGCACATGTGGTATTTGCATACGCTCTCTTCTCCCAGTTAAATCATCTGTGGTCCCTGGGTTTTTTTCTGACATACGCTGCATTGGCATTGCTGCAGCAGCTTACATTTTTCAAGCAAAGGCAGGCATTTGTATGAAATAATAATGACCATTTCATACATTTATATTTATGGGTCTCTGTTATGTTTTTTTTTTTCCTTGTCTCGCTGCAGAAACAATGTTTGTCTATTTTTCTCTCTCGGTTACAAGTAACAACACGAGCACAGTCCTGTCACGATCACCTGTCTTCTACTTCTTTTACTATTTTCCCGTCGTATACACTCAGACCCGCTCGCTCACACACTAGCATGTGCTTTCACTTTCTGCGCTGCTCTCAGCGCCTGTTCAGCGTTCTCCGATACGTGAGTGTGCTGGAGAGGAGAGTCTCTCCCACAAGACTCAAGCTGGAGTTATAATGAAGTGCTCAAAACACCTCCAGGAGAACTATTGATGAGATGGTCACATGGACTGTGACTGATGAACAATTGTAGATTTTAGAAATATCAGTGCAGCATTAGTAACCAATTCAAACAGATCATATTGAAAGCCAGAAAAAAATACATTTCTCACGATCATCAAAAATGTAATTTAGGTGCTTCAAGGGATAAAATACAGATTCTGGTAACATTGCACTAAATTGTTGATAAGAGAGAGAGAGAGAGAGAGAGAGAGAGAGAGAGAGAGAGAACTAAGACACCTTGTATTTCAGGAAAGCAGATGTCTGTTGGATCTTTTTTTTTTTTCAACAGAAGTATCAATACAATTCATAAAAATAAATTAAAATGAATAAAAGACAAAAATGTGCCTTCAACAAGAAATATACTTTACTTATAATTACAATAACAATAAACATAACCAACACAACCTAATTTATGTTGGTTTATCAATAGATCTATCTGAAAACGTTGGTAAATGGAAATTAGTGTACAGTCCAATAAAATGAATCAGTATCTTTTTATAGGGTAAACTATTTTCACCATTTTGCGTTTCCATTTTTTTTATTTCTCCCATTCATTTTTCAGAAAGCGAAACATCTCAGAGGATGTCTCAGTCTTGATTATTTTCTTTGAATGGTTTATTTCTCTTTGCCAGCACTTTTTCTCATGTGAATCCTCTCGTGTATGATGGGCCTTTCTAAAAACAGTCAAATTGACAAGTAAGGTTTTTTTTTTGTTTTTTTTACACAAGAATGACAGTGTATACATGGGTACATCTTACCCTACTCTTTCCCACACTAAACAAGTCCACATAGCCATTCCAACATCTTGCTTGCACTCTAATTATTTATTGTATAAGTCAAAATTAATTAAAAAGAGCCCACAAGATGAATCCTGCCTCTGCACCACAGAGTGAGATTTCTTCTCTGTTACATTAATTGCATCGGACGCTCCCAGTTTAGCGGGAGAGCAGCAGCATTTCGGTAGCATGTAGAACAAAGTAGGCTGCCATGTACTTTGCCTGAGGGGGCAAACCTTTCATTGGCAGAGTGTGTGAGAATGCTAGACAATGAGCGTGAAGTCAGCTGACAGCCCCGTTCGCCTGAAGAACCTGCGCAGTCATCTAGTGTGACAGCACAGAAACTGAGAGCACAAAGCCACGTCTGGCACTCTCTGACAGTCTTTACTGAGGAAAGACACTGAGCTCTGCAGTGCACAGCTGTGAAGAGCACTATAAATGGGAGGGAGGATGAAAAAGATCAATAATTATTGGTGTTTCAATGAGTCTGTTGTTGATTCTGGCTGTTTTCTAGTTGTGACATGTTGTTAAACCACAATAAAAACCTTTCGATATGGGAAACCAGCACCTCAGAGGAGAGACACATGTGTTTTGAGGCTTCTTGTAAAGAAGCACAGAGGATGAGGAATACTGGGTGATGCTAGGCAGGGGCAGAAGTGACTGGGACAGAAGTCTTTGTCTAACTGACAGGTTTCATTTTATACTCAAAAATTGTAATCTTCTAAAATCTCTTAGTTTTACTTCATTGGCTAAGAAATCAAATATACTGCTAGACAATAACCCATCATTTGTATTCCATATTACCCCCCCCCCCCTTATATTTCTCTAATGACAATTTTATAATTGGTTTATGATTAGGGCTGTCGTTTTATTAGTGTATTCATTTAATTAATTAGTTACAGAAAAATAAAGCAATTAAAATATTTTAATGCAGTTAACGCAGTCTAATGCAGGTTTGAAACACTCTGGGGTTTTTTTTTTGGGGGGGGGGGGGTGATTTAGTTTTCTCTTTTAGCTTTTAGGCTTTGCTCTGTTTTTTGTTATAAGTCAGAAATGACAAGGCAGCTTCCCACAATAGAAAGTCAATGGAGAGTGATGGATTATCAATATTTTAGATTTAGATGTATAATAATTATATTATATTATAATAATTATATCATATAAAATATATTAATACTTCTTGATCAAACGGCACATCCCTTGTCAGCCGTTTCAGGTATCAGATGGGACATACATGGATGCAGAATTTTCTTATGTTACCAGGCACTATATTGTAGTTCACCCAGGATGTCTACGGAGTCTATAATTAGAAATCATCATTGATAAACCAACACTATTGCTAGCAATGCTCAACAGAACCCACAGACAGCTTCCAACAACCCCCTTTCCCCTCAGTGAGATGCATCCCTACTCACTTTTCATTCAGGAAACAAGCGTGGACCGGTGTGGAGTGTGGAGTCTTTTAATACTAACCAGTGGGGTTAAACAGGAGCAGATGCCTCTCTAAACACATGGGTGTATGTTACAGTGCTGGGAGTCTGAATCAGCATTTATGTCTCCTGACAAGAACAATCGGCTTCGTAACAACGATAAACAACAAAAGGCCGCAATTCTAAAAAATTATAAATCAACAGCTGGCACTTCATTAATCTAATTTCATCCTTGTTTGTGGTGACTAATATATTTTTATCTGCCAGCATTCAAGCAACATGAACATAGATAAAAGAACAACACCAAGGAAAGTAGCTCACCAACTAAAACAAATTCTGAATTCAGCAAAAAGACCGTAATTGGAAAATGTACAGACATGGCAAGCCTGATAATGCCAAGAACACCTCGGCAGCTAGCATTCACTGGCCTGACTGCCATGTTTTGGATCCTGCGCCATCAGGGGAGGTTGCCCTCCATATGCCAATGCAGAGAAAAGGGGGCTGGGCACTCTGGGACATATGGCCCACATCTTCTCCAGCGACGCGCCTCTCTTGCACTCAGGGCCAGGGATGTGCTCGCCAGCGCTAAACACTTTTCTCATTAGTTCAGGCCAGGAGCCTGATGCAGGGCATGTCAAGAGGCATGTCTGGAAGCCACTCGATTTGACAAGGCACAAGTGAGGGGCCAGTGGGCAACATATGGTGCTTATTATGAGAAGCACAAGGGTTTTCATCTTCTTAATCAGACAAGTGCTGAGCCATGCACCCTCTCCCCCAATGAACTGCAACAGGAAAACAACATGAAGGTCTCCACTGAAGCTCACATCCATCATGCGAAGTACTAAAATAGTGGAAAAGTGCCAAAGAGATTTGATACTCTGTAAATCACTGTAATGTGAAATACGTTGAGCGACATTACAAAATTCTGCTAGACTAAGCGAGATGCAATCGAATGTATGTACTTTTTTTTTTTTTACATAGTATATCATATTGCCCACATTTCATTCGTATTAAATCATTTTTGCAGGCCAATTTATTGTTTTGTTCTTCTTCGGGGCAAGTATATTTTGTCTATAATAATGAAAACATTATATAATACAAAAATGATTTTTTAATAGGAGTTTTTAGGGTAATTAAAATGGGCAATAATGTAAACAAAAACATTGTATGTTAGCTGTGGATCTAGATCTTCTTATGGTCCGCCCAGTTGACAAGCATCCCTTAGAAAATAAAATGTGGAATTAATGACGGAAAAAACAACATTTCCGTCCCACCCAAGTCAAGCATGTCAAATTAGGATGGATTGCTACATGTTCTGACAGACTGAAGCAAAGAGAAAAAAAAAATCACCATGTTTTATTACATATTAATGATTATGGAAAGAATCTTGCTTGCCATCTACACACGCCAAGCAAAGCGCGGGTTCAAATTCCCATGTAAGGTTCAAACTCTCTAAAACAAAACTTTCAGTGCCACAGTCTCTGGCAACATCTGGCTCCTCATGTAGACACGTATTAGGATCAAATTAAGTAGAAATTAATAGGATGCTACATGACAGGCTACAGATGTTACAGGCAGTGGTGTGAAAATCTGGGAGTGAGGAACGGCATAATTAGTTCTGGCCTTTACAGCAGGGGTGCCACACTGGGTTCACAGGTAATAAAAAAAAGAAAAGAAAAGAAAAAGGGGGAAACAAATTTAATCAAATCTAACCGAGCTACCATCACTAAAAAAAGGAGCGTGTGCAACTTGATCTTTCTACCGAATGGGGTTGACAAAGGACAAACATGTTTCTATTTGTTTGTGCTCTAATTGAGCATGATATTCAAATGATACTCACCATGTCTTTCGTTCACAAATAACTGAGTGTGTGACTGCATGAAAAATCATAACAGAAGAGCAGTAATGTTTTGCACATTTTATTATGATTCTGCTGCATTATAAAAATGATCTGAATTTTACGATGTGTGTGGATGACAATGCACCTTCTATATATTAGTATTTACATCAGCTTGTGGAAAAGCTACTTGTGATGAACTTGGATTCTTCATGTGAGTCTCGTTTTAAGCTGGTTGCTGATTGTATGAAATAAAGATAGACAAACAAAACAATTCAGTAATTTAGCATATTAACATTATTTCAGTTAATAAAATACGCTTTTGACTGTAAATTTACATTAAATCTGTAAAATGTAAGATGCTGCCACAGTATTGCCAACCTGAACTTTTTTTTTTTTTTTACACAGTGAATTATACAAACATTACATAAGATTAAATAGCCTTTTTAATAAACAAAACCTAATACCACCATGAGGGAATTACCAACAGTGGACTGTTATGACATCAATGAAGGAATGTACAGTATTACTTTATTTGAATACATTAAACAAGTACACTTAATGGTACTTACTGTCTCTCAGAAGAAAGTCTCTAAGATGCATTACCCTGGGAGAAAAAAAAAGTGTCATAACAAAACTTCTAAACCGGGGCATATTTACTTTTTGTGTGAGGCACACCAACTCACCTCTATTAAAAGACTCCTGCTGAATACTAGTTGGCTTTCATTTACCTGGCCCATGAAAACCCCTACAGGCCTACACAATAGTTAAAACAGCAAAAGCTCATAAATCACAGAGCGGTGGGTTACCCCCGTACCGACCGTACAAGCAGCTTGCCACGTCATCACCCAGTGTGCCAGTCTTCGCCACGGCTCGCAGGTGACAACAACGTGTTACTATGGAACTGTCGTGAGTCTCGCCACATGGGGACATGTGATCACACTCCTTAATGTGACTCACAGGCTGCTTTACTTCCAGCTAAAATGTCACGCTCATGACTTCATTGTTGAATCACAATCCGTTAAATTACAGCCCGGAGATCTATTATTTGCGTTTATTTTCCTAGTGTGAGTGGAGCTGCCCCTCCTCTAAATCACCAGATCGCTCACCGCTCATTAATGTCAGCTCACAAAGTGAACGGTGTAACAAGGCCAGGCTGGGCCAAATGGCTAATTTATACGCAATGAGCGCTTTCCCTCAAGAGTACAAGACTAATAATAAACAAAAATAATTCCTTATATTTAGAACTCACTTGAAGCATACACCTGGATGGCATCCATAATGTATCATGCTAATGGTGGAATGGAGACAGTCATGTAGCCAATTATAAGAGGGTATGATGGGGAGGCTGTGTCTGTTGAAGGTCAATGGAGAAAGTTTGTACAAGAGGCCAGGGGTTGTACCTCTTCTATTTTGGAATGGCACCCAGGGGTATTTCATGTACTGGATTTAACAGCTTGACCAGATGACTATAGAACTATAATGAGCAACGAGACGTGGAGGCAAAGGTTAAACACACAATTACACAATAGTGAGTTGGGCCCATGTACAACAATGCCCAACTGGACTGGCTGACACAACATTAGTTTCTCATGAAGTCAGAATTAGACAAGTGAAAAACTACATACTGTATAAATGACCAGTTGATCTTAAAAGTATAAGAATCCATGAGTAATTATGGTGAGGTCCACCAGACATCAGCAGCTACATTTACATGCACTCAAATAATCAGATTAGAATTAGATTGATGCCTCAGTTGGACTAAAAACGCTTCATGCTTACACTTCCATTGGTCACAGTGACCTAGATCTGATTGAAAGAGGTGGTGTAGATCAGTCCACAGGAAATAATGTTTAGATGTAATTGCTTGAATTTGACTTTTTTTTCCTCAATCAGATTCAAAAATACCTTGCACATAGGTTTTATTTCATACAAACTTGCGTATGTTTATGTTAGGTATACAAGTAGTGTACAAGTATACGAATGTGTGAATCGGACTGCAGTGCTTGAGTATACACTAAGTGAACAAAACATTAAGAAAAATGGATTGGATTTATTCCAACTGATGAAAACTGCTGACTAAAAGCTGATACTAGCTATTTATTCTGCTAAAAGACACAAGTACAGATAAATTTAAATATTGCATACTGTGCAGGTAATAGCACCAAAATACATGCATTAAAATGGTTGACTATATAGGCTGCACATATAAAGTGGCCATTATTTAACTATGGTACGGTCATTGCAAATGCATCACATTTACTAAGTTGTGGTGTGGTCTGGCATCTGTTGAGGAAAATTTAAAAAGTGTAGTTACGAGACCATAGATCTATTAAAACTAGCTACAGCTGGAAATGAAATCTCTCCTTTTTCAAGTGACTAATCTCAAAAAGTCATTAGCATTCTGGCTTCAATATGCTATTATCCCTATGCAACAGAAAGGATCTTAGAAAAAGCCTTCTCATCTGGTAAACTCATGATGATTTTGGTCAAGCATATATTGGTTTGTCTTTTACAGTAGCACAAGTGGCTTGTACGCACCAAAACCAAGGCTATAATAAATACAAAATTCTTTAACGTCATTCTTTACCTCAAAAAGAAATCGAGCGTCACTTTAAGCTAAAGAGCTTTATTAAATAATATAGAACCGCCAGCATGTCATCAAAATGACAATAACAATTTATAGCTTACGATATTTATGACCAGAGCAGGAATCAACTGAGTTAATCATAAGAAAGAAAGGACATAGTCACACACGCGGTTTGCCAGCACATTCACTCCTTCAACACTGGAAAGTCCAAAAGGAAACTGACAGTATTATGTGACACCATGGAATATTCGAGGGTTTTGGCTGCCGAAGTTGGATTAAATCCCACAACAATGCTGTCTTTTGTTTTAATTCTCCTTAAATTTGTGTCCACAGGTTCCTAATAGCCCATTGGCTACGCTCTCAATCAATTTTATATCCCATTTTATTTTGTTCCTCATTACAAAACAAGTAATAAAGCGCATACAAATGTTTGATTCTCAGTAAACATCTCCATGGAATCTTCCACTGCCATCGAAGTGCCCTAGAAATCCAGTCCTTGATCAATTACAAAAAAAACTCCCTCAGAGAGTCATGGGATGAAGGGAAAATAATTTGATTTCATACATAAATAAATTCTCCTTATGTGCATGGAAATTGCTTTCAGTATCTGCAACGATCTCAGGCACATTATCAATTTAACCACTAACAAACTGAGTGAATCTGCCATTGCTTAGTCTTTAAATGGAGATTAACACGAAAATAATCTACTACAGGGCATACTGCCAAAGATGTCATGTAAAAATCTACAGAAATACAGTTTTATAGTCCTTTTCCTTTGGCTTTGTATTGCTTTGAACTAAAAAAATAGTAAAGAGTTGCAAGAGGATGGATTAATGATTAAGTTGTCTTTTTTCAAACTTATCCTAATATGGGGGGATTTGAAGCTTGTTTTGGCTGCACGAGCTTCAACCACACAGCAGGGCAGAGATGAGAAAAGAAGAGCTTTGAGAAGAAGAAGAAGAAAAAAAACAGAATCACAAAATCTACTGAGGGAGCCACCAGCTTAAGAGAGCCAAGACGATTAAAGGGTCACAGGTTATCAGACAGGTGGTTCATCTCACTCTGAGGGGATATAATACCTGTCCTCTTTTCCAAAATTGACGCATTTGATAGTAAAGGGCATCGTCATCTTCAAGAACAACAACTGAGACTGACATAAGCCGATCTGAGCATCTTGAACATGTCAGTTCAAATCGGTTTACACAAGGCATTTCTTCAAATACTGTGGTTTACTGTCCCTCACCAGATTGAGAGCTACTGTAAAACTGCCAAAGATTGTGAGAGAGGGACAAGAAGTCAAGCAGGAAAATGAGGATGATTGCTGTAAACACGAAGCAGAAGATGAGCTCAGCCCAAGTGTCCTATAGTAACAGTTTCAATGAGGGTTAAAAATCAAACACCCTATAATCATGCAGGACAGCGGCAGAAGATAGAAAAAAAAACTGCATACAACTGCTTAAATTCTAATGATGACAATTCAGAAAACCAGACAAATTTCTACTTGTGAAGGGAGGAAATTCTTGCAATTCGGTCTGTATGTGTATCTCTTTAGAATATTAAACAAGAATCCCGTGTCACGCTTTGATTCCAAGTATGCCATAGGGAAAGCCTGTCGTCTCTTTCTGACTTTCTCTCTTGGCACTAGACATGAAGGCCTGTGAGGCAGCGAGCAGAGACTCTCTAAACTATCTCCCCATATCAATAACCATCTCTCTTGCTACCTTGTATCACCGGTGCCCTGAGGCAATTTTTCAAGTCAAAGTCTTGCTTTATCAACCGTTGGATTAAACAAGACAGCTCTTTTTATGCCTATTGGCTTCTCGAGCAGTAATGGATTTTCTCAATGAGTCACTCTTTTCTTTCTACAGGTTTCACACTTTTTCACGGGGCTTCTGGGCTCGTCTCCAGGCCAGATCCTCTACAATTGACTTTGATTTCCTGAGGTAAGTGATCCATCGCTCCAGGCCCAATGAGCATTGCCTGAAACCTGGCCTTACTTTGGCTCTCTCTGGCTGATATTGTACACTCTAATGCAAAGTGAAGTAGTATGTCTAAATAGCCTGTCAATTCCCCCCACCCTCTCTCTGGGCTTCCAAAAATCACCAGCTGGGACTCATTTCTTGCATGCTCGGGAATGTAAACGATACAGTGATATTAAGTAGCATTAAACTACTTGATGACATTTCAGTTGCGCTGATGAAGACTGGCATTCGTTCTAGCAGAAGGCTGACAGTCAGCAGATGGGCATAAGGTGATTGTCTTTTTGCGAGACGGACAAGGACAACTTAAAACATGAACTTTTTCTGGTTTAGCAAAGGAACCTTTCTGAGACGAACCAGGTTTTAGGATGCAATGAGTGAGCATGTCTCTCTGCTGTACCCTCACTTCTTTCAAATTATTCGATACAAATATAGTCTAATCATAAGATTTGATCAAATCCACACATCCAGCAGCTGATGGCGGTTATATTAATTGTTAATGACAAAGGCAACCTTCACTCTGTGTGGTTTCCTGCCAAGATGCTGGATCACTTACCAGGACCTCTTGTCCTGATAGGAAATGCAATTCAAGATGTGTGAAAACAAAGGCCACATTGTAGCTTAAGTGACCCTCTCTGTTGCTTATCCCCGGCACGTGTGCTACAGGGTGTCCGTTTCACGACAGGAAAGAATAAACCTGGGCCGAATCATAGGAAATTCAGCAAATCTGGTTCTTGGAGCTGCATCTTTCAAGCCCTGTTGTTTCCTTGCCATATGATCTCTATAAACCAAATCACTGGCTCCCTCACAGGCCGGCAGACGCCTGGGGCAGGAACATAATGAAAGCCAAATGCAACTGACAATAGAATAGGAAACCTCCACCTTTTTTCTTTCTCGACTTGGACTGAATGTTTTGCTTGCGGAGACATTTCTTTCCAGACATGTCTGAGGGGAAACCTTCCAGGTATCAGGTTTCACACTTGATAAAAAAAAAAACATAAAAAAAAAAGAAAACATACAAAATATATGCTTGTTTATTTTTGAAATGATTCAATTTGCTGCATATTTATGCATAGCACACAATTGAAATCAATCATTCAACAGCTTAAAAGCTCATTTTCTAAATCCAATGCTGGAAAAACATCTCTTAGTTACAATATTTGTTCAGTTTAAATGTTGTTAGATTCAGTTAGCATCTAACACAAATTCACGTGACTCCCTCCCTAACCCTGAAAGAGCAGCTCTTGGGTATCCTTGGCACAAACATGTCCCTGACGGTCTGTCCTGGTTTCCTGAGATGAAAAAGACAGGAGAATATCTGCCTGTTAAAAGGTTTTAAGTATGATTTGGTGCATCCTGACAGTGGACACTATTCCAGACTTCTGACGTTGGCTGTTTTGGAACAAAAATACTAATATCCAAATACGGAACAAATATACACTAAACATGGACGGAAAAAAAGTAAAAGAATTTAATGAACACCAATGGCAAGCGGTCAGTGAGAATGAGTAACAAAACTGAAGATGATTGTAAAAAATAAATAATTCAAAACATAAATAAATAGTAAAAAAAAAAGAAAGTAATTGTATTTCATTGCTTAACTATTAAAACTAAAGATGAGCACAACTCTTAAGCTTCCTGGAGTCAGGGAATCAGGAGTAAGTCCAGTCAGTACTAGTTATATATTCTATGACACAGCACACATGTGAGCCTCCACTGATCAGTAGCTGTAACTGTGAAATACAATACTTTACTCATCTGCATGCAAATGTATGTGTGGACACTACAACTTGAGAATGCTGTATAGCAAGGATCCTCAAATCTGGACCTCGAGATACACTTTCCTGCAGAGTTTAGCTCTAACCCCAATCGAACACACCTGAGCATGCTAATCAATGCCAATGAATGTCTTTGGGATCATTAGAGAATCCCAGACAGGTGACTTTGATCAGGGTTGGAGCTAAACACTGCAGTGCATTGGACCTCCAGGGCAAGATTTGAGGAAGGGGGCTGTAGAGGATAAATATATTTGCTCATCAGACCAACATTTCTTTATAACATCAAGAATAACAATGGCATTCTCTTTTTTTTGGGGGGGGGGGGGGGGGGGGGGTATTGATTCAGCAACACCAGATTTAACTGAATAACAATGAAACCACTTTTTATAGAGTTTATGCAGAAATCTGAGAATAATGCTTTATTATGAACCCCATAATACATCAGCGGTCATACGTTTCTGATTAATGAATCGGCAAAGCTCCACAAATGTTTTCACCACTATGAAGATTAAAATATTTATTTGGCAAATTGAAGCAATTCCCTAGCCAGCATCTTGTAATTGTTTCCTTATTTGACCAAGCAGCTTAAAGCCACAAGAAAATAAATAAATATATATGCAAATTCAGTTGGAATATGTTGTGTTTTGCCTGTATATGTTCCTGTTCACCAGATTAAACTATACAAACACAGTTGTACAGATATTCTATGTATTACATGTAAAAAAACAACAATAATAATAATAATAATAATAATAATAATAAATGAACACGGTTACACAGCCTGTAAAAAGAAATAAATCACTGAGTATTTTAAATGTCAAACGGTCTTTTGATGCTCTCTAGAGAAGAAACTGAGAACACTGAATGCTTTATTCTTTTAACTTGATTAGTGAAATTGGTTACTCTGCCATTACTGGAAATTCCACCAGAAAATGTCAAAAAAAAAAAAAAAGAATAAATACACAAGAAAAGCATTTATCAGTGACTACATGAAGAGAATGAAATATAATGCTGTAACTTTATAGCAGTCTGTATCATGAAGGTTAATTCATGATTCCAATCACAATAAACTGTGTGATAAGTAGTCCGACAGAACACTATAGGACTGCAACTGCATTTCATGATGTCTTGCAAAGGGAAGCTCTGGAAAAATCGCATTACCATTTAGTAAACTACTAAAGTTTTAAAACCAAAGACTTAATAAGAAACCGACTGAAGAGCAGCATGTCGCCATAGAGAGAGAAAGAAAGATATAGTTTTAAGCGTAAACATTTCTGACACTTCAGAAATTAAGATCCATTTGAGCAAATATATAAAAGCAACAAATCATCGGAAACACTAAATATGTTAGCAATACTTTCCTAAACGAGCCAAAAATGTATGTAGCTTCAGTGCTGTGATTTTCTATGAAGCATCAAATGGATTTTGCAGTTGCACAGAGGCAAGAAAGCCACAATGATGACAGCAATTTCTCAAAATACATGGGTAGTCAATAATGTGACAATTTTATTTCTAATGTAATAAGAGT
Source organism: Carassius auratus (assembly GCF_003368295.1). Taxonomy (NCBI): domain Eukaryota; kingdom Metazoa; phylum Chordata; class Actinopteri; order Cypriniformes; family Cyprinidae; genus Carassius; species Carassius auratus. Next base: position 29,142,933 of record NC_039274.1, read on the forward strand.
TGTATTCCACATTTTTATGTTCAGGAACTTCTACATCTTTTTCGGAATGTGGCAACAATTTTAACATCTACTGCTTTTTTCAAATCAAATTGTTATTCGTTGCTCTGACTATGCTATGTTTCAATTGCAGATTTTCTCTTTTTTACTTCTTACAGAGTATCTAGCAATTAAAGCCAAATTAAAGTTGAGAGGAATTTATCTAATGACCCCTAACCTCTGAAAACAAATGACTGAAATTGAATATTCAGGTTGTAGATTTAACAACCCTAACTTACAGTTAACAAGAAAATTGAAGAACAGAATCGCTTCTCCTGAATCAACAGCGTTAATGTCTCTGTCCCTGTATATAAAGATGTAAACGTATAGCTGATATTAATGAGATATATCACAAATACTGAATAATACAGTATGTAATTGAGCAGACTGAGGATTCTCCCTTACTTTGAGGTCTTAAGGAACAAAGCCATTCAATCTCCCATCATAAAGACTACCAAGCTGGTTTTCCTTCAGTTCTCCACCAATTTACCTATAAAAGACTGTCTGAAAGTGTCTGAAATAAAAAATGTAATGGCAGATGTAAGATTAAATCAATCAAGGACATTACTATTTAAATAAAGAAGTACATAAATGAACAAAAACAAGAAAACCACAGACTACTGAATAACTGAATAATCTAAGAACATTATTAGATTAATAAAAAAAGACCTTTCCCTGTTCATGATCATGTTATCTATGGAGTGATTTTGTAGGTTTAAATATTTCCAACTATTAGGTAAGGAGTTCTGAACAAATCATTATGGAAATAGCTGTCTTCATGGACTGAGATGTTTTTAGCCTTAGAAAACGACATGAGTGATTTACAGCTGGGAGGTGACGCTGTTTTCAGAATTATGTTTATGGGATTCAGAGATGCCAGATCCTCGCTGAGCTCGCGTATCATTGTGGTGATTCTAATCACCAAAAGCTTATGGAATTTCCTGTAATATGATATTGATAATGCACCTCCTCCTGGTTGAAAGAAAAAGGGATTTCATGATCTCTGTGTACTTAAAGGAGCCTGTTCACAGCATTTGCAAAGCAAAATACAGTGTATTAATAACTAGATCCACGCCAGCAATGCCGACACAAGGCTGAGCATCCTCCTTTGAAGCCTCATCGCTCAGAAAGCTTTTTACAAAATGTTTGAAGTGTCTGCCTGTGTAATAATGATTTATAATTCTCTTGAACTGATGCAAAATTTGCTGGTAAAAATAATTTTTAAAATAAAATAAATTGTGCCCGGAGGGTCAGGCTGGGTTTCAAAAGAAGATCACCCAGGAGCGGCAAATTATTTAATAAGTCGCCAGTATCAGAATGGCGATGGAGGGGAGAAGGGTGAGGCATTTCAAAGCTTGTCTAATTAAAATCAGTTTCTTAGCGTGTCAATCTTTTCAGATGTGATCATGCACACCAAATATGAATGTTGGGAGAGGAAAAAAAACAGGTGGACTAAATGGACACTGCAGCTCACATTAAGTGTATATTCCTTTTGGATTACATAGATTCATATTCCCTTTTTTCTATTTCTAAATATGCACTAATTGCTTTGTATCGTTAAAAAAAATGTAATATATATATTTTTAATTTTAGAAAGACTTAAAAAAAGAGGAATTAACAGCCACAACCCCATCCATCTCTCTTTCCTTTATTCCTCTGGGTAAAAGCAAATAAATATTTAAATTCCCTTTCTTCAGTGGGACTGCATAGTGATTATCAAAATCTGAAAGCAAGTTTGGTTTAATTTTCGTGCAGGATGTGGGTTGAATTTCTAGCGAGGTAACAACAGTAACAACAGGGTCGTGTTAGCGCAGTGGATAAGACACACGTCTGTGGTGTGAGAGACCCGGGTTCGAATCCACTGTGAGACACCAATTATTATCAATTACCAATGATTATGAAGGAGGGGTGAGACGTGAAAAAGGAAAATGACACTGGAACGGGAGAAGATGCCAGGAGCCTGTAAGTGCGGTTACAAAAAAGGCCAGTAAATTGCCAATTTATAAGAGCCATCTTTTCAATGGATCACCACTCACGGGAGGATGGAGCGATAGCGCAAAAATACGCCGAGTCCAGTGGGCAGACCCTCAACAATTCAGCTACAGTTCTTTTCTTATCATCATCATCATCTTAGTGTATAAAAGATCAACATATTCACAGAGGCACAAGAAATAGTGTTGGCTTCGGAGCCAATGAAGCAGTCGTCACCTTACAGAAAAAAGATACAGGGGAAAAAACGTGCTTCTCTCCTTGAAAAGGCTGTTTTTGTATAATAACATTAATAATAATAATATCCTCTTACTAAGCAAAGACTAAACTAAGAGGTGGAATGGAAAGAACATATGGCATATGATCACACTCCTGTGTATATTCAAGTGTCACTCTGGCATTTACATAAATATATTTCTAACCCAACAGGGAGGTGGTAACAAAGCGGCTGCATCTAGGAGGACTGTAATCCCAAGAAATGCACCATACTCTCTTGCTTTTCTTCAGCTTCTACTTTCATGTTAAATTCATGGTTCTGGAATGCACTTTAGTCAACACACAAGATCATCTGTGGCTGATGTCCCTTGAGCTACGGTCTCAAAAAATGCTTATGATTTCACAGTTGGGATGGGGGGGTGGGGGTATTTAAAATAACTAAATACAAATCATCTTCCTTCCAAGCACACAGAGGGACCTAAAGTAAGCAAAGGTCAACAGAACCATGTCTTTGTTTATCCTTGTGCAAGTATCACAGTCCCAAAAGCAAACAGTCCGTTTAATTCAAGTGATTATCAAAGACAAATAAGATCAAGTGGGCCCATCTAACAAAGATTTTATGGCACAGAAGGATTAAAAAGGAATACAGGAAACAAGATAATGTGTGTTGCAGATGTTCAGTACTGTAGAGATGTTTACTGGCTTAAAAACACAGGTTGACAACTCAGGGTTCAAAAATAAGGATGATCTGATGGCCCAGGGCCAGCGTGGGAGAGTTTCAGGAAAACTGTAAATTTCACCTGCCTAAATGTTTTTTTTTTTTATCTCTCACAAATTTAATTTTGAAGACCACAATTTGTGACTGTTTTAGAAATATCAGCAAGAAAACAGAAAAAAATATACATACATACATACATAAACAAACCTGTATATAAGAAAAATGTTCAGATTTTTACTTACATGTATCCTGACAACCTTTTCTCAGGTCCCACCACAAAAGAATGATTAATATTTTATATTTAGCAATACATCTGTTTTTGAATTCTGAAACAATCTAGAAATTATGCAGTTAAAGTAACTTCAAAAATATTATTTTGCTCGAAAACAGCAGCATTAGTGACGGATTTGTTTAAAAACACATTCTTTCCTATGCTTCTTATACCATCACAATTGCATAAATGATTTGATCCTAAATGAAGAAATCCTGGTGGAAAACACAGAATACTATATCACGGAAAACTAAAAAGTTTGATGTTGTAAAGAATAAAAATAGAATGTCATCAAAACAAAATCAATGAAAGAACAAACAAAGGACAAGAGAATGGCCCTTTCTTCAAATGGCCCTGGGCAAGCAGGTCATTATTGCTGTGCTCACACACACACCCACATACATACATATATATATATATATATATATATATATATATATATATATATATATATATATATATATATATATATATTACACACACACACAAAACAGCAGCACATCTGAGAAGACAGACAGACAGAACTGGCAACTATGAAAAAAAACCGCTAACATAACTCTCCAAGTCAGTGTGTCGAAATAACAGCAGATCGCTTTCTACAAGACGAGATTTTCAAAACGAGCGATTTACTAAAAGAAACAGATAGCTTAGACGTAACAAATGATAATTCATCATCCTCCATTGGAAATGTACTGGGGTTGTGAAAAATGCATGAATTACTAATTAATGAGGCATTCTGAGCAGATTTACATATTCATAAAGGTGGGGTTGAGTAATTGACATATGCATGAGAGAGCTGAGTGATGGTTTTGAGATAATAACACATGCCTTCATAGGAACCTTTATTTTTCTAAATTCTTCAAAAAGCAGAGGGAGTGAAGATGCTTTTAAATTTCCATTACGTATTCATTCTTCCCAAAAGAAATGCAGTCAAATGCTTTCAGAGATAAATACACTGAGGGAATGCAATGATGTGAAACAGTATGTAAAATTACATTTTGTGAAATATTGCCCTATACAGATTCAAAAGTTCATTTAGGAAACGGATGTGCCCAACAACCATGGTTAGAAATTCGAAACATGTGACTGAATCCTAAAACGAACACACAAATATGCTTTCAAAGATGAGTGAAGGGGAAAAAAAGATAGAAAAATAGAGCATAACAAAATACATTTATGTTAAGCGCTAGCTCGCATGCATGCAGTCAATCAATCATCGACGGGCTCGACAAAGTGTGATGGGTGCCCGTATAATCCAACATAGAAAAATGTAAACTGAAATTCAGATGTCAACAAAGCTCTACTAGATCTAATTCTTTGGCACTTTCCCAAAGTAAAACCCATTTCCAGACGTCCCACCTAACAATTCACACATACTTTTACCAACTTAAAGATGGTATTAAGTGTTAAGACCTCTCAGATAGCTGATGAAAGGATCTGATTTATAACATCCCGTCGTGGCATGAGGTCAGCTTTTTGGAGACTTATTGCACATGGGGTGGGTCCAAGAGCTTTTGGACAGGGTGAGTGTGTATGTCACTCGGAAAACGTCTCGGCCATTGTTAGCAGTGCTAGAACAAAAGCCTTGTGAAAGCTGACCCAAATATGGTGCATTAGAAGAGCACAAAAACATTCAGATGGTTCCTAGGCTTTCTTTCCAACTATGCACTGCCGAATGACAAGTTCAACAAAAACATGTTGAGTTTTTCACCCGGGCCTATTGTGTTCCCACATTAACTCCAAGCTGAGCTCTTTGAGCTCGTCCAGAGTTGTGTCTGGACTCCATGGGTCTGCGATGGCTCTGTCAGCAGCCTTGGCCTCCGCTGCACTCCACACAGTCTCCTTCAAATGTTCTTTTCATTCTCACTCTCTCCCCCCCCCCTCAGCAACTTGGCTTCCACGAACGCTGAAGCGAGCGATTGATGGGGCAAGAGAGAAGTTAAACAATTAAAGATGGCCCTCTGCGCCAACTGTTTTGTGCATTAGGCGTCACGCTGAGAGGAAGCCTTTGTGCTCACAGTTATTGTTTGGATGAAAAACCAGAGATCTCATTCTCAAAGCAAAGGGACTCTATGTAGCCAGTGTGAATAATATATCAAGGTGCCTGTGTATAACAATCATTTGATTCCCACTGGGACTGGATGGATGTAATTATTCCTGGATCACGGCGTAACTGAAAATGAGCTTCATGCAACATCTGGTCAAGCACAGCCAATGGGAGACCAAAAACTAATTGCGAGTATAATGGCAGATCTCGGTATTTAGCGAATAACAGCTGTCCTTATCAATCAGATGCAGATGATCACTATCGCACACAGGGGGCTTGACGGCAGAGGTGAAGTATCACAGCTTTAGAAACACTGAAGTTTGACTTTAACCTTGCAGGAATTTTTGGAAGGCACTTCGAAGTACGGGAGAAGAGTTTTGGCAGAGGAACAGAAAGCCTGGTGGGTCCTCACATCTCGGGGATGCTGGTACTCCACACTAATCCATTTTAAACCATCTGTGAAATTAGCAAGATTCCTTAAGTCCTTCACCTCCAAGGATTAAAAATGGCCCTGGTTCTGAGCCATCACATGTACGCATATGTATGCATGTCAGCCCAAACTTCTGAGGCTGTAATCACACTTTACCCTCTACATGACAGACACTTTTGAAAAGGTAACTACTCTGAAGACAATTTCAGCCAAGCATCTCTCCTCGCGTCTTTTCAGATGCTCTTTGAAATCTGTAGAATCTTCGCACTTTGTGTTAGATTACATAAATATGAGCCTTTTTGTGCGACTTACTCCCCCTGCAATTCAGCAGCACACTCCAAAGTTGAATAGCATCACGACACACAGCCCGGCATGCAGCGAACTAGTCAAAAACAAACCGAACAAAAACCGAAAAGGGAGGCATTTCAGGGCTTGAACATCTGCTGAATGGCAGTCTGGGCTGCGAGATAAACAAAAGCCATACATAGACAAAAGTTACCTGCAATGTCTACTTGAACCATACACATAAACAGCTTGAAAGACCAACTCTTCAGCCCTGAAGAATTTCAGCCAAAAGCTGTACAATGAAGTCATGAGTCAAAACTAATGAGAAAATCAGATAAATAGCAGCTATCCCTGACTGATTCACTGGAGCTTGGAGCTCAGGAGGAGCCGCCACTTCCAGAACAGTAAAATATTGTTCCAGACGACTCCCTCCAATGTTTAGTCATCAGGGCCATTAAATAACAGGGCTGTCGCCTCCACACAGCAATACAGTATTAATTATTATTTGCAGCCCAAACACCTACTATGTTTGTACTAACACTCTGACAGTTCATCCAAACAGGCCATTTAGAGGCTGCGACATCATTACCGTACTTACAAATGCCCCCACATGTCCTAACACAGGCTTGTGCAGAGAAGTGCACCATATCAGAGGGATTAAAAGCCAGTTCCATGAAAAATAACAATAATTAATGTCTTTAGAATTTCAATAGCCACCACATCTGCATGTGCCCAGAGAAGGACAAGGGCAGACGTGCAATGCCAAGGCTGCCTTCTGGGCCAAAGATTTGTAATGCAAGCTTTGTGAATTGAAATAAGATTTACAGTGCAGCAATATATGTCTAATTTTCCATCTACCGTGGGGTGCTTCAGCAGCAGAGAGCTGACACAGGCGTCTATTATACACACCACAGTTAAAATGTGGTTATTTTACGCATGCTCTCGCGGGAAGAAGCTTACTGTGCACTCCGGCTTAGGACAGAAAATGATTGATGCAGATAACAAAAGGAACACATAAATGGTTTTCCAAAAATGTTTTGAAGTAACTTCTATTCCAGATCCATGTCTTTTTCCTACTATGGCAAACAGAACTTAGGGAAAAGATAAAAAGCTTCCCTTTCTATCTGAGATCATTTTTATTTCTTCACGCCAAAGCAGGTACTCAATAGATAGTAACTGATAATCTACTTTTTAATGGCAAATATCACTTCTGGGGGACATTAACTATTAAAAACATTACATAAAAAATATTTACTTCCTGAACAATTACATTTTGCACTAAAATGTATCAGTAATTATTTATCACAAAGAGCTATGTCAAAGAGGTGAAGCTAGCTGGGAGAAAAAGGAGAGACCCCAGTGGCTAGAATCCAAAAGATGAAAAATCTCCTGCAGTTTAGAGGGCTTGGTTTCCACCACGACTTCCACCCTTTTCCTGGCAGATGCTGCAGTCAGTCAGCAGGAGCACATACATTAGGAATAGCATCTACATATTTACTTGATGTGTTTAGGAAGATGCATCAAGGTATAGTTGGTCCATCTGACCTTACACTTACTCTGAAAGATTTACAAGCCACTCTACACATCTAAAGTATCCTTATTGTGCAGCAATGATGTACCCTTGGGAGGAAAACCTCATAAAACAAGCTGACAAATTAGAGAAGAATGCGTCATGTGCCTTACATTTCATCCCAGAGCAAAGAAAGAAAACGCACATGTGCTTGCAGCATTCAAATTAAAATATCCACAGAAGAAAGTGTGTGTGTGTGTTCTTTCCAATTCCAAAGCTACAGAAGTGCATCTTTATTCGGAGCTGTAGGACTTAACTTGCAAGCTGAAACTGGTGAGCTGTTATAGTCAAAACAAGAAAAAACTACCTGCCAGTATAGTGTGAAAAATTCAGTTCATTTAAAGGGAAAAAATATCATTTTCTTACTCTATTGGCGAATAGATTTCCTTCTTTTGAGCATCTAGTACAAAATGTTGTTATTTACTTCTCACGTAAAGCTTATTTTAAACAAGTTAAATTTACTGGAAAACAAAGTACAAATAGTTATTTGCGGCGGTGTATATCACCTTGCACGTTGAATGTTTTGAGTGCAGTCCAGTAATGCTTTTGGAAACAAAAACAGTTGTTTTAATTTTTAACTCTCAAGTACGAGATATTGAAAATCAAAGCTGATGTTATGCCCAGTTTATTAATTACTTGGGAAATAGAAGGTCTAATGCATTGTGGGATACAATAATCCATACAGTAAGATTTGCTGTATACTGTTTGTTTTTATCTCATTCCATAACTCAAGCCAGACCTTGATCAACTAAACAGTAGCACTGAGATGCCTCAGTTTCCATGAGGTTGCGCATGGTATTTCTTTCAGCTTGAGAGAACGAAGAAAAAAAAATACTCCCTGGACAACTCCCTAGTTAGTGCACTAACTACTGAACTGGAAACTGACTGAGACACTGGTAGTAGGCTATTTTCTGTTTAAAACTTTGGCGTACTTCTGCACTCTCTATATACTGTAGTACACAACATATACAGCAGCAGGAGTATAGGCCCTTTAAGGCAAGTCACATCACTCAAGGGGGATATTCATAACTATCTAACACTGATAAAATATGACGATAATTACATTCAAATATTGCCTCTAAAGCTGAAATCAAAAACTATTTTTAAGGCTGACTCAGTGAACGCACACCTTCCAGTGTAAATATACGCAATTCATACCGCCGACATCGAGCGTTATGACTTCTCCCTTTCAGATTTATACAAGGAGACCATTTTTACTTAATCACGACTTTTAAAGTTTCTTTAAGGAAAAAAAAAAATAAGCGCTTGTCGTGTTATTGTATGACTTGTACCCACCTGCACGCGCTGCTGGTAACCACTCTGTTCTCCCGCGTTCATCCACGTGCTGGAACGTTTTTGGCGTTGAATCCACAAGCGTAACAATAAACTGATCACATGGCTAAATAATAATAAATAAATAAAACACTTGACAAATAACTTACAATATAATTATATAATTATAAATGTAGCTTTAATCGATGTGCAGTAAACATATTAGTTTATGCACAGATTAGTTTGATTACATTTAAAAGAATGTAAATACACTACTGTTCACTTCATAACCTTGAACCTAGAGCTCACTGTTTGGCAGGAGGATATTTTAGAAATAAAGGCTATATATGTCCAAAGACATCTATGTTTTGCTAATATAAAATATTCATTGATATGACATTTTCTTTTATCATCTAGCCCATGCTTTTTATCTTACAGATAGGCTATCTATTGCACAATAGTAACTTTGAGGCGCAATGTTGATAGAGTATATATGAGTTTTAACTTATTGGACCATTAAATAGTTCTGATTGTTAGATGTAACCAGAAATAATAATAATAATCATGTCAACCATGAGTATTATTAACTTTGCTGTCCATCTAAGTAACCTGCCAGTGAGTGCAAAGAAAAAAAACAAGGCATCCGTTATCAAGGCTGCTACATAATATGTAAATAGTTTGCATGTGTGAAGTTTACTTCTTTGCTTACTGATACACAAAAGTATGTAAATGTTTGAATTCTACTTCAGCTATTGCATTTATTATGGCAGTTGCTTAAAGGCACATTAAGTAAATTAATTTCCTAGCACAACAAACTCCCAATGTCAAATTAATTCCAAAGAATTACTTGTAAAACTTCAGGTTAAATGATGTTTTAAATACACCAATGACCAAGCGCTATTTAAAAAAAGAAAATGCAACACAACAAATAAAACAAAATGTCTCTTTAATTTGTAAGTGTCAACAGCAGTACAAAAGATGGAGTGATGGTGAGACGATTTTGTCATATATGTGTGTGTACTCCATCCTTTATGGAAAAAGAGGAAATCTTGAGGTAAATAAGCAAACAGACAGGAACACCCTCATCTGCCGTCGTACATCAGTAAATTGAGAATATACTGTAAAAATGGTGTTATATTACAAAATGCCAAATACTGTTTGTGGGGAGAACAGGTGTCTAAGTACACCAAAATGTGTCACTCATCTTTTTTTTTTTTTTTTTTTGATATAATAATAATACTACCATTACTGAGAAGACTGGTCTCTGAACATACAACTGTAGCATTAATTAGTTTACCTCACGTCAACACTGCACATAGAAACCAACGACTTGCTGGTTTACATACTAAAGCCAAGCAAAAAATATTTTTAGTACCTTTTTTCTTTTTTAACAATAATATCATTAGCAAATAGCTGTCTTTTGTACTGTATAAAGAAGAATTTGAACACAAATGTGATGGCAACCTTTTTAAGTTCAATTAAAACTTTACACTGGACTGTACAAGATATTATTATAAACTATTTACATTTTTAGACTTACATTTTTATTTTTTTGAAAGAGCAGCAACAGATACTATTCTATATCTCTAACGCCCAAACAATAATACCTGCCATGGGTCTGTGTACCTGCTGAGAAACTGATCTCTACACACACACACACACACACACACACACAAGACAAGACAATAATGTGTTATCAGGCTGCTAGCGGGTTTCGAAACAGGACTGCACCTAGCGACATAGGAGCCACACACAATGATGCTTGAGAGACTACAGAAATCTAAAACACTAGCATTGACAACAGCATACGTCATCCCTGACAGAAACATTTTACTCTTCTGAACAGCAGCTGGCATATCAGTCCAGCATGTCAAGAAATTGTGCTGATTTAAATGAACAAAAACTAGCCCACAATATACATCACAAAAGTCCATACTAAAAAAAAAACATTACAGTAAGACAAGTAGAAACTCCCAAGCTTTGTCCTTAGTTATTGTACCTATTTTTGCATTAATATAGCAGTGATAGTTGTGTATTATAAAAGAAATGTCATTTAGACTTGCTGTTGACTGGATGGGAAATGGTCTATTACACACTATGAAGCAACACAGAGAAAAATATTGTACGAAAACGTCAAATGCACAGAGTGGATCTGCACTGTGCAGCATAAAAAACAAACTAACACACAATCATAAATATTTGCACATCCCATATGTTTTCAGATGAAGCTGTACTGTGACACGCCACAACTGATGCCCAACAATTACGTTCTCTCATTCAAATTTGGCACAGAACCAATTATTATATAACTTCAGCAAGTACCTCAACATTTAGAAAAAAAATTTTAAGTAAAAAAAGAAAAGAAAATTGCGTACATGGATTTCAAGATTTGTCCTTTGCTACAGAGTGCACTAACAACATAGCAAATGGCTGGTTAACGAAGCATGAAGTGCGAGGTTCATCACTGAAACACATGGAAATGAGATGCCCGGGTGTCTCATCTGTGTCTCCAATACTACTCAATCAACAGGGATGTCAATTTAGCAACTACACGAGCTACAGTGAATTGTGTTTGTGATTTCAGTCTTTCTTCTAAGTACAATGACCAAACACACACACACACACACAGTAAAGTAAAATACATAATTTACACTTCGGTAAGTATCCATGAACAAAAATAGAATTCTATTTTCCTATATTTACAATCAAAAAAAAAAAAAAGAAGAAAAGAAAGAAACTTTGTTTTGAGCTCCAATCCATTTTCAAATTTCACTTTTTATTCTTGTTCTCTGATTGTCCTTTAATTCTGTTCTACTGACACTTTTAGAGCCAATAATGGCTAATAAATACAATAAAATGTCTATATGCACTAGAGAGCTTCAATTACAATATACAACACAAACATACATGACCATCAAAATGTGCTACTGAAGTCCGGTGTGTCTCAGTTGGCCAGTCACTACGCGAGGCTCTCCGTCGAGTTTACTGCTCTCTCTCCCCAAGGCAGCACTGGAGCTTAAACAAAGTGTTCATTCATCCCGTGTCTTTGCATAAATAAACAAAGTGTGTCAA